>NC_133019.1:22515099-22815099 GCF_048564905.1 Vicugna pacos
CATTTAGAGAGAAACAGAAACGTGGCTCTAGAAGTAATTCAAAGCTCGCCCGCCCTTCTTACCAGCACCAACATCTCCACTTCCTTCTCCTGTCAGGGCCCTGGAGAAAGAACCGTCCTACACTCAAGAAAGAAGAAAAAACTAAAATAGCAACTACCTTGCACCTCTGACAATAAGAAATACGCCCCCGAATTTCTTCTTTAAAATGCTTACATCCTTCCTCAGGCCCTTCTGCAAAACAGCTGTGTCCTCCAGGTCTTGAGAACCCAGTCTTCAAATGTGAACATTCAAGAAAGTAACTCTAACTGGAGTGTGCCTTGGCTTTTAATTGTGTTTCTTGCCTCCTGTCATAAAATATGAGTCACTTATTTCTCCACCTGACAAGTGCAGACTTGGACACTGAAGACCCCCTTTCTCAAAATTGCAATGCTTTCTTCCTTTGCATGCTCACCCACTGAAAGTAACTTAGTCCACTAAAATCATCACTGAGACCAGAAAGGAAAAGGCTAATTGTACACAAACTGGATATTTCATACACTCAGATTGGCTTTAAAAAACACCAAGATGACCACATGTTATTTTCAAAAATTCCTTTGTCCAGATTTTAGTCCACAGCCTCCATAAATATTGACATATAGGTCAAATCTAAATCTTAAAAGTCTTCTCCACACATATTAGTACAAACATTTAACTCTCACTAAGCAAGTAGTCTTTCTTGTTCCATCTGCTAGAAACACAGTTCAGAGCCTACTATTTTATATAAACAGATGATTTTGTATTACTCAGTTTTACTAACTCATGGCTGAAATTTTGGAAAGAAAGCTATTATATGTATTTGCATTTGTCTGCATGATTATGTATGTCTTTTATTATGATGGGGAGGGGAGAGTCCACAATTAAGAACTTAGAATAGTAGGGGGAAATTTATTTTTCCTCCCATACACACGCAATGAAATACTATTCAGAAACAGGAAGAAATAAACTATCACTCTATGCAAAAAACACAGATGAACATTACATGTATATTGCTAAGTGAAAGAACTCAGTCTGCAGAGGCTACACACTGTATGACTCCATTTATATGACATTTGGGAACAGGTAGAACAGAGGTGGTACACAGGTTATGGGGTGGGGGGTTGAAATAATCCATATGAGACTTCAGTGGTGGATACTTGCCACTATGCATTAGCCTAAACACAATTTTTTACAACCCAACAAGTAAATCATAATATATTCAAATGTATTTTTATGATATGAGAGTGTCACAGGATGGAATAGAGAATGTGACAAAGAATATAATTGGTTTAGAAAGTGTAAAAGAGAAGAAATGTATGGAAAAAACTCATTGGCAGTGGGGCAAAAGGCATTTGACATAATTATCTACGGAAAAGAACAAAATCTGTAGAACAAAGGCATACTGTACCATACATAAGTCCTAGACTCTGTAGGTTCTTCCCCATGGTGGTTGGAGCTAACAAACTACTACATCTGTAACCTGGAGTGGAGTAAGCAATGAATTCAGTGAATGACAAATGGTGGAAGCCAGGTTTCTTACCTTTGGAGTGGGAAGTTACAGATAAGCAAAGGCAGAAGTTTACAACATCCATGCAGCAATGGATAGATTACATTCCCTCAATTTTAAAACCTTTTGTGCATCAAAGGTACTATCCAGAAAGGGACAACACAGCCCACAGAAGGGGTGAAAATATTTGCACATGATGTATCTAACAAGAGTCTGCTCTTCAGAATATATCAAGTACTTTTACAACCATCAACCAAAAGACAACCCAAGTTTTTATACTGAAAAGGACTTGAGGGGGAGGGTACAGCTCAGTGGTAGAGTGCATGCTTCACATGCATGAGGTCCTGGGTTCAACCCCCAGAATCTCCATTAAAATCAATCAATCAATCAATCAATCAATCAAATTACCTCCTCCACAAAATAAAAATAAATTTAGAAAAAGAAAGAAAAGGATTTGAACAGCCCCTTCTTCAGATAAGAAATATAAATGGTCAACAAGCACATAAAAAAAAAAGAAACCCACAAGATGGAATTCTGTCAAAGGAAGGCAAGAGCCAATGGAAAGAGCTCTCTCAATAGCCAAAGGAGGGATGAACTGAGTAACCCAATACTGTACTACTGGATTATAAGCAAAAGCTTAAAATAACTATCCAGGTGGGGTGTCCATGCTGGTAAAAAATAAATGATTATATAATGAGTTTTTTTTTTTTTAACGAGTGTCACTGAATAGAAATCTCCCATGTGGAAGAATTCCAAATAGTTGATGTAGATACTCAGCCTTTCACTAAGGAGGTGGTGCTAACTCCCCTCCTAAAGTGTGGGTGCCACATACTGAGTTCATCCCAAAGAAGACACACAGTACAGACTTGGGGGGAAAAGTAACTTCACAGTCAAAAAAATCTGATAACCACTACCTCGGCCAGGAGGGCAACAGTGATACATCGCCTTGATGTGTGTTCCTGTGACATAAACCAATGAGAGAGCACTAACCTCTGTGATCTGCTTCCTCAAAACCCATAACCTCATTCTAATCACAAGGAAAACACCAAGTAAACTCCAATGTGGGACAGTCTACAAAATACCTGACTGGTCCTTCTCTACACCATCTAGGTCACTGAGAGGACAGTGGGAGAGAATGTCAAAGCCACAATGACCCTAAAGTGACAGGACAGCTCACTACCATGTGACCCCCCCGGGGGGATCCTAGGACAGAAGGAGGTAAATGAAGGGAACCCTAATAAAATATGGATTTTAGTTAATAGTAAGCTACCCATATTTGTTCATTAATTGTGACAATTCTGTAGGAAACTAGAGTAAGAGGTGAAATTAAAAGTCAAATAAGAATGAGCTATTGCATCAAACTGTAAACCTAAAATAGAAGGGTGCTTTCCTAATAATACACATGCCTTCTGAGTGTCCTCATGTCAGAGCAGCAGAATGGGGCCAGCACCACCCTTTCCAGGCAGGAGGGAGAACAGAGAGATCCTGCATGACTTCTGACCCCCTCCACAATGCTGACTGAGATGAGTTGGATTTGAAACCCTTAGAGACAAGTACAGACATTTCATTCTTCCCTCACAGCCCAGGACTGGACTTAGAAAAAATGATACAGTTCATGTGACCCTGGGAGAATCCTGTCCATCTTGGAGGTCTTAAAGAGATGGATAGAAGGGGATCAGGGTGGGTTATGCTTAAACCTAACTCTAATTCCAACCCTAACACCCTAACTTATTACCCTAACCTATGACCCTAAACCTAATGACCCTAACCTGGGACCCTGGACCCTTGATCCTGACACCTAAACCCTAATCCCTGTTCATCAATTGTACCAAATATGCCACACTGCTGAGGGATGTTGAGGGTAGGGGAGTATATATGTGTGGGTGGGGAGGTCTCTGTGTGAACTCTGTAGTTTCTGCTCAATTCTGTTGTGAACCTGAAACTGCTCTGAAAGAATAAAGTCTATTTTAAAGTATTTTTTAAAACCCTAATCCCTGACCCTGACCCTTTAAACATTACCCTGTACCCCGTCTCTTCAACTCTGACCCATAACCTTGACCATAAGCCTAAATTCTGACAGTGACTCTGACTGCAGACCTAAACCCTAGAAAAGTGGACACCAAGGAATGAATCTATAATCTCCCAAGTAAACCAAGGGAATAAATCCTCACAACCCTGCACTAAGCAATGGTTTCTTAGATTTAACAGCAAAGCACAAGCAATGAAGGAAAAAACAGATACACTGGATTCCTCAAAGTTAAAATCTTTATCACATCAAAAATGCTACTCAGAAAGTTAAAAGACAGCCCACAGAATGGAAGAAAATATTTGTACATTATATATCTAATAAGAGTCTGTTATCCAGAATATATCAAGAAACTCCTCAACAAAAACACAAAGAACTCAATTTTTTAAGTGCACAATGGACTTGGCCAGACTCTTCTGTAGACAAGACATACAAATGGTCAACAAGGACACAAAAAGATGTCAAACAACAGCAGTCATGATGGAGATGCAAATTAGTACCATAATGCAATACCCCTTCAAACACAGTAGAACTGTTATAGTCAAGAAGAACTAAAAATAACAAATACTGCCAACAATATAGAGCAAATGGAACTTTAAAACACTGCTTGTGGAAACATAAGATGGTGCAGCCTGTGGGTACAATACTTTGACATTGCCTCAAAAAGATAAATGTACAGTATGACATGGCTCAACAACTCCACTCCTAGTGACAGACACTCAGTAATTGACAGCAGGTGTTCTAACAAAATCTCATACATGAGTACTCATAGCAGCACTGTTCGCAATAGCCAAAGATACAAACAATTAAAATGTCCATCAACAGATGAATAAACACAATGCAGTAGATCCATGAACTGCCATGTTATTCTGCCATATAAATAATGAAGTAAAATAGTGCAGCCAGTGTGGAGAACAACATGGCAGCTCCTCAAAACATGAAATGTAGAGTTAACACATGAGCCTTCAACTCCACTTCAGGGTATTTACTCAAAATATTGGAAAGTGGGGACTGGAACAGATATTTGTACACTCATATTCACTGCGGCCCCATTAACAGTCACAGATGTGGAAGCAGCCCAAGTGTCTATTGAGGGATAAATAAACAGAATGTGGTATGTACACAAGGGAATGTCATTCAGCCTTGAAAACTCAGGGGATTCTGACACATGCTACACTGGATGAACCTTGCAGTCACTATGCTAAGTGGAGTCAGTCAGTCACAGAAGGACAAGTTCCATAATCCACTTACATACAGATCCAGATGAGTCAAGTTCAGAGACAGAAGGAATGGGGTTGTGAGGAGCTGAGAAGAGTCAGGGTTTCATGGATACAGTTTCACTTTGGGAAGATGAAATATTTCAGGAGATGGATGGTGAGGATGTCTTTATAACAGTGTGGATGTAGTTAATGCCACAGAATGTACACAGAAAACAGTTTAAGAGCTGTTCCGTGTTTTTAATCACCATGAAAAAAAAATGAAGTCCTGATACCTGTTATAACACAGATGAACACTGACAACATCCCAAGTGAGAGGAGCCATGCAGGAAAGGCCACCCAGATCACATACCCCTCTTGTGCTTTAAATCCCTCAGGATTGTGAAAATGAAGGAAAGCTGCAGTCAGGTTTCCAGAAAAAACCTGGATCAGAATGGGAAAAAAATATAACCCTAGACTTGGGTTAGCTGGTGAAAGTTGGGTTGGATTTTTATAAGAAATTAAATTTATCCTCATTTGGGGGCTGTGTGCTGGTTCCCTGGGAGACTGTCCCTCTTTGGGGTAAAACACACTGGAGTATTTTGTGTGAGGTGGCAAATGTGAGTACTGTGTACTGCTACTGAAATTCTTCCATACATTTGAAATTCTTGGGGAAAAAGTGCTTTTCTAAACAACCATGTCAATAATAGGACAGAAAAGTAGAAAAGACATCAAACTTGGTCACAGAGGCCAAGCCCTATCCAGCCCATGCTCACCCAGTGGTGATGCTCCTCACCCTTGCAGGGTCCACACATTTTTGAAAGGGCCCTTTGGGAAAATGGTATCAGCAGCCACTGTGTCTTGGGTGCTGTGGATGACCTGGATGTAGTAGAAACAGGGCCATTTCTAATTCCAGTTTCCACATCAAATCACACACACATGTGCACACACACACACACACAAACTGTTGGAACTAATAAATGAATTCAGTAAAGCTTCAGGATGCAAAATCAATACACAAAAATCAATTGTGTTCCTAGACAATAATAATGAACCATCAGAGAAAGAAATTCAGAAAACAATCGTTTTCAATAACAACAAAAGAACAAAATATCTAGGAATAAATTTAACCAAAGATGTGAAAGACGATAAATCTTCTGCACACTGAAGATGGTAAGACATTGATGAAGACATTGAAGACCAAATAAATGGAAAGGTATCCTGTCCCCATGAATGTAAAGAATTACTAGAGCTGAAATGTCCATTCCACCCAAAACAATAGACACACTGAATGCAATTGCTACCAAAATACCAATGGCCTTTTCCACAGAGACAGAACAAACCATCCTAACATTTGTAAGGAACCACAAAGGACCCCAAACAGCCAAAGGATCCAGGCAAATGAGAACAGCAGCTGCAGGAAACTCACTGACTTCAAACCACATTATGAAGCTACAGTAACCACTGTAGAAATGGCACAGTAAGAGGCTAGAGGAATAGAAGAGAGAGCCCGGGAGCACACCCAAAAATATGCGGTCAGTTAACTGATGACAACTGATGGCATACCTCAGGGAAAGGGCAATTCCCTCAATCAATGATGTCAGGACAACTGGACATCACAAGCCAAGGAAGGACACTGAACACCATCTGCCCCACCTCCACAAAACTAAAACCAACAATTTCCCACATCAAGCCCTTCCTCTGTTGGGCCCTCTGAAGATGGACACTCCAGCATCCAGACATGCACGGGAAGCTTCTCCTCACTTTTTCCTCACATTTTCCTCCTCTGGCAGCATCTCCCAGCTGGTTCTGAAGACACAGAGCTCCTCTCAGTGTGGATACAAGCCCCATGTTTTCCCGGAGCCAAAAACCTGGCAGGTCCGGAGGAGACCAGGCTCCTGTTGGCTGAGCAGGGAGCCAAGGCTGTGGGCAGAACAGGCAGGCACTGCCCTGGTCAGAGAGGTGGATAGTCACCCTCTGCTGGCAAACAGGGGAATGCAGCTGCACCCACTCAGTCCAGCGGAGGCTGCTGAATCCTGCTGGCAGTCCTGCTGAATGCACTCAGCTTTGGAAATTCAAATGGATGGAGGCCAATACCCCATGACTTCTCAAAAAATGGTTATAGAACAATTAGAAACCATTTGCAATGAAGGTAAACACAGCTTTACAGAAGTCACCAAAAGTCACTCAAACTTGTCCATAGACAAATTTTAAATGCAAAACTAAAAATTATAGAAGAAAATATAAAGGAAAATCTACGTGACCATGGGTTTGGTCATGTAGATGATGATCTTTGACTTTCAACAACACAAAAAGCCAACACACAAAAGGAAAAAAACTAATAATGTGTACTTCATCCAATTAAAATTTTCTACTTGGTAAAATACATTATTCAGAAAACCAAAAGACAAGCAACAAACTGGGAGAAAAATACTGGTAAAACACATATCTGCTAAAGAATATGCACTCAAATTACACATAGAACTATAAAACAAACAACCCTATTTAAAATGGGTAAAGATCTGGATAGACACCTGGCAAATAAGACATACAGAAAATAAGTAAGTGGACAAAAATATGATCAACATCATATACTATTAGGGAATTACAAATTAAAGCAAGTAGACAGCACTACACACCTATTAGAACTGCTAACCTCCCCACAAGGTGACAATGCTCATTACTAGAGAACAGGGAACACAGCAACTCTCCTTCATTGCGATGGAACACACATACAGCCTCCTGGAATATAGCTGGGCAGAATTTTCCAAGGCTAAACAAGTCTCACATCTTGAGATGCATCAATCATGCCTCCAATTCCTCAAAAGACTGAAAACAGACTTACCATCTGATCCAGCAATCTCACTCCTGGGCATATATCCAGAGGGACCCTTAATTCAAAAAGATACATGCACCCCAATGTTCATAGCAGCACTATTTACAATAGCCAAGGCATGGAAGCAACCAAAGTGTCCATCGACAGATGGCTGGATAAAGAAGTTGTGGTATATTTATACACTTGAATATTGCTCAGCCATAAAAAATAAAATAATGCCATTTGCAGCAACATGGATGGACCTGGAGATTGTCATTCTAAGTGAAGAAAGCCAGAAAGAGAAGGAAAAATACCATATATCATCACTTATATGTGGAGTCTGAAAAAAAAGATAAATGAACGTATTTATACAACAGAAACAGACTCACAGACATAGAAAACAAACTTATGGTTACCATGGGGGAAAGGGGGTGGGAAGGGATAAACTAGGAGTTCGAGATTTGCAGATACTCAACTACTATATATAACATAAACAGCAAGTTTACACTGTAGAGCACAGGGAACTATATTCAATATTTTGTAGTAACTTACGGTGAAAAAGAATATGAAAATGAATATATATATATATATATATATATATATATATATATATATATGTTCATGTATGACTGAAGCATTAGCGGTACACCAGAAATTGACATGACATTGTAAACTGACTATACTTCAATAAAAATAGATATATACAAAAAAATGCCTCCAATTTTTACACAACTGCTTTGAAAAACTATATCCAAACAGAAACAAGCACGCTCTTGTGCGTGGAAGCCCCATTCATAGTGCCTAAACCTTGAAGGAATCAGGATGTCTTCAGCAGGTGAACGTGTAAGCAAACTGGGTGCATCCATATGAAGGGGAGCAGAATAGGACACCCCACAATACAGAATTTCAGGAGACCCCAAAGAGCTAAAACTATCTGAAAATAGAAAATCAAGGTTGGAGGTGCACACTCCCCAACTGCAAGAGTACACAACAAGAGTAAATAAAACACTGTGACACAGGCATCCATATGTATACACACACAGATGAATGGCACTGAATGTGATCCCAGAGATGAACCCATCCATCGATGGTGCACTGATTTCAGACAACAGTCAACTGCATTAGACTCGGGGAAACGGTGTTTTCAACAAAGGGTGCTAGGCTATTGGCTATCCACATGCTGAGGAGTGAAATTGGACCCTTACCTCATACCACAAACAAGAAGAATCTCAAAATACATAAAAGGCTTAAATGTTAATGAAAGGTAAAATTTCAGTCAGCCTCTTGCATCCGCAGGTTCCACATCCATGGATTCACCCAACTCCAAATCAAAAATATTAGAAAAATAATTCCAAAAAGTTTCCAAAGGAAAACCTTGAATTTGCCAGGTACCTGCCACTATTTACATAGCATTTACATTGTACTTAAGACATTTATACAGGATTTACATTGTATTAGCTATTATAAGTAATCTAGAGGTAATAAAAGTCTACAAGAACGTGTGCCTGGGTTATATGCAAATACTATACCACTTTATGAGAGATTTGAGCGTCCATGGATTTTGGAGTCTGTGGGGTGTCCTGAAACCAATCTCTCACAGACACCTTGGGATGACTGTGTAAACTCTCCAGTAAAACATGCAGATGAATCTTTATAACCTTGGATTTAACAATGATTTCCTAGATCTGACACAAGTAATGATTTCTCAGATCAAAGCACAAGTAATGAAAGGGGGAAAAAGTTTGGATTTCCTCAAAATTAAAAACCTTTCTGCATCAAAATACACAATCCAGAAAGTGAAAAGGCAGCCCACACACTGTAAGAAAATATTTCCATGTTATATATCTGATGAGTCTTTATCCAGTGTGTATCAAGAAATGTTACACCTCCTCAACAAAGACACACCCAAAGACAAACACCCCAATTTTAAATACGGACAAAGGACTTAAACAGACCCTTCTCCACACAAGACATACAAATGGTCCATGAGCAGCTGAAAAGATAGGATGGAAATGCAAATTAAAACCACAATGCAATAACTCCTTCACACACTCTCAAATGGTTATAGTCAAGAAAATTAAAGGTAACAAATGTTGGCAACAATGCAGAGAAACTGGAACCTTTAAGCATTACTTGTGAAAACGGAAAAGGGTGCAATCTGTGTTAACCGTATGAATAGAAAGTTACCGTATGTCTCAAGAACTCCACTCCTAGATGTAAACCCCAAAGAACTGAAGCAGGTGTTCACATCTATTGACAGCAGCACTGTTCACAACAGCCAGAAGGTAGAAACAATGCAGCGTCCACCAGTGGGTAAATGGATAAACAAAGTGGGGTTGATTCATAAACCACCATACGATTCTGCCATAAATGCAATGAAGAGAAACAATGCAGCCTCTGTGGGAACCAGGATGGTAGCCCCTCAAAAACTTCAACACAGCATTAACATGCGAGCCACCAATTCCACATCGGGGTGTGCACCCAGAAGACTGAAAGCAGGGCCTGGAACAGACATGGGAACACCCCCATTCACAGCAGCACAGTCACAGCAGCAGAAGGTGGGAGCGACCCAAGTGCCCCCCAGTGGACAGAGGGATAAACCAAATGTGTAAACACAAAGGAGTGGAATTCCACCTTAAAAACTAAGGAAATTCTGACACCTGCTGCAGCATATATGAACCTTGAGGCCATTATGATAAGTGAAATAACTCTGCCACAAAAGGACAAAGATGGTATGTTTCCACTTCTGTGAGGTATCCAGAGAAGTCACATTCAAAGACGGAGCGCAGAATGTGGTTGCTAAGGGCTGAGGGAATTAGTCACTGGTGAAAACTGAGAAGTTCTAGAGATTGGAGATGGAGAGGCTATTTGCACAACACTGTGATTGTAGTTAAGGCCATACAACTTAACGTGTACTTAAAACAGTTCAAATTGCAAATGCTATGTTATGTATATTTAATCACAATGAAAAAAAATAATGAAGTACTTATGCCTGGTACAACAGAGATGAAAACTGAAAAAGCCTAAGGAAAAGAAGCCACACAGAAAAGGCCACCCAGATCAGGCTCTCCTGTGTGCTTTAAATTAAATCAAGTTTGTGAAATGATAGGAAGTATCAGTAGTGGTTCCAGAAAAAGAAAACTGGATCAAAATGTGAAAAGACGTTTCCCTAGAGCTGGGGCGGATGGTGAAATCTGCAGCGGGCCTGTGGACTGGATTACAATGTGGAAACTGCAATCATCTTCTCATTTGGAGGCTGTGTGCGGACTCCCTGGGAGAGGTCGCTGGTTTGGGTAAAAAAACGTGCTGGAGTATTTTGTGTGAAGTGGTAAACGGGGTAGAGCAAAGACAGCAGGGAATCTGGGTGTAGAGACAGACAGCACTTTGTCTGCTACTGCAAGTTTTCTGTGTGTTTGCAATTCCCGGAAAGTAAATTACCTTCCAAAACGCCATGCCAAGACCAGAAAGGCAGAGCCCACATCACACTTCCTCACAGGCCAGGCCCCCCCAGATCCAGTTCACACACAGAGTGAGCCTCATTGCCCCTGTAGGGGTCCACGTGTAATTTACAGACACAGCGGAAGGTCACATTAGGAGCCACTGTCTCCACGTTGTGCATGACCTGGATGTGGTTGACACAGTGCTATTTTTGAATTCCAAATTTCCACATCATTCCACCAAAAAATGATTAGAAATAATAAGCGAATTCAGTAAAGCTAAAAAATCAATACGCATAAATCAACTGCATTTCTAAACACTGACAATGAACCATCAGAAGGAATAAGAAAACAGTCCTATTTACAATTGCATCAAACAGAGCAAAATACTTATGAATGAATTTAACCAGACGTGGAAGCCCTGCACACTGAAAACTTTAAGACATTCCCAAAGAAATTGAAGACGACTCATAAATGCAAGGGTATCCTGTGCCCATGGATGCAGAACTGTCCCTTGTACCCAAAGCCCCGCGCACAGGGATGCACCCCCACCAAAACCCCACGGGCACTTTTCACAGCCAGAGAACTCACCCTGCTGTCTGCGTGGAACCACGAAGGGCCCCGAACAGCCAAAGCGGCCCTGCGACAGGAGAGCAGGCTGGAGGCACCTCCCTCCCCAGCTTCGCTCTAAGCAGAAGCTACAGCGGCCGAAACTGTGGAATCGGCACAGACACAGGCGCGGGGCAGCGGGACAGGACACGAACCCGCCTGGGCCGGGTCGGCCAAGGTGTGACAGCGGGGCTCAGACACGCCAGGGGGGAGGGCGGTCCGCACCGCAAGCCGCGCTGCGCTGGGAGAGCTGGACTGACTGAAAAAAACCGCTTTTCCACACCAAGACCCTCCTGGGCCCCCTGAAGGCGGACCCCCACCCCGACCCCGCAGCCACCCCGCAGGCAGCGTCTCCTCACGTCTCCTCACACGTTCCCCCGGCGGCGCCCCCCGGGCCGGTCTTGGGAGAACCCAGCTTCAGTCAGTGTGGACACTGCCCCGTGTGGTCCTGAAGCTGCCGCCTGCGCGGCAAATGAGGAGACAAACTCCCTTCGGCGGCGCGCAGAGCCAAGCCCCCGGGGGATGCGCATGCGTATGGATCAGAGACGCGGTCAGCCCCCCCTGCGGTCGGTGCGGGACACGCAGGCGGAGCTCACAGGCCAGGGGGGCAGCGCCCCCTGCTGGCAGACCTGCCGACTCCATTAAACCATGGAAATTCAAACTGCAATGGAGCCAAATGCCCCACAACTTCTCCAAAATTGCTAGGGAACAGTTAATTGGAGACCGAATGGCATGAAATGAATGTAGACGCAAATTTTACAACTTACACCACATTACTCAAAATAATAGAAGACACAGAAGAAAATCCACATGACCTTGGGTTTGGTCTGGTAGATAATGGAGCCTTGAGTTTTAACACACAATGCAAAAAGGCAATTCAGAAAGAAAAACAGGTAATATCATGGACTTTATAAAATTCCAAATTTCTGCTTCCTTATGAATAAGGACAGACCTTATTCAGAAAATCAAAAGAGAAGTCACACACTGGGAGAAAAATATTTGCAAACACACATCTATTAAAGGATTTGTTCCAAAATAAACAAAGACACAACCCCATTAAAATTAGGTAAGCAACTGAACAGGCACCTGGCCAAAGAAGATATACAGATAGTATACAAAAATTTGCTCAACATCGTAGCCCATTAGAGAACTACAAATTATTACAGCAATGAGATAACACTGCACACTTATTGGAACTGTTGACTGAAATAAATACATAGCCTAAAAGTTGAGAGTTATGTTTTATTTGGCGGGAGGACTTGAGCAGGGATGACAGCCTCTCAGGTCACTCTGAGGGACTGTTCCGAAGAGGCAGGGGAGGAGCTAGGATATACAGAAGCTTTACAACAAAGACCAGGTAGTTGCAACAATAAAAGATTACATGTTATCTAAAGAAAACTGGGCATCTCAAGTTAAAGAAGTTAGTGCTTTTCTATACATGGGAGGAAGCAAACATCTGGGCTCATTGAATTCATTCCTTTGACAAGCATCTAGCTATCTAGGGCCAGTATCCTGTCCTTTATCATTCTGAGTCCCCTCAGGGTGCACCATTGTGAGTGGTTACTGAGGCTGGGCTGCAGGCTTGTCTTCACCAAGGGGTGGCAGCAGCCGCTGATGACTTGCTGGTTTCAGTATTCTTTGTTTACCGATATGGTTTGCAATATTTCTCGTTCACAGAACTGTACCCCAAACTGGGTTCACTGTTGATGGGTGTCTACAAAACCATGCCAAAGATCAGGAGAAGGAAGTATGTATCACTTGTTGCAAGTAAGGAGAACACTCAGGATCTTTCCCAAAGCAGTGTCTCTCTGAACTGCAAATCTGGGGAAGTTTTAAGTTAATGACACATTCATGAAGGGGCTTGGGCTGTCCAAGCTTTCGTAGCCTGAAGTCACGAGGGTCAGAAAAGGGCAATATCACCATCCTTCAAGTTTCCATTGATCTGACGGTTGAGGTGTCAGGCTAATCTTTACGCTGAAAGGGCACTGCGAGTCTCTACAACTGACATCTCTGCTGTTGTTTCTTCTCTTGCCTGGAAACAGCCATTTGTTTCCACATTCTTTCATTCTCTTAATTAACTACTGAGACCTGTTCAAGGGCAAGCACTGTGGCCATGCTTGGATCACAAAATGGCTTCTCTTCTGTCAAGAAAGCCATAGCTGGTTTTCTTTCTCCACAAACCCCACCTGCTTACAAAACTCCCCTCTTGAGATATTTCACTCCTCAGTCTTGAGGGGTGCAGGGCTGATGGTCAGTCTTCTCTGTTTTCTTTGAAGGCTGGGCACTGGGGTCTCCCCAGTCACAGGAGTGAAACTCTCTTGCTGCTAGAGTGAGATGAGCTTTGGTGTCACCACAGCAGCGTCTGAACCTCACTTGCACAGAGTTATTCTGGCAGGTGAGGCAAAGAGGGAGAAACAATTCACAGCAACTTCACAACATCAGCAGCAGAGGCTTGAGCCAAGAGCCCCCTAAATCAAACCGTTTTTCCAATATTTCCCCTAAACCTAAACTAGGAAGGGGATCATTCAGAGAGGAGATCTGATTTTTCGTATGTGTCATGAGGTGAGTCGTTAGGAGACCATCGATGAGGTATAAAACAGCATTCGGTACATATTACAGCATAAGTTCCTCTGTGAGAGGCTGTGAAACTATCAAGAGCCACATAGTTCTGTAGGACCACTTTTACCCCTCTTAGAAACTCCTGAGTTTGGTAGACCAATAGCCTGTTTACTACCATCTTTAGGCTTTCTGGGCAAAGTTTGTTAAGGCCTCTGTGTGGGTGATGAGGTCTTCTGTTTTTAATTCTAAATGCTTTCCTCTCCTCAGCGGCCAAAGCAAGTGTTCAGCGCATCATCAATAGGCCACAGAACAAGTTTCTCTGATCAGCGGCCAAAGCAAGTGTTCAGTGCATCATCAATAGGCCACAGAACAAGTTTTCTCTGATCACAGAACAAGTTTAACCATGTATAAGCCAGAACCACATGTAAGATTTCCCATACCTCAATATGAAGATTTTTCCATCATTTCCCCTTTTGATTGAAAATCTTTTAATAGACTGAAATATTTGTCCTTCAATGCCAGGGTTGGTTTGATGTCAGCTTATTGTTTTGATTAATATAGACATGTCTTTAGAGTCACCAGTGCTAAGTATAATACTTGTTGTACCTTGGTTTAGTAGAAATCAAATAAGACCTTGAAGGTACTCTCTCCACTCAGACCAGGTACCCAGTACTTTCCCACTCCAAGCCCACCCCTCACACCCACCCTCCTTCTTGGGTCCACAGAACTGCCACACCCTTTTGTCAGGGCTCCCCCAGCAGTGAGAGGACTCCACGTTGGCACTGCTACTCCTGGTTCTCAACAGGTGCCTTCTCCAGCTTTAGATTCTTGCATAGTTCACTGTAGTGAGTGATTCAAACTTAAAGCTTTCATTTCGGTCTGTGGCTTCCAAGGGTTACTCAACTCCTGACAGTGCAGCGCTCTCAGCTGAGCCCCTGACTTCCCAGACTTGCCCTCTGCCTCTGGCCAGAGAAAGCTGTCTGTTTGTAAGGGCTCACATGATTAGATTAGGCCACCTGGATCTCATCCCTCCCAAGGTCACTGATTAGTAGCTTTAATTACATCTGCAAAATCACTTTGCTCTGAAAAATAACGCAATCACTGGAGTAGGACCAGGGGCAGCAGCGTGGGAGGCAAACTTCTGCCTGCAGCCAGCTGTCCATGGAGGCTGCTCTGTGTGGGCTGCTGAGCCTCCAGCAGGCTCCTTACCCTGAGCCCCAGACCTCACACTACCTGGGGACACCCTTGTTCATAGCATGACCATGACAAGCAGAATAAATGAGCAAGGATTTCGAGCAGTGTTGGACTTGTGGCCTGGCCAGTGGCCTCACTGCAGGGGCCATGCGACTGGGGAGCAGCCTGCGCAGTAGCGCCCGTGAGAGCCCTGTCACCCCCCAAGTGTCAGGATGGCCGCTAAATCAAGTGGTTACTGCCTGAAATGCAGCAGCGCTAGATTATTTGAGGGCCATAATTGTACACAGTTCTACCAAGTGCTTTTCTGCACAGATGGACATGTTCATATCCTGTGTCCTGCATAGCTGTCCTGTTCAGTTTGCATAGATTGACCCCATGATGTACATCGGAGGTGCCAGTTTGACACCCATCCTGTTAGGATCATTTACGTTCAAACCACGTGTGGATGATCATGCCAACGAACATTTTCCTGCTCAGGTGAGAATCTTTCTCTAGAGGCAGGGGTGGCATGAAGGAAAATGTACTAGTCAAATCTAAACACATTGTGACATTAACACGTGCCGCCAAGTGGCGCCTCAAAAAGACAACACTAATTTGTACTCAAAGTAGTGTGAAGTGTATACACTTTCACAGAGCCTGACACTCCTGGGTACTGTCAGTCTTCCCAGTTTTCATTCACCAGACAGTAACAGGAACATCCAGTGTCTTCAGTTTACCTTTTCCAGGTTGTAATGGTTTCATCATTGTCCAGCGGGAAAACAGAAGCCACAGCAGTGAGTCGAACAGAGACCAATGCAGGGAACCTGGAGGCCTGGGAAGCACGCAGGGAGACCTGAGATGGGACAGAGGCAGAGGACACTGGGAGCTGGCACCGCCCTCCAGGCTACGGAGCAAAGGACAGGAGCTCAGGGCCCGCAGAGCCCATGGCCAAGGGCCCCAGGGCGGGGCCATCACCTGGCTGCGCTGGCACCTCTGGGTCTGGGCAGGCAGAGGACTACCCAGAGCTGGGGCCTTGGAGGTAAAGATCCTGCCCCGACAACAGGTGGAAATGCAAAGTTTCTAGAAGAAAACACAGGTGTGTGTCTTCTTCGTGTTAGAGCATTTATGAATTTGGTATCAGAAAAGCTTTCTCAAATGGGACCCCCAAAATACAATAACCATAAGTAAAAGATTGTTAAATTGGGCTTTGTTAAGTTTAAGAACCTTACGTAAAAATGACAGCCAAAAACTGGATTTATTTGCCATGCATTTATCCCATGGAGGATTCATACCCGGAGCATATAAAGAACTGCTACAAACCAAGCTTTTTAAAAACAGAGCCCAATTAAAAACAATCCAAAGTTAGAACAGGCCTTTCGAAAAAGAAGATATCCAATGGCTAGGAGGCCTTGGAAAACCAGTTCTACATCATTGCCGTTCAGGAAATGCAAATCAAGATGAATGTCATACACAGCACACACATCAGAATGGCTAAAATTAAAAAGACTAAATAAAAATATTTTTAAACCTGGGAAGACAAGTGTTGCTGATGGGAGTGTAAATTAGCACAACTCTGGAATACTGTTTGGCAATATCCATGCAGCTGAACGCACAACTACCCCCCACCAACACTGCCTGACAGAGATTATTGCTCATGTCCACGAAAAGACATGCAAGTAGGCAACAGCTAGGAAAATCAGTCAGTCAGAAGTGAGAAATGTCACATCAGTCATAGAGCAGATGCGTATGCTCTGATACACACAACGGTAGTGCAACGGCAAAAGGAACTATCACTACAAGATACAACATGGGTGCATTTCATAGACACAACCCTGGGCAGAAAGCTAGATATAAAGATGTACCTAGAGTGTGTTTGCACTGACTGGTGGCTCAGAAACTGGAAACCCATGGAGAATACAAGTGTGGCTGGCTCTGGGACAGGAGGACCATTGAGAGCTCGCCAGGGGGCTTCCTTTCACCCTAAAGACCACACATCTTCACGTGGTTCTGGCTTGAGTCCTGTTTCTTCCTGATGCACCATGTCCATCAAGATTCCAGCACAACAGCAAATGACATCAGTGGAAACAGACTTTATTGCCCCTAAGCTAATTTCACTGGGAATACTTCTGTTGTATTTTCCCTGTTTAAAGAGAAACTTGTTTGAGCTCATGCACAGGGGTCAGTCTATCTTAACCCAAAGTTGTAAAATGTAAGGATATATTTAAATAGTCTCAAATTACATTTGAGATGATGGGGTTTTCTGCCTGCAAATACTGATGAATACATGTCAGATTGTTGCCAGCAGCTGGATGAAGAGGCCATGTTACTGCGCACTGTCCATTGTTGTAACTAGTTTACATACACTTTGATTACTTATCTTCCAAAAGTCCTTCTTTTTGAACAGCAAATGTATTTCTGTGAATGCAGAATTGAATAAATAATGCAATACAAAGGAAAAAGGATAAGCTTACAGGTGGTAATCTCAGTAAAATATTCATTCTACATTGTTATTTATACTATCCAATATAACCCTACTGGACCATCTGTAAAGTTAGCTTGAGTGGATTTCTGCTGTTTTCCCCGTGGTTTGAGTGGCAGCTCTGATACCTCATTGCTGAGAAAGGTCAGAAAGTCTGAGCGCTATAAACACTGAGGACTTGGCAGGCTCATTAAGGGTGGATGGACCCACGCAGATCCTGGTGTTTTGTTACTGAACGAAATGCACAGGAACTGAGGCACGAGAGCGCCTTGAGTCCTTCTCCACCGCCCGCAGACCAAGCTACCCGGTCTAGAGACAAACATCTTCCTGCCCTCTGCAGGCTCCAGGGGGAATCCCCAAGGAGATGTGGTCCAGGGAAAAGCCTTCGGGGTAGAATTTTTATAAGCATTTCCTCTTAAACACAAAACAAGCAAAAATAAAATGAAAATATGAAACTCTTGATGAATACTCTTTCATCAAAACTGCAACATTTCACCCAGAATGTAAGGTTCACAATGGACAGTGAGCACGTATCAGCTCCTTTTGTGGGAGCGGCTTCCATGCCATCTGCCCGCTGAGAGCTCACCTGCCGAGGCTCAAAGGCAGAGAAAACGCTGTCTGTCCGTCTCTGTCCCGCGGGCTGCGCATCTCTCTCGGTGTCTGTCTGTCTGTACGACTCCGCGTGCAGGTGCATGTTTGCGTGTCTGCCTCACTTGTCTGTTGGTCCACATGTGTCTGTCATATTCTTGCCTGTCTTTATCCAAGTGTTGTCCATCTGGCTGGCTGGTTGGCTCTTTGTTAGTGTATCTGTTAATGTGTCCGTCTTCCTGATTTTATCTCTTTGTCTGTCAAATCACTTTCACTCTGTCAATTTTTCCATGTGTCTGTTCTGCTGTCTTTCTGTCTGTCTACCTGTATTTTCTCTCTGTGTATCTGAGTGTGTACATTAACACACACACATATAATCTGTCTGCCAGCCTCTTTTTGCGTATGTCTGTCTTTTGTGCATAATGTATATGTGTCTCTCCGGCTGTCTCTGTTCACATATCACTTTGTTAAACGTGTTTATGAGGAAACGTGTGTTGTGTTTACTGATGTCAGTGTGTGTGCGTGTGTCTGCCATATTCAGTGATGAGTGTGAGACACTGTGCAGAGGTCTGTGTGTGAGCGCCTCGCCCAGCTGTGCCCTATACGTGATGGCACCTAAAAGTCACGTTCATTTTGACCCTCAAGTCCAAGGAGGCCCCTGAACTGTCTACCACCAGCATCCCGCTGCAAAGACAGACCACTGAGGCTGGACCAGGGCTTTGGCCCCATGCTGCCTTCCTGCTCAGGTCCAGGACCCTGTGAGTGTGGCTGGCCCATGCACCAGGGATGGGGGTGGAGGGAGGAGGGTTGAGGCTAAGGAGGCCCCACCTTGCCTGGCCAGCCTCTGCATGGGATCCAGCTGATCTGCCAAGGATTGTTTCGCTTTACCCCATGTTCCCCGTGAGGTTACTGTTAATCCTCTCTCCTTCCCATTGCAAAAGAGTCCTGGCCTGAGCAATAATTACATGGTCACCCTCGGCTTTCAGTCCCTATCAGAGTGTCCCAGGGGGCCCTGGGGGAGGAGCTGGAGGGAAGCCCAGCCCCTCAGCCTCTCTTCCCAGAAGCCAAGATGCCCTGGAGGGTCCCAGGTCTGCCTAGGGCCCCTGGGACCCATGTTGCCCCTGAAGCATCACATTGGGGCTGAGGGAAGAAACCCAGGCAGTGCCACCTCTCCTAACTTGGGGTGTCACCAGGTGCCCAGTCCCTTCTCAACACCCCTCCATACTAGAGCCTCCTGACTTCTCGTCCACACCCCAGGGACTCTTCGGTCTCAACCTTCAGACCTGACCTCTCCTCTGAAACCAGGACATATAGACGTCTCTTCATACAAATTTTGTTGGCATCTGTTTTTTCTTCCTCCTTTTAAAAAAAAAAATTAAGGTATAATTAACTCACATTCATCCTTCGTTGTGTGGCATCCTGAGTCTTGACAAAATGCACGTATCTATGTGAGCATCATTATAGCAAGGACACAGGGCATTCTCATTACCCTCCTGCCCTACAGCTTCAGCTTCTCCAGAAGGCCATGCCTTTGGGATGCCATCCCATACCACCTGCCCCATCCATTCCTTCTCATCATTCGGAGGACGCTGTCACGGGAACAGCCACAGTCTGGTCACCCCTACCAGGGGGTGTTCATCCGAGCCTCCTCCGGCAATAAACATGCACGTAGGGGTGTTTGTGTGAAAGTCAGTTCTCATTTTTCTCGAGTGGCACACAGGAGTGGAATGGCTGATCTAACAGTAAATGCATGTTCAATTGTGCAAGAACGGACATCCTAACACACAGCAGTGCCTTTGCTGGCATCTTAACATACCCAGGGATGTCATCTCTCTGGCCCAAGTCTGGTCCTCCGCTGGTCCTCCCAGTCCACCTGGCCCACCTGGTGGCTCCTCCCAGAATCAGCAGTGTCAGCAGGACTTCTCAGTGTTCCCTGGGGCCCCTCAGCCAGGCTGCACACGCAGCCTCATAATCCTGGCCCAACCTCCCACCAAGCTGCCTGGACTGAGTGACCCCTCTCCTCAGCCCCAACCCTGGCTGCACTGTGCCACTTCCTACAGGGAAGCCAGAATGGTCCTCTCAGGAAGTCAACCATTCCATGGCGTTTTGAGGGGGGATTTTTTTTTTTTAGCTCCCAGCATTCCTGGAGTCAGCAGACCAGACCCCAACCCATTCCTCTTCCCATTCGGACTCTGTCCATGGACCTAACTGGTCCAGCTACCCAGGCCCTCCTTCTATTCCCCCAGCCCATGGAATGCCAGCCCAGGGCTGCCTCCCTCAGTGCTCATCCCCAGATAACCGTGATGCAAGAGGAGAGCTCACACGTACCTGGCACATCATCCCCCATCTGTTGCCCACTTCTTACTCATTTAATCCTCAGACATGGCTTTGTGATTATAGCCCCATTTTACAGAGGAGAAAATGGAGGCACAAAGCAGTTAGCTCCCTGGGCCAGGGCACAGAATTAGGGGGAGTCACTCTTCAGAGCCCATTGTCACTCTCTGGGTCCCCCCACCAAGGGCTGACCTTGTTCTCTGGCACCAACCTGGTTGGTAGCATCTGTGATGTTTATCACTGTGGGCCAGGCACAGAGAAAGTGCCCAACTGCTTAATGAAAGAAGCCATGCCACACTGTCCCTGCCTTTGAGCAGGTGCTGGGAGAGGTCACAGCTGCCTGGACTTCCCTGGTGCTCCATGGGCCACCTGGCTGGGAGGGACACTCTCTCTGAGGTTCAGTAGGAAGTTCAAGAAATGACCTGGCTTAGCACAGCCCCTGAGGCTGGAACTCCACAGGCTGGGGCCTCACGGTCACTTGGGGCACTTGTCCCAGGGCAGGAATCCAGGGGCCTCCTTGGGAGGAGCTGGGCTCACTGACCCCCACAAACAAGGCTGTTTAGCAGAGGTCATTAATGCACATTTAACTGCCTGCTGGTCTGGTCCCAGTGGATGAGCCCAGCTGTTCTTCTAAGAGGGCAGGGAAAGTGGGGGCTGGTTCCGAGGGGCTGAGTTGGGAGTTGGGGAGGCTGTTGATGCTAAGGGATTCCTGGGAGGGCCAGAGCCCATGCATGTGGCGTTGTCAGCATCTCTGAACACTGAGGGCCTTGAATGTCACATGACCTTGTCCGCCACCATACCTGGGCCCCTCTCAGCTCACTGAGTGCTCCAGCACAGGCCAGGCCCTTCCCAGTTCACCCCTCCTGTCTCCAGCCCGCTGACCTCCTCTCCTCTCTCTGCCTGTCCCTCAAAGGCTAGAAGGAAAGACAATGTGGCCTTGGGCAAGTCCTTCACCTCCTAATTCAGCAGTGAAACCCACTCTTTGCTGCACAGGATACCCAAAACCTTGCCCTGTCAGGCCCTTCCTCCAGATCCAGGTGTTGCCTGTTCTCTGAACCCAAATCCACCAAGTTGTACCCCTAACACACAGTTACTGGCCACTTGCTCCCCTGTCCTGATTTCTGTCATCACAGTTGACATCTGGTCTAGAACGTGAACTTGTTCCCATCCGTGACTCCCTTCGTGTGGCTGCAGCTTCAGGGTCTGTTCTTTTGTACCGCTGTGTAATACCACGTGCATTGCTGTGTGTGTGCGCATTGTTGTGTGTATGTGCACATGTATGTGTGTGTTTTGTGTGTGTTACTATGAGGCTGTGACCCCCTTTCAACAATTTTCCAGTGAGTCTTTGGGTCCACAAAAAGAGTTGCTGGGTCTCAGAAGCAGCTCCTGCCCATGGGCCACCACTGCTCATTGCATGTTTCACCTGTGCCCACTGAGCCCACGAGCAAGCAGCTCCTTTCTGGAGCCCTGAGGCAGTAAGGAGAGGCGAGAGGCCTCAGAGTTTGCCACTGCTGTTCATGGTGGAGTAGGTTGTGAATGGCATCTTGAGGTTGTGCAGTACACAACCTGTGAAGCTGCACTGCTCCAGAGCCAGGCCTGGGGCCCTGCCCTGGCCCAGAACTGTGGTCTCAGAGCTCCAGCCCACCTTCGGTGCTTAGCTCCACTAGGGAGTAAGGACAGCCACTAAGCACTGATCGGAGCAATAATCCGGGAAGGAAAGGGATGAGAATTTCAGCATGTGCACCTGCGTAGCCCAGCCAAACACTGCATCAGGAGGGGCTGCAGCTGGCAGAGTCACTCAGGAAGGACAGAACCAGGATCCCGGCCACTGGTTTGCTCCTTTTGGGCCCGCCAAACTCTCTGCCTACTTGAGCAGCCTCCATACAGTGCCCCAGTGGACCCATCAGGGTCAGGGAGCCCAGGCAACCCAGATCCAAAGCCCAGGAGACTCTGAAGGTTTCCTTAGGAGGACCAGGATGAGGAGGGCATGGGGCCCAGAGAGAAGATGACAGTGGCCTGGGCCAGGTGGTGGCAGTGGGTGGAGAAATGTATTGGGGCTCAAAACAAATTTTAGAGATTTAAAATGTCACAGCGTTGCACTAGAGCAGGCAGGGGCAGGCGGAGGAGAGAAAGGGGGCATTGAGAATGAGGTGCAGAGACTCGAGCAGTGAGATCTGTCCTTCCCTCTTTTCCTTGAACCCCAGTTTCCTCATCAGGAGAGTGCTGCTGAGAAGCAAAGTTCTAACCACACTTTTGAGTTACTTGTCACTGAGCCCTCCCATGCCTGGAGGAGAAAGTCAAAGGAAGAGTAACATTTTGTGCCATGTGAGAAATACGTGAAGTTCAGATGTCAGTGTCCATAAATGAGGTTTCATTTGAACACGGTAACTAATAACTACAGGGTTTGATTTCATGCTAAAACAGCCACACAGAGACCTCATGTGTCTGCAACATTTACTATCAGGCCTCTGCAGACAAAGTTCATCTGCCCTGCCTCATAGCAGCAAGCCTGTCTTCAAACCACTGGACCTGGAGGGCCAGGACCTGGGCCCACACACCTGCAAGGGCTCATGGGTGAAACCCAGGAGCATGTGCACTTGCAGGAGGAATATTTATAGCTCCATGCTCGTCACCACAAGTGGACGTTTACTGATCTCCTCCTTTATGGATGGAGGTGATTCTGCAGCCTGCGGAGTGGTGGTGGGGGGTGGTTCTTTGCCCACAGCTTTCTGGGAACTGCTCACCACCAGGAAGCTGGCATCAGTGATCAATGAGGAAACATGGTTATGAATACCCCACAAACTTATTTGTCTGTATTTTGATTAACTGCTTTTCATGAAGTTGGATTTCCCTTGCAACCATATGTATTTTACTTTGTGCAGCTCAAAATGTTCACCTGAGAAGGAGACCATAACACAGAGAACTGCAGCGGCCTCCAGGCAGTGGCTCTCTGACACAAGGCTGGGGTTTGCCCCTGAAGCCCCCTCCCCAGCACCTCGCAGGATGGACTGACAGAGGAGGCCTCCTGGACCCCAAGGAGTCCCACTCAACCCCAAGGCAAGGCCCCAGGTCCCCCCAAGGACAGGTCAAAAACAACTCTACTGACCTCTTACTTCCCACGGTTCTTTTGTATCTTTGGAGGCACCTGCTGGGAGCCAGGCAATTACTGTTCTGGGCAAGAGTTCCTGCTGTGGAGAGGCTGACGTGCCAGGAGGTTGATGCAGTGAGGCTGCAACGGAGGCCTGAGGGAGCTGAATGCCAGGAAAGTAAACCGGGCCTGCGTGGGGTCCACAAGTTCTATGTGGGGTCCACAGGCCCTGAGAGGGGTCCACAGGCCCTGGTTGGGGTCCACAAGCCCTGTGTGGGGTTTACAGACCCTGGGTGGGGTTCACGGGCCCTGTGGGGTCTTCCCCTCCCCAGCCAGGCTGCCTCCTTCTGCTACCTCACGTGCTCTCTGACTCCAGGGCCTTTGCATGCTGTCCTCTCTCTGGGAAGCTCCTCCCCACATATCTGGCAAACACCTACTCCCCCTCCAGATCTCAGAGGAAATACTACTTCCTTGGAGGACCCACCTTGGTCCCCCCACAGGGCGTCCATTGTTTTGCTGCATGGCACCCTGTGTTCCTCTCACTCAGGGATCAAGCTGTATTGTCACTGCTGTTGCGGTGGGTATGACTCATGTCCCACCGGGAACCCAGCTGCTGTGTTAGTTGTTCAAGGTTCCCAGCTGCCCCTTCTCTGAGCACCATTCTGGGCCAATAGGAGCCAGCTGGGCCTGAACTGGCTGAAAGGCAGCACCTCAGGCTTGGCAGGAACTGACTGCTAAGGGCACAAAAACCCAGCCCCGCCCTTGGGTTGGGCAGCTCCTGGCCCTTCAGGCTCCTGGGCCCAGGCCAGCCCGCAGAACCCACCTGCCTTTCAGCTCCTCTCCTGCTTCCCTCCCCGTCCTCCATGGAGCCCTCCCCAAGGGATCACATGCAAACAAATCCCCGTTGCCCGCTCCACCTCCAGGGACTGGCCATTCCCTGAGCCCCTAGAGTGATGTCAGGAGCTGGGCTGACCCGTTTCCTACCAGGTTTCCAATGCCGAGCACACGGTAGTAATTCAAACACTTCTTGAGGGAGTGAATGGGCCTCTTATTTCTCACGTAGGGAAACTGAGGCCCAGAGAAGGCCAGTGACATACACTTAAGAGGCAGAAGGTCTTCAAGATCCGGTCTGGCCTCGGGTAAGGACAGCCCTCTTCTGTGCTTTCTTGGCAGCACTGAGAAGGAAGGAAAGCAGGGGCCCAGAGCCCTCAGTGGGCCCGCGTTCCAGGGGCACCAAGCACGCCACCCTTCCTGTTTCCCCAGGCTCAGCTGAGGCAGAAGATCACTCTCTGGGTGGGATGCCCACAGGACTGGCCCCGTTCGTCCATCTGCCCACTAGACAAAAGCCCTCAGAGCACTACTGCACCCTGCTCTGGGCAGTGGGCACCCAGCATTGAACAAAGGACACTGTGACCCCTGCCCTCACGGGCTCTCCCCGGGGCAGGGAGGGGCGGGGGGGCAGAGGGAGCAGCCCATGCAAAGGTCCCGGGTGGGGAGGAAAATGCCGTGTTTTCAAGGAACTAGAGGGAGGCAGGATGCCTGGAGCAGAGGCTCAGGAGAGGGAGGGAGAGGATGAGCTGGACAAGGCAGGGCTGGATGGACAGCATCTCAGAGGCTGGAGAAAGGTGGGGATTTTATCTTCATAAAGTGTGGAAGGAAGCCAGGGAGGGTGTCAGACAAGGGGGTTAAAAACCCGGTTCTGGTTTTAAGACCACTTTGGTCCTGGGTGGAGTGTGGGCAGCGGAGGTGTGGGGAGTGACCTCTGAGGCCCCACTGCTCTGGTTCCTGGCCTCTTGGTGTGAAGGAGAAGCCCACCGTGATTTCCTCCCAAGTCATGGGGCCCCCAGCCCAGAAGACGGATTTGGGGAGGATACACTGAGGCAGACATTCTGGCTGGGAGGGTGGTGGCATCTTGGTCAAATGGCTCAACTTGAAGGCCGCAGCAGGGCTAGGGGCCTGAGGCCCAGCTCTGTACCCAGCTCAGACAACTCCCCCCAGTGCCCTTACTGACCCTGAACTGACTTCCTTCCAAACAGCAGACCTCAAACAGAAGCGAGCATGTGCTCAGTGAACACTGGTCCCTAATCCCCTACCCCACCCGTTCCACTGTTTTAAAGCAGATTCTGCGTTGGACTCATCTCCTCCCTGGGGAGGCAGGAAAGCACAGGGCAAGCCGGTGGGCACAGCCACACACAGACGGGGCCCCGCTGTCCCCACCCGGTGGACTTGTGGAGCACGCGGTCGAAGCACTCACTGAGGGAAGGTTCTCTCTCCTTCTCTGCGAGCCAGATCCTGAGCACCCCTTTCCTGCCACTTGGGAGACTGAGGTCAGATCACTGAGCAAGTGCGTGGCCTGGGGTCTGATCCAGGGTCACAACCGGGGCGGGGCCCCCAGAGACTCCTGGGCTCTGGGGCTGTGAAGTTTGAGCAGTAAATCATCACCAAGCTCCAACGGGGCAGGTCCTGCCCTGGGGGATGGGCAGCCACCGCTGGCTGGGATTCTGGTACTGGGGTCCCAGGGAAAGCTCCAGGGCCAGGGAAGGTGAGCCCCAGCCCACACCAAAATCAAGCCAAGCCCTCCAGGTCCAACCCAGGGGAACATCCACCTAGAAGCCGCAGCAACCACCCCCACCCCCCACAGCCTCCTGCAACGTCCTCACCAAAAGCTGTCACTGCCCAGGCTTCTCACCTGTCGTCTGGAATCGTCACCCAGGTCCCCCAGAACGAGGGACCCCGATCCCTCACTGATGCAGAGGAGTTCTCCACTCCGGGAAAGTTGGGGCAAAGGATAGAATCCTCTCTCATTGGGACAGATGACCATCTCCTTTCCCCAGGATGCCCGTCCATGCTGTTCTCCCTGACAGCAGCCCTTGTCGGCCCCTGTCCCCCCACCATCCCCAGCCTCAATTCCTCCAATCTGCCACCCACACCCCTGGCTTCCCCTCCAGTCACGGCAGTGAGGACCAGGGCTACCTCCTGCCGGGGCCTCCCCCACTACCATGGGTCCCAGGAGAGAGCGCTGGTCTCCTGCACCCAGAGCACAGCTGCCCTGCACGTGGGGGCCTCATCAGACCTGGAAGAACAGGGAGAGGTCTGCGAGGAGGCTGCATTGTGTCCTCACCCTGAGCCGCTACTGTGTCCCACCCACCCCTTCCCCGGCAGGCGCTGAGCCAGTCAGGGACTTTCAGACACACATCTCCACACGGTGGCACTCAAAGAGATCAAAATGCATTTAATGTGGTCTAGTCTCATGGCCTATGTCTTTAGATACTGCTATGTATTGAAAATAACATGACAATTCTCCAGTTTCACCATTTAAAATAGATCTGACGTCTATTTGACCTCACACAAGGCAGACACCCCTGTGCAGTGGCCTCCTTCCCACCAGGCCCCCTGCCCCCGCCAGGACCCTCGGGTGGCAGGGGGAGCATAGCACCAGCAGGGGACGAGGGCGGGGCGGGGAGG
Organism: Vicugna pacos; assembly: GCF_048564905.1. Classification (NCBI taxonomy): domain Eukaryota; kingdom Metazoa; phylum Chordata; class Mammalia; order Artiodactyla; family Camelidae; genus Vicugna; species Vicugna pacos. Next base: position 22,542,391 of record NC_133019.1, read on the forward strand.
GGGCGCTGAGCTGAGAGACAGGCTCAGGCCTGCACACGGACATACCACCCCTGCGGACATGCGTGTGCACACACCCCCGGGACCCGCACAGGTTCCCACATGCACACATACGGCCCCTGCTGAGGGGGCCGGGCACAGCTGCTGCACATATGCTCCACACACAGACATATGTGTTCACGTGACAGACACACACAGGCTTCCTACATGGAGTCTATGTGCAAATGCTCATCTTTGGAAGCCATGTACACACATACACATGTAGCTATCACTTTGAACCCAGGTACACACAGCCCACACAGAAACACTCAGGCAGAGGCCTGGGGGGATCACTAGGTGCAGCCAAGGCCCACGGCTGGTATCCACCCTGAGTGTTGTGCCCAGCCTCACTGCCTGGTAAACATTGAAACCAACGCCCACACCTACAACATGCACACACAGACAGACTCTGGGTACATATGCACACAACCATGTGAGTGTGTGCACACACATGTGTATCATGCCTAGGCACCATCAGCCTGTGTTTACACGCATGTGGAGATCATTGTGTGCACACATCTGCACACCACTCCCATGTACAATGGATGCACACGCTTGTGCACTTACAGGCAAAGATAAAACTGGGCATGTTTCACCCGCACACAGATGAGACCAGGTCACACAGGAACCCTCGCCCTTGGTGCTCCCGTGTCCCCTCCCAGGGGAAGCAGCTCAGGGTCTCAGGGCAGAGGGTGTGCCCTGGCCAAATCCAGCCTCTGCACCACCAGGTCCAGGCTTCGAGAAACTTCCTGGGAATACCAGCCTGGGCGGGGGCAGGCTGGTACACATCATGTACACACACGCACATGCACACGCACGGCGCACGGCGCACGGCACATGGCACGCCGCAAAATCCACACACAGGCACACGCCTAGGGACCATGTGACCCACTCTCTGCACACACAGCTCCGCCCATCCGCCCTCCCGTTTCAAGGGCACTAAAGAGGGAGACTATTTTGGTCTTTAGCACAAGCAATAAATAAATAAATAAATAAATAAATAAATAAATAAATAAATAAATAAATAAATAAATAAATTACATACATACATACATACATACATACATACATACAAGGGAGGGAAAAAGAGGGCAGAGGAGTTTGAAAACGCAGCATCTGCCTTTGGTGAGAAACAAAAGGCAGCTCAGGGCAGCTCTCCTGCAGGGTCTGCGGCCTGAGCCATCCGCACAGGCCTGGGAGGCAGTGCACCAGGCCACCCAAGATGGCCAAAGCCTCGGGGAAGCCAGGGCCCCTGGGATCTGCCCAGGGTAGTGTGAGTGGAGGGCTGGCCCAGTAAGCCCACAGGCCGGCCCCGAGCACCCGGGCCGCCTCACCCCTGCCTGGTTTGGCCTGGCGGTCAGGGCGGCATTTGAGGGGGGGAGGGGGGAATGCTCCCATGTGGCTCCTGGTGGGAGCACTCATCCCCCAGGATGAAGGCTGAGTAAAGCTCAGGGCAGGAAGGGGCTGAGGGCCCTCGGGCAGGTCCTGAGAGGGGAGAGCTGCCTCCACCTGCCCCAGGCTGACCCTCCTGATGTGACCTGTGACCGGAAACAAGGTGGGGTCTGAGGCTTGGGCAGGGTGCTGGGACTCCGGGGCAGGGGAGGGGACTGCTAGCCCTGGCCTCCAGCTGCAGTGGAGGTAGGAGGAGCGAGAGGCAGCAGCCCCCGCAATCCCTCACACAGGGCTCGCTGTGTGACTTCACACTCTGCCGCAGTCTCCCTTCGAGCTGGGGTCCCTGCACCTTCTGGTTGCATGAGCCGTCCTGGAGCAGCCTGGGGGGTGGCCTGGGGAAGCGCAGGCTGCTAGTTACTGGCTTCCAGATGGGCATGGTCACTTGAGATGATGATGTTCCTGGTAGTTCTGGGAAGGGCTCAGCCCCTGCCAGCAGCTTCCTTGCTAAGAATAAGCCTGCCTTGGGGGCTCTTGTGGCAGCAGAGCCAAAAGCAGGTGACAAATAAGGGGGCCCCAATCCTCCTCCTGACTAAGGCGTCTGGATGTGTGCCACCAAACCCCCAGTCACTCACAGACAAGCCCAGGCCATCACGAGGGCTGTTCCTCTGCATCCAGCCACAGGGCTCAGCCTGGCTGGGCCCCAACTGGGCTCACCTGCACTGCCCTCTTGGTGAGGGTGAGTGCAAGGTGGGCCTGGCCTCTGCAGACAGAGGGCCTGGCAGGGACTTCCTGGTGGAGTAGGGGCATCAGGCAGGATGGGCGAGTCCCGTAACAACAGACATGGCTAGAGCCAGGCCACACACCAGGGTCTCTAAGGCACAACTCATGCTGGGGCCGTGGGTGGGCGGATCCACTTCCCTGGAGTTGGGGAACCTGGCATCCCCTCCCACGGAGCCACCCACCACTGTATGTCCCACCGCCCCCTGTGGAATGGGTGGAGGCCTCTGGGCAGAAAGGAGAAGGAAGCAGAACAGGAGAATCCGGTGGGTTGGGGAGATCAGACCCTCCACAGCAGGCAGGTCCCACACTGGCCCCGAGACACACCTCTAAGGTACAAACTCAAACTCAGAAAACTCAAACTGAATTTTTCCTGGTCCTTACCCCACCCAATGATGCTGGAGAGCTTTTGTTACAATCATTAACATGGTCTTCATTCTGCCATCACAAATGGAAGCCAGGGCAACTGACAGCAGAAATAATGAGGTGAGCCCAGTGCTCACCCTCAGGCCACACCGCTGCCTCCCCAGGAGAGGCCGTCCAGCCTCGGGGACCTTCCGGTAACTCCACCCAGCTGCTTGCATCCGAGCAGACTAATGGAATTCTAATTGCCCGCCCTCCCACCCACCCCACCCCAAATTATAAAAATTTGTTTCACTCACATGTTAATTTTTTTGTTTCTTTGTAAACTGTCTTACTCAAACTAAGGTTGAGAAAGCCAAGACCGGTATTTCTCCCCAAGTTAAAAACCAATGAGGTGCCCTGCAGCCTGCCAGCCTTCGCCCACAGAGGCTGGGCAGCTGGCTAGCATTTCTGGGCAGGCTGCAGCTCCCACCTCAGGCAGAGGCCCCTGGCTTCTGTGGCCCGGCCCCCAGGAGGCCACCTTCCTGCCCCTCTGCCTGCACCAGCCTCTGAAGCCGCTCTAGCCGCCCACTCTCCCACCAACCTCCTGAGGCCACTGTGAAGAAACATAAAACATCTACAACTCTACTGAGTCTGCAGCTGGGGCCCAAGCCGGCTCTGCTCAGGCCTGGGGCCCTCGCAGGACAGGGGCCTCTCTCTGGCGGGGCGGCGCTGCACCTTAGCCCTCAATGACTCAGATTTCTGACTCCCATCTGTAGGGCCGCTGCTCGAGGGTGGCGCCACCAGCCTGGGGCCAGTCAAAGTCATGCCTGGACTGGGGGCTGTGTCTGCCCTGCTCTCCATCCGCCTCATCCTCCTCCTCGTGGCTCAGGAAGGCCAGCTCATTCTCGTAGCAGAAGGAGTTGGCACTGGGCAGCAGGAACTTGTTCTCCACCAGGTCCTTGGCGATGCAGCGGGGCGTGGACGGTACCTCGTACGTCTTGTGGAAGTGTGCGTAGTCGATCTTGTACTGGTTCTTCTCCTCAAAGAGGACAGGCTCAAAGCGGTGGCCCCACAGGATCTCATTGGCCAGGTAGGAGCTATGGGCCTCCGTGGTCATGGCCGTGGCCTCCACCATGCCCTCCAGGATGACCACGATCTCGAAGTCGTTTGTCTCCAGGTCCTGCTGGCTGATGCCGAACAGCGGGCTGGCCTCGTTGATCTCGTGCAGGATGGTGTTGGGCAACACCAGGAAGATGCACAGGCCCTTGTCGAAGCCCACGTTGATGTAGATCTGGTCCAGCATGATGTACTCACCCTCCTCCGTGACGCGGGGTTGATGAGCTGCACCCGCACGTGGGCCTCCACGATGTGGCTCTTGCGCAGGGTGCCCACGCACCACATGAGGCAGAGCTTGCCGTTCCGCAGCACCACCACCGCATTGTGGCTGAACTGCAGTGTCTGTGCCCGCTTCTTGGGCTGTGCCATCTTGGCCATGATGGCACCAATCATGAAGGAGTGGATGATGCAGCCCACGATGGACTGCGCCACCACCATGAAGACGGCCAGCGGGCACTCCTCTGTTATGCAGCGCAGGCCATAGCCGATGGTTGTCTGTGTCTCAATGGAGAACAGGAAGGCCGCCATGAAGCCGTGCACCTGCATCATGCAGGGCGTGCGGCCGCGGCCCTCCACTGGCTCCAGGTCCCCGTGGGACACAGCAATGACCCAGAAGATGATGGCGAACAGCAGCCAGGAGGCAAGGAATGCCAGTGAGAAGATGAGCAGCATGTAGCGCCAGCAGATGTCCACACAGGTGGTGAACATGTCAGCCAGTTAGTGCTGTGACTTCTTGTCCATGTTGGCAAACTCGATGTTTCACTGGCTGTTCTTGATGAAGCGGTTCTGGCACCGGCGCCGCGTGTGCACCTTGCCGTTGCCAAAGCCATTGGCGTCCGACATGGTGACCAGGTGCAGCCCGTCCTCCTCCGACGACACAATGCTGTAGGGGTTGGCATGGCCGGCCGCAGTCATCCCGGTGGCGGGGGTACCCTGGCCGGCCCCCAGGCCAGCTCCGGGTGGGGCAGCTCCTGAAACAGAGAGGACATAGGGCTGGCAGGGCAGCCACACCCGCCCGCACCCCACACCCACCCAGGGCCCTCGGCTGACCCCTTGACTCTGATTTACCTGCAGCCCAGATCCTGCTCTTCCCTCCCACCAAGCCGGCTCCTCACCCACCTCCTCGGCCAGGGAGATGGACTCTCCATCCTCCCAGCTGCTCCAGACAAGAACTCTGGGTCCATCCTCGGTTCCCCTACTCCCACCAAGGCTCTGCTTTCAAAATATGTTCAATATCCAGCCCCTTCCTCCACCCTCTCGGCCTCAGTTCCGACATCACCCTCCAAGACCAGTGTGATGGCCAACCCACTGGCCTCCCTGGGGCAGCCACAAGTCAGTCCGTCCTCTGTGGGGACCCCTCAGATCTCACCCCCAGACCCACCTGGACACTCTCCTCTCAGCCTCAGCTTCAGTGCCACAGGGATGCCTCCAGGGGCCTCCCCGCGCACCCCACTCAGGACCTCACCGTGATCCCATAGCACTGACCTCTGATCTCACAACAGTAACAGCAACAACAGCAAGGAGCCACTCGGGGCTGCACCCACCATCCCACCATTAGCTCCCTGAGAGCAGGAATGAGCAGTTTGCTCTTCATTCATTGCTGTTTCACCCCAGGGGCTGGAGCTAAGCCTGGCCTGACGGATGCCCCAAGCCAGGCCCCACCCACCCTCTTGATGCTCATGCTCTCCAGCCCAGGGGCCCGCCCCAGGTGCCCACACTCAGTGCCTACATGCCATGCCCCGGCCGCCCCATCACCAGCTGTGGTGGGAGGGGGCCCGTGAGTCAGCACCCAGGGGCTCACTGATGCAGACCTCAGCCCAAGGGCCTCTACCACCCCTGCCTTCCTCAGCTCTGAACAGGAGCTCGTAGTGAGAACTCAGAAGAGCCCTGGTCTTCAGTCCATACGGCATAGCACCTGGGTGGCCGGCTGCATACACACAAACACACACACACACACACACACACACACACACACACACACACCCCAGGTGGTCCAAACAAATCCCGCCTCAGGGCTGGCGGCCAGCACCCAGCCCCTGATGCCCCACTGGCTCTGGGCTGGCCTGTTGGTGCCAGGCTGAGGCATCAGCACCACTTGGAGCTGTGGGCACGGAGGCCATCTGGCCGTTAGCAGCAGGTGCTCAGCGGGGCTGGCCTGGCAGGGCGTGGAGGAGCTGGGCATGCTCCCCCACACCGATGTACCCCACAACCCCCACCCCCACCCAGTCGCACTACGAGGTCAGAGCTAGAAGACCCTGGGGACCCTTGAGGGCCTGGAAGATGCTGAGCTGCAGGGAACGTCCCATGGTGGCCGGGCGAGGAGACGGGGGACACGGGAAGCGACAGCCAGGACTCAGCCCTGGCGTGTGGGACCAGAGCCTCAGAGAGGGCACTACCTGTGAGTGGCCCCTGCTTCAGACCCTGGGAGAATGTGAGGGTGGAGCCCACACAATCAGCCAGGCTGCAGACCCGGCCAGGACCCACCTCAGTTACTGGTGCTACTGGACCCCCAGGTCTGGTGGGTACGGGACACTCACACCTGAGGGAGCCAGCCTGTCCAGACGCAGGACAGCAGGCCAGGCCCCCACCAGGGCAGCGGGCATCCACAGACACTTGTGGGTCACCCTCTCAGTGGCCCGAGAAGGTGGCTACTCTGGCTACTTCTATGCTACAAATGGAGTTTCAGAGAGGTGAAGTGACTTCCCCAAAGCCACACAGCTTTCTAAGCAGGAGAGCTGAAATCAGAGCCACTTCTGTCTAATTCAAGTTCTCCCACTGTGGGGACCCCAGGCTCTGCGGGGACATCTCCTCACGCTGCCAGCCTACCCCTACCATTGCTCCAGCTGACCACCTCACCCTGGGTCTGAGGAGCTGAGGCCCGAGGCCAAAATGCTGGATGCTGCTTCTGACTGGGCCAGGAGGCAGGGAGCCGGCAGCAGTGGGAACCCTGGGGACTGTGCCAGGAAGACAGCTCAGCCTTAGATTCCTGGACCTCCAGGGGAAGGTGGCCAGGGCTGGGGTGCTCAGATGCTGGCAGGAGGCCACCAGATGGCAGGGGGTGTGTTTCTGTGGCCAGGAGGCCTTGAGGGACGTCCAGAGGGTCATGGCTGCTCCAGGTGGGGCTCTGAGCAGCTCGAGGCCTGCAAGGGACAGAATTGCAAGAATCAAAGGCCAGGAGAGCCCAGCCTGCCAGCTCCCAGGCAGGTGGGGGCATCACAGTGACCACTGGCATCTCTGCCTGGGCTGGGCTCCTGGGACCCACCCAGACTGTGTCACACAGGCCTGGGAATCCCCTCTTCTATTGACGGTCCTCCTAAAACCAGAGAGAAGATCAACGTTCACTCCACTCCCCCATTTCCCAGAGCTGGAAACTGATACTCAGAGCAAAGTCACTTGTCCAAAGTCACCTGGAAGCCAAGGAGCAGAGACAGAGTTGATGGCTGCTTGTACAGGCGTGTGCACGTGCGTGTGTGAGATGTCAGGGCGCTTGGTGAATACAAGACCACAGAGAAAGGCTGAGAAGAGGACCCATGAGTAGAAACCCCAGCACCACAAACTTGCCAAATGTCAGGGACCCTCCACACACAGGGCAAGAAGGTGACATAGCTCTACGGTTTTCAAGAACTCGATATAAGGAATGTGGGACAGTACCCTCACCCAGGGATGTGCAGGCCTGTTTGGCTCCTGCCTGGTGGGTGCATATAGTTGGATCAGATAAGAAAGGAAATTAGATTTGTTTTGCTGGAAGAGGCCTTAGCAAGCAAGGGAGCCAGATCCCCATTCTACAGATGGGAAAACTGAGGCAGGTCACAAAGCAACTCGTGGGCCAGGATGAGACAAATGGTAAAGACAAGTTAAGACCACGGTGTTGGACTCCCAGCTTGGCCTACAGGGGTCCCAGGCATTGCTGGAAGGGGAGGGGAGGGGCACTGGGTACACTACCTGAGCGAGAGAAGGCGACTTCAGCAGCAAAGAGCAGGGTGTGGCAATCCCAGCGGGCTGGAACCAGAGAGCCCTGAGAGGCGGCAAAGCTGTCGGAGCCTGGCGTCCCTGGAGCCCGCTTCCCTGCCGGCCACAGCGCCTGTGCACAGAGTCTCCCGCATCCAGCAAGCTCGGAGCACCGGCAGGGCCTTGGCTGCGAGCTTTTAGAGAGGCAGCTAACATGTGACCTGCGGCTGGGGCCCAAAAGTCAGCAGGAGGTGCCTCCGGATGGAGCAGGATGCCCCGTGCGCAGTCCCTGAGCCTCTGGGCCTCAGGTTTGGCAGCATCCAGGAGGACACAAGGCCCAGGCCTTGGCCCACACTCTCAGGTGCCAAGAAACGCCGGCTAGACGGCTCGAGGGAGGAGCACAGAGGAGGGGCTGGTGACCCTTCCTGCAGAGCCCCGTAGGTGGCTGGGCCCCTTCAGAGGTATGAGCAGAGTAATCAGTATTCATCAGGCACTCACTACCTGCCAGGGACTGAGAGCACCAGTTAACTCACTTAATCCCAATAACAACATTCTGACTATTACTCCCATTTTCCAGATGAGGAAACTGAAGCTCAGAAAGATTGAGTCACTTGCCCAGGGTCACACAGCCTTTCAGGAGTGAGCTCCTAGTCTGCTGGGAGGGGCTAGGAAAGAAAGCAACCGCCGACCTGTTCAGGCCCCAAGGACAGACCGTGGGCATGACATTACTCAGCCTTCAAGGTCCCCCAATCCTGTGTGGTGATAAATCTCAGCACTCAGACATCAGAGGCAAGACCCTGATCAGCACCCCTGATCTGTGGCCATTCAGGCCTTGCTTGGGAAGTCCAGGCAAAAGGCACTCACTACATCATGATCAAGTCCTACAGCTGGGAGAATCCTTAAAAATCTCTTGTCTCAGGGAAAGCCGGCATGTGGCCTAGGTCCACCTCACTCTCCAGCCCAAGCCCACAGCGGACGTCACCAATCCTTCGCAGAACGCCAACTCACTGCATCCTGTGATGGCCTCAGTCCTTCCCAAGCCAGGCACTACCCATCAGACCCAGCCCAAGGGCTTGTAAAATCCAGCCCTTCCCGGGCAGATGGGGAGATGGAGGCTCTGAGAGGGGCTCCCTTGCTCATTCTCACAGGAGGTGAGAGGCTGCACCACAGCTCAGCTCCAAGGGTGGGGCTGCAGGTCTGGGGGAGGAAGGGGGGAGCAGGGAGCAGGAGGGGAGAAGGAGCTGGCACCCAGGACCAGCGAGGAGGCTGAGGCTGGCTGGGGAGTTGGAGGGCTGGGGGACCGACAGGTCTGTTCTCGCCGTCTGGGAGAAGAAGACATCTCCTGTGCCTGCCCACCTTTCCCAGAAAAACGCCCTCTCTCCCACATCCCTAGTGCTCAGACGGCTGGGTCGCCGGCGGCCTGCACACCTTCAGGGTCAACACGGCACAGGCTTTCTGTGCCTGCAAGGCCTGTGCGAGGCCTGAGGAGAGGCACCTCGCATGTGCTGGGGATGTGGACGGCAGATGCTCTGCAGCCCCCACCCTCAGCCCTGCAAAGCCCACAGGCCCAGTTTCCAACCACCAACACCAGTTTTTCTGCCCAAAAGCTTGCTTTGGCCCCTGAAGCGGGCCCTGCGCATGTGTCAGCAGGCAAGGGGCTTAATGCCCCACTCCGAGCACTCCCTACCCTGAGGGGCACACTCAGGGAGCCGGGTTCCTCCACCCCTGGGCCCCTGCTCACAGGCCTCAGGAAGCCCCTCCCTCCTGGCCACCCACAGCACCGCATGGCCAGGATGCTTCTCCTCTCCAAACTTCCTCCCTCCTCCCCTACCACCTTCCCCCTCACAGGGTCACTTCCCCAGTCACCCCAGCCACAAGCCCGCCTCCTCCTGATCCTCTAGCCCCCAAATTCCTTTCCCCACCAGGTCCGGTGTATTGCACTCATGGAAGTATCAAAGCCGCCCATCCACTCCTCGCCCACAGCCACCCTCCTGTCCAGGCCATTGCTACCTGGACACAGCAACAGGTCCCTGACAGGTTTTCCTGTGGTGACCCTCACCCCATGTGGTCCAACCTCCAAATCACAGCTAATGGGAATGCTAGAAATTCTCCCATCTGTCAGGAATCAGCTGAAACCCACCACTTCAGGAAGCCCTTTTAGACTCTCTGGCTTCTCCTTTGAGGACCTGGTATGAGAGGTGACCTTGCCTGTCCCCAGCTATGGCCAACCTCAGAGGTCCAGAGAAGCTGGTGCAGGCCTGGCACAGAGGAGCACCCAGGAACTGCCCACTGATCAGACAAAAGGATGAGGGAATGAGCTGCTGAATAGAGGGAGGGTGGGGAGACGGATGAGAACACAGTTACGTGTGCAGGTGAGTGGTCGAGCACATGGATGGATAAACAGGGCTGACAGATGGGTGGACAGATGGATGGAGGGTGATCAGAGGGATGGATGGGTTAGGTGGGCAATGATTGGATGGGTTGGGTGAATGGATTAGTGACTGGATGGATGGTGGTAAATGGATGGATGTGTGGCTAGCTGAATGGACAGATAGGTGTTGGGTGGAATGGATGACTAGATGGACAGGTGCACATTGGTAACCTCAGTGTTACCTCTTGACTCCTATCCTCTAAGTAGTGCCGCGGACCAGGCAGTGGCCTTCTTCAAGGCTGCCATCTCCCAGGTGCCAGCTGCTGAGGAGTTGGTGGCTGGAGGGCCCTAAAATTACAGAGCAAATCTAAGTCACTGCAGACAGTGCCACTCTCCTCAGAGAGGCTCAAAACACAGAAATTTCCCTATGAACCCCCACTTCTTGCTGCCCCAGGGCCCACTGGGCCCCCACACCGCAAGGCTGTCTGGGATCCATGGTCACACTTGATTTTCTGGCTTGGATTAAGGGACCTGTTGTTGAGTCACCATAAGCCCATCACAAGCCTCCCGGGGCAGGTGATGGCACAGAACAGGGTTCCCGTCCCAGCTCTGCCCTCTAGAGCCATGTGACCGTCGGTGAGTCGCATTCCACTCTGGGCCTCTGCCTACTCTGTCAGCGGATGGCTGGCCCCTCTTTACTCCAGGTTCTCACCTCAAGACTCCCAACCCCCAGCCCCTCTATCCCCGTCCCTCATCATTCCCAGAGCAGTAGCCACGGCCGCCCATGGGCCTCTCCCACCTGAAATCAAAGGGGAAGTTGAGGCTCAGGGAGGCTCCATCCCAGACCCCATCACACAGCTGGACTCCCTACTGCCAGGGCCTGTTCCCAGCCTCTGATCTCTCGACCTGCCCCTAGAGTGGACCCTGGCCCTGTGTGCTGGGCCCCCAGCCTGTGATTCCCCCTTCACAGCCACCCTGAGGACAGACAGGGAAACTGAGGCTGAGAGAGGCTAGGTCCCTCACCCAGGTCACAGAGAGCTGGGACTCTGAGCAGAGGAGGTGACACATGGCCATGGGAGGCAAGTCTGAGTGAAGGAGGAGTATGCAGGTGGATGGCCTGCCCTGCCCCAATTCCTGTTGGTCACCTGGCCTGCCCCAGGCTCTCTCAGCCTCCTTCCAGCCCCCTACTTCCTGGAAGGGCTTTCTCCAGACCCATAAATCCAGTTGGATTTGTTCTTATAATGTGGGAAGCAAAATTATCTCCACTCTACACAGGAGGGAACTGAAGCTCAGAGCACAAACGTGACTTGCCCAAGGTCACAAAGCCGTGGAACAAGTGGCAGCTCAGAGACCAGAACCCAGGTCCCTGGACACCCTGTCCAGTGCTCCCCCTGCCCCTGCAGTGGCTGCAGCCGCCACAGGACAGGAGCCCAACCCTCTGAAGTTCCCCAAACTCTTTCCTGGGTCGTGGTCAAAGTATGACCCCCTCCACGGTCCTAGGCGGGGAGGCAGGAGGGGATCAGTGTCTGCACATGAGAGTCTAGATTGGCCCTAAGCTCCCAGCAAGAGTGGGGAGCCCTGCCCCCCCAGTGCTGTCCTATCCACACCTCCTCCTCCTGAGGCCCAGCTGCCTCCTTCGCAAAACGAGCCTCCCAGCGGATGTGCTCATGAAATTCAACGCGGCGTGGGAGTGTGCGGGCACAGGCTGGGCACTCCATGGCTCCGTCATCCTCACCGTCCCCTTCCCCGACAGCCCACCCTGGAGCGTGGGGCCCAAGCAGCCAGCAAGCCCCTAGTCCTGCGTTCAAGGCCTGGTCACCCCCCAGCTCACTGTGGGATCTCCCCTGGGCCTCAGCCTTCACCTGCAAATAGGTAGATTCCACCTGCCTCGGAAGGCGGTGAAGAGGGGACACCGAGGCCCTACAGACACATGGTTAAGCACCAGGTCCCCCAGTGTCCCCCAAGGGGCTTCCCGCTCTGACAACCAGCCTGGGGCTCCTGACGTGATTGAAAGCCGGTGCGTTCTTTGACCCTCCCGTGCGGCCTGGGTGTGATGCTCTCAGAATGTGTCTAATAGTCAGCAAAGCAGGAAAGCCCTGAGCTCCGCCAGGGCAGGGAACTGGCCGCCTGCTCCCCTGAGCCCGGGTGGTCACAGCTGGCAGGTGGTGCTCAGTAAACACTGGCACAGCAGCCATGAGTGACCACGACCCATCAGCCCCCTGACATTCTGTGGTCTGGAGACAGGGGCTGGACACACTGGCCACAAGTAAAGGCTGTGGCGGTGTCAGGGCTGGGCGGGTGTCCACTCTCCAAGCCCCGAAGTGAAGTCAGGGGCAGGAAGCTCTGGCCCCCACGGTGGACGGCAGGTCATGCCAGGCATCAGGGAACTTTTCCGAGGGTATTTTTATCTTGAGGACCTCATTCCACAGAGGGTGGGGGCAGGAGGGAGACAGGGTGTCCTTGGCCCCAGGCCCCTGGGAGCAGCAGAGGACAGAGGCCCCTGGGTGCCTTTTATAGACACTGCCCCATCCCTGGGCTTCACTGGGTCCCAGGGGCAAGTAGGCCCCAGAGGTTCTTGGGGTTTTCATGGGGCTCCCAACTCTGATCCAACTCACTGTGTGACCTGGGGCAGGTCTCTGTCCCTCTCTGGGCCTCCCTCTTGCAGTCAACCTTTCCTGAGGGCCTACTCAATGCTGGGCTCAGCTGGGCACCAGGGACCAGCAAGCACCTGCCTGCATGGGGCACCCTGCCAAGCAGGAAGATAGCAAGTGAAGCGGCACCACAACCAGCAGGGTCAGAGCCCTCGGAGCCCCAGAGAGAGTCCAGCCTGAGGCTGACCGAAGCACAGTGGGGGCACTCGGGGCCCCACAGACCAGGGTGCACACGGGCACACACTGGCCCTCGGGCAGGGCTCACTCAACTCGGAGCCTCCCTACTCCCATCGGCAGACAAGCAGGCTGGCCCTTCCGGCCACAACACTCCAGGATCCCAAGGATCTGGGGTCGAGGGGGTACTGAGAGACAGGTGGGGCGCACCTTGTCACCCTAACAGCAGGGAGGGAAGAGGTGTACTGAGTCCCTACGTGCGCAGGCTCTGAGAGATCCTGTGTCATTTCAAAGAGCTCGGACTTAACCCCAAGGGCAAAGGGGTGCCACAGAGTTTGAAAGTACAAATTCTGGGGCAATATGGCTTGGGTTCAAATCTTGTCTCTGGACCTTCCTGGGTGAACTTGGACAAGTCATATAACCTCTCTGAGCCCCGTTTTCTCTCCTGCGAGACAGGATTGCCACTGCTATGTCTCAAGGGGTCATGATGGGGTTTCAGCGAGTTAACACACGGAGCTGGGAATTTTCTGTCCCCCAGCCCCTCCCATCACCACATTTCTGAGCCCCTGAGTCACTCTGAAGAGGGGTCACAGGCCCCGGGAAGGCCTCAACTAGAGCTAACTCCAAGCAGGAAGCAGTGGGTGGAGGGACAGGATGGAAGGAACCACAGCAGTGGGACCCAGTGAGCAAAGGCACCACGGTGTTTTCTTCTAACAGCTGTGATTTTTCAAGCTTCAACTTAATTCAAGGCTCAGACATTTTCTAAGTGCCCAGCCTGTGTACAGGTGAGCAAAGACCTGAGATAGAGTGACAAGAAACGGCCTGGGACAAGAAAGACCATGAAAGAAAAGGCTGGAAAATGTGCCAACATGAAAACAGTTCTGATGTTTTTTATCAAAACCCATTATAGGCAAATTCAGAAGTAAATGACAAATGCTTGTTATAAAAAGAACTGATACACTTAATATGCAAAGGGTTTGTGTAGACCAACAAGAGAAAAGGACACGTGGGAGTAAGAGGTGGGCTAGGGCTGGGCCCCCACTGGGCTTGTGTGATCATGTGACCCTCAGCGAGTGCTGGCCCAGCAACGCCAACCTCAGAGTCCACCATGGAATACCATGCATCCTTCGAGCTCAAAGCATGCCTCCTCTATGAAGTCTTCTGAGATTTCCCTAGGTTCCCTGGCTGCTCTTGCCAAGCCCCACATGTTTCTTTGGCCCCTGGAACTGCGTGCCTTTCTTCTTCTGAGTGCCTGGCACTGCACCTGAGAACATTCTGGGTGGGACGGCCCAAGCGTCTTTGACAGCAGAGGAAGTGAGGCACAGAGAGGAGTATGGCTGTGTCCGCAGGCACAAGGCTATGAGCCGCACAGCTGAGCCCAGCACCGGGATCCAGCCACCTCCTCCCTACAGGGCCCTCCAGGCCTGGAGCTGCATTTCTTCACAGCAGGCTGGGCCCCACGTGACGCCTCTCTGGGCAAATGCCAGCAGGACCAAGGCCTGAGCCCCTAGTCTCAGTCCCACAGTGACCTGGATACCCTACTGGGGGAGCGCAGGGACCGGTGTCTCCTCAGCTTCCCTCTTTCCTCCTCCTCACTTTGTCAGTGTGGCTTTATTTGGGGAACAGAACATTCACTGGGAGGGCCTGGCAGACCTCTGAGGGCAGTTCACCCGGCACGGATGTCGGAGCCCTGCCAGGCCCTGCAGTCCGGGCACTATTCAACACAGCTCACTGGTTACCGAATCACACATTTTGGAACAATGTTTCAGTAAGTATTTCATGTTTCTATTTTCTTTTGTACATGGGTTTTCTCACACATCCAAAAAAAATCATCCTGAGCAAGTGGACATCAGAGGTGACCACGCCAGACAGGTGCAGCCGGGGCCTCACCTGGGAAGCAGCACGTTGCCAGGCTCTCCCTCTCACTCCTTCATTCGTGTGTTCCTTTGTTCCACAAGCACGTGTCCACCGAGCACCATGTGTGTCGTGACCAGGTGGGATGGGCCCGCCCACCTGATGTTCATCACCAACAAGAGAGGCGGACACTTAGGGGAAAATGAATAAAAGAAGAGGGTTCCAAGGCACTGCTCCTGCCTGGGGAGGTGCAGCCCAGCTGACTGCTAGAGCAGAGAGCCAGGACCCCGACGGGACAGGGCTCCGGGCAGAGGACACCATGGCAGGAAGGAGGGAGGAGGGTGAGCAAGGGGGTGGGAGGTGAGGTCTGGGTGGGGCAGGCTCCTCCAGGCCTGATCACGTGAGGAGACTGAGGCTCAGGGAGGGAAGGCACCACGAGGGAGGGCAACCAACCTTCTGACCCCACCGCAGCCTGACTGCCTCGCACATTTTTCCATTCCCAGCAAACATGAGCTGTGGACACTGTGACACGTGCTACTTCATTCAGCTCATGCCATGGGTCCTTTGGAGAGTCGCAACAGACTGGGGGTCAGAGACGGCAAGCGCCATGCCTGGGGCTGCATATCTGGCCCACCACAGAGCTAGGGCAGGAATCATCTAAATCCAGATTCAGAGCTGTGGGAACAGAGAACCATGACTTGACCACACACGTCTGGCCCTGATGACTCAGGAGAAAACTAGAGTCTCTCCAAGTGGCTCAGGACCACCTCCTACAGGAAGACTCCCCGGGCTGCCTCTCCCTCATGGCTAACTGGTGGGGCAGGGGCCTGGTATCTGGACCCCATTTGGCCCCTGCTGTGCTGTGTGACCTTGAGTCACTGACCTTCTCTGAGTCTGTGCCCAAGAAGATGAGGTAGATTTGTGGGGGGGGTTCCTGGTGCAAGGGTGTGACCAGCAGGCCTCTGCCCCAAGAACCCCAGGGAAAGTCTTCTCACATCTGGAGCTTTTGTTCAGCACCGACTGTGTGCACTTCTCAACAAGCCTATGAGACACTTCCCCAAGAGGAAGAAACAGGGTCAGAACCCCAAGGCCACAGGCCATCAGTGCCTGGGGCTGCCCCCTTCTCAGGCTGCACACCCTGGAGAGGTCACCTCTCCTCCCGACAGGAGGCTCATGCAGAGACCAGAGATCAGGTGTGAAGCTGGCAGCCTGCTGCTCACATAGAAGGGTGCGCATCTGTGTGCAGCCCGCACTGGCTGTGCACCCATGTCCTCTGTGGGAACACAGGAAAGGGACACAGGCTGTGTCCTCATGAGGACACATCTGTGCCTATGTTCATCCCGAAGCGGGACACATGGGGCTGAGTCTCTGTGTCTGCTCTCCCACATGTGTATGTACATGTGTGTGTAGGCATGACACATGTGTGGCACATGTGTGCAGGCTATGTGCATGTGCATGCACCAGAGTCCCTTGCCTAACCCTGGCGGTGGCCATGGGGTGCTGGAGATGGTCTGGTCACCTTGGTAACGGGGCAGGAGCTGGCTAAGCTGGGACAGCCTTGGTTCAAAAGCAAAAAAAAAAAAAAATCAAACTGCTGAACGCAGAGAGAAGCAGGAGCCGTGAGGGCCTCAGCCCCAGGCTCTGCTCTGAGGTCCAGAGCAGCCCAGCCCACCAGCACCTGACCCAGGTGAGGGCCACTGCAGCCACAACACGGGTATGAGGACCCATTTGGCTGGTGCTCACCAGTGTGGGACCGCCCCCTGAGTCCTGGGGAGCCCACCTCACAGGCAGCAGGCAGCGGCTAACGGGCCCCTATCTGCAGCTTCCCCAGCCCCAGGAGATGACGCTTCGCAAACAGGGGATGCTGGACTGAGCCCGCACAGAAGTCACCCTCTCTGGACAATCAGCACACTAATTGCACGCACTGCCTCGAGGCCAGTGCATTAGCCCAGACCTTGTGATGGTTTATTCATGAGCTCCTTTCCCCACGGCCAGCTCATCAGCCTTGCTGCCTGAGCGGGTGGGGAGGGAGGGAGGGCACAACCACAGACACTTCCACCCTCGCTCGCAAACACCGCGTGCTATTTATATTTCATCAGACAGAGTGCAGGGGATGAAACCGCTGGGCTCCGCTCCCCACAGGCAGCCGGGAGCTGCAAGCCCCACGCGGCAGTCTGGGAGGTGGACGCCGGCGTCCAGGCAGGGGAAGTCAGAGGTTCTCACGCCCACTGGAGTCACACAGGACCCCCGCTCACATCTACAGGGCTTTGCCTCATGTGTCCCGAGAAAGCCCAGTGAGGGAGGGCCTGCTGTCTCCATCTGACCGACAGGGACACCGAGGCTCAGAGCGGTAGTGACTTGCCCAAAGCCACACAGCCTGTGAGATGCAGAGCTGGGGACTAAACCCAGTGGCCCCCAAGCCTGTGCCTTTATGCCCGGCACATGGTCTCCCTAACTGAGTCCCAGAGCAGCCCTGTCAGGTGGGCATCGTTACCATCCCTGCTTTACAGAAGAGGAAACTGAGGATCAGACAGGTAAAGGGACTTGCCCAGGGTCCCACAGCCAGGAATGTGACCTTGACTGATAACGTGCCCCAGTCCACGCCCTGGGAGATGAGAATGGCTCAGGGTCGGTCCCCACTATGACCTGACGCTGAAGCCACGTGGGGTCCCTTCACCTCACGAGGCGGCCCTTCCTCAATGCCCAGCCCACCTCCCAGACACGAAGTGGAGGTCCAGCTTTGTGGTTTCAGCAAGTGGCTCTGGTACCTCCAAGGGCCCAGCTGTCAGCACAGGGACAAGCGTGAAGGGCCCTCAAATCCAAGGGCTGACCTCTTGTCACCCCCACAGAGAAGGGGCCCTTCACCCACCCACATTGACACTGGACTGGGGAATCCTGGAGCCCCTGCCCACCCCCTGGGCATCCCATAACCCCTGGCTTCTCCTGAGACTCTGGGAAACAAGGTGGCTGGAACCCTGGCTGCCACAGGGCACCACGGCCCCTCTCAGGGCCTTATCAGCGTCCTCATCTGTAAGACGGGCACTGACACCCCCTCTGACGGTGGAGAGAGCACTGAGACTCGGCGCCCAGCATGGGGCCTTCCTGCAGTGATCACCCAGCAAATGGCCCCAGCGGTCGGCACCCACGACGTCTGCAAAGCTTGAAGCAGTCCCCCTGCTTAAACACAGAGCTGCATGGGCTTTGCCAACTCTGGGTCCAAATCCCAACTCTGACACCCTGGTTGCGTGTCTCATGCACCCAGTGGCCCCCTGTGAGCCTCAATGTCCCTGTCAGCTGAGGACGCCACACCCTCCCCACAGGGCTCTCCAGGAGAGTGCAGCCTCAATCTCTGGCCTCAGCAAGCACTTGCGAGCCAAACAGTCCCTCTCGGCATCGCGACACCAAGGCCAGGGTGGCTGGCACCTCTGAGCAACACCCTTGCCTGTGCCCACACGGGACCCTGAGAAGGCCCCACCCACACACCCCACCTCAGCTGAAGCCACAACTCCCTCCCATCCTCCCCCCGGCCTGTGCACTGACTGTGTTCAAATCACAGCTCTGCTGCTCAGTTGAGTCAAGGCCTTGGGCAGCTCACGTCACCTGCAGGCCTCAGGTCCCCATCTGTAACTTGGGGGCTGGAAGACGTGGCCCTTGTGAGGGTCAGTGCACCCATCAAGAGTTCAGAACCATGCCTGGTGTGCAGGAACGTTACCACCACCACTGTGCTAGCAGCACCAGCACCTCTGTGCCGGGCACCGGGGGTGGGGCGGGAGAGGACCCACCCGTTCCAGCACTGGCCACACTGTTCTCATGGCCTGAGTCCTCAGGCATTTCCAGGTGCCCTTTTCCTGTGGCTCCAGCAAGGCCTGGGGTTTCTGGAAAGAAAATGAACTGACCTTTGCTGGTAGCTCAGCCTCTGGCAACACTGAGGCCCCAGCACCCCCCACCTGCAGGGTGCCCACTGCCAGCTAACTTCTGGCTTGCACCGCAGGCAAGTTCCGGGCCCCTGGCTTTGTCTTCGTCACAGCCCTGGCCACACGAGGCGCCCCCCACCCCTGGCCTCGAGGCCCAAGCGACCAGCTCTGATGCATCCCTGGCGTCACCCAGCACAGAGCCAGGAGCGAGTGTCTGTTTCCGGGGCACCCATGGCAGGACAGGCCCAGGGCCCAAGGACTGTACCCAGATGCTATGCTCTCATTTAAGCCTCTTAAGAATCCTACGAGAGAGGTATTGTACTTGTACAAAGAGGAAACTGAAGCACGGGGAGGTGGCCTCTGAATGCTGGTGACTTCGTGTTGGCTGCAGCCCAGACCCCACCTCCCTCCTCTGCTCCAGCCTATGGGGTGGCAGGAGAGGCCAGCGCTAGTGACCAGCAATGCCCTGCAGTGGGGATGGCCCCTGATCCTGAGCGGCAGCTGCAGCCCAGAGCTTGGAAAAGCCATGTTCTGCTGGCCACCAGCCCAAGTGAGGGGCCTCGGTGCTCAGCGTGGTGGCCACCATCAGACTCGTGGGACTGGACTATGCTCTCTGGGCCACTGTGGCGTCATCTGTATAATGGGTTGTGGGGGAACTAAGGCAAGGCTGGCCCCTGGCAGAGTGAACACTCAGCAAGCAGCTGTGGAAGGAAGGGGTGGAGAAGCCCCAGTGGCCCAGGGTCCACCAGCCTCCCGCCACTCAGGCCGCCACCTCCTCCTGGCAGCTCAACCCAGACAGGGGTCTGAAGCCCTCTCAGAGGGGCATGAAAGGGCCCAGAACCAGATTCATGGCGATCGGACAGTGTTGGACCCAAGAGCATGAATGAAAAGGCACCCAGGCCTTGCACACAGGTAGGAAACTGCAGGGGCTGTGCCCGCAGGAAGGGCAGCGAGGGGCCGGGTGCACAGGGCCGGCCCTGAGAGCAGCCAGGGATGTGGGGCGGGCTGCCCAAGGCACTGAAGCTGTGCTTCTGAGGGCTGCCCTGTCAGCTGCAGCCAGACTCCTGGACTGGGGCTCAGGGAGCACCTGGGGCTCCAGAAAATCCTTAAACCTCTTTGTAAATGGGGGTCACCTTCTGGGGGTCACATGGAGAAGGCAATGTGTCCATACCCATGAGAGTCTGAAGCAGCATAAACTTCCAGGAGACGCCCTTTCCTGAGACCCAGGAGCTTGTGCTCCGTCCAGCCAGGCGGGGCAGGGAGACGGGAGCCAGAGAACCTGCAAGCTGGGGGGATGCCGGGAAAGCGGCAGGGCGATGGTGTGGGAGGCAGCGACGGACACACAGACCAAAAATTCAGCCCTGGCCTGGAAGCAGCTTCAGCTCCTCCTCAGAGAGTGGTGGGTGGGCAGAAGGGTCCAGAAGTCACTGAGGGTCCAAGCATAGAGCAAGGGGCTGTGGGGCCCAAACCCACGTGTGCTGCCCACAGCAACAGCACTGCACTCTCACACCTGCTCACATGCTGAGACACGTGCCCTCCACACAGGCAGGGCCCCTGCACGTCCACAGCACCCCTCACCACCCACACATGTCTACACTGTCTGCCACTCAGACAGACTGACTGCATCTACACGGGTGGTCCCAGCCCCACCCCCTGGGGAGGGGGAGGGAAAAAGGAGTCTGGGGTCCATGAGACCCCCCACTCCTATAGCACCAGCACCCCCACTAAGGAGAGCCAGGTGGCTTGGACCCCCTCCAAACCCAGCCTCTGAGGGGGCGCAGCCCTGAGGAGGGACTCCCCCCGGCTCCTCAGTGCTCACGGGCTGATTAGAGGGTGGGGGAGCAGCTGGGGCAGCAGCCGCAGACTCTGGGGGTGCGGGGGGTTCTGTCTCCTGCCTGCCGTTCCGTCCTCACGCAGCAGGCACCCTTCCCTGGGGAGCCCAGGCCTTCAGGACTGGACAGACATCCACCTCTGTGACCCTCGAGTGAACACACGCTAAGCGCCTACTGTGTGCCCGGCTGCCAGAACCCTGGGACAGCCTGTGACTCCTGTCTCACACCCGGGACACAGGCCTGCTCCACGGAAGTCCTGCCACTCCGGAAGGGGTGGGAAGGCGCTTCGGGAAGACCCCGGCCAGGCATGCACGGCCACTCGACCCAGATCACCCGGTTTTCTGCGATTGATTCTTCGAGGAGACACAGGAAGAGAGACATGAACCCAACTGCAGCCTGACAAACCTAAGCCCAGCCCCTCACAGCCGAGCAGATAGTTGAAGATGGACCACCCAGCACTCGGCAAGGTGGCGCCACCGGGCTCTCGCTCACGGCTCAGCCCAGCTGCTCTGTCCTCACACTGTCCTTGAAACTGGTCAGCCCCATCCCCCACGGGATCCTCCTCCCTCCAGAATCACCCCCCACCCCCGATTCCACGCAGGACTCTGCTCAGTGCCCTGTCCCTCGCACATGCCCTGCGGTCACTGACTCAGGACTCTACTGACACTGAGGGCAGGGGCTCTTTTTTTTCTCAAGAGTATTCCTTAGAGCAATTTCAGGTTTACAACAAAACTGAGGGGAGGGTGCAGAGTGCCCGTGTGCCCCCTGACCCTACGTGTGCAGCCCCCCAAACAACATCCGTCAACAGAATGGGACACGAGGGGTAAACCCTGCCCTTCCCAGAATGCCACAGGGCTGGAATCAGACAGCACGTAGCCCATTAGGACTGGCTTCTTTCACTTAGTAGATGCATTTAGGGTTCTTCTGGGTCTTTCCATGGCTAGATAGCTCATTTCCTTTTAGTGCTGGAAGATGCTCCATTGTCAGGATGGACCAGTTTATCTCTTCACCTACTGAAGAACATCCTGTTTGCTTCCAAGTTCTGGCCATAATGAATAAAGCTGCTACAAACATCCATGTGCCAGTTTTTGTGTGGATGTAAGTTCTCAACTTCCTTGGGTAAACACCAAGGGTTATCATGGCTGCACCACATGGTAAGATATGTTTAGCTTTGTAAGAAACTGCCAAACTGTCTTCCAAAGTGACTACCGCTGTGCACCCACCCCAGCAGTGAGCTAAGTTTCTGCTGCTCCACGTCACCTCCAGCCACTTACAGGTGTGTCGTGGCGTCTCGTTTTGGTTTGCGTTTCACTGAGGACAATGATGTGGGGCATCTTTTGAGGCGTGTACTTGCCATCTGTGTGTCTTCCTGGCTGAAATGTCTGCTCAGGACTGTTTCCTACTGGCCATTTGTTACTTGTTCCCTGTTGTTGCGTTTTAAGAGTTCTTCGTGTATTTTGGGTAACAGCCATTGATCAGATGTGTCTTCCGCAAGTATTTTCTTCCAGTATGTAGTCTGTCCTCTAATTCTCTTGGTAACATCCATCCCAAAGTAGAAGTTTTTTAGTTTAATGATGTCCAGTGTGTCAATTATCTTTCATGGATCATGTCTCTGATATTGTATCTAAAAAGGCGTAACCACACCCAAGGTCATCCAGATTCTCATTATCTCCTAGGAGTTTTACAGCTTTGTGTTTTACATGTATGTATCCACGTATGATCCACTGAGTTAATTTTTGTGAAAGGGGGCAGGTCTATGTCTAAGATTAACTTCTTTGCATGCATATGTCCAGTTGTCCCAGCGCCCTTTGTTGAAAAGACTATCGTGTTCTGCTGTATTGCCTTTGCTCCTTTGTCAAAGAACAGTTGACTATATTTGGGAGGGTCTATTTCTGGGCTTTCTATTGTGCTCCATTGATCTGTCTGTCTGTTCATTTGCCAGTCCCACACTGTCTTGATTACTGTAGCTTCATAGTAAGTCTTTAAGTCAGTTAGTGTCAGTCCTAAAACTTTGTTCTTCTCCTTCATTGTTGTGTCGACTGCTCCAGGTTTTCTGCCTCCCTTCCACATGAACTTTAGGATTAGTTTGTCAATATCCATAAAATAAGTTCCTGGGATTTTCACTGGGCTGCACTGAATCCACAGATCAGGTTGGGAAGGGTGGACACCTAACAACACTGAGTCTCCCTTTCCATGTACATGGAATAGTTCTTTGACTTCCTTCATCAGAGTTTTGTTGGATTTATACCTAAGTAGTTTATTTTGGGGGGTGCTAATGTAAACGGTATTGGATTTTAATTTCAAATTCCACTTCTCTATTACTGGTATACAGGAAAGTGACTGACTCTTGTATACTAACCTTGTATCCTGCAACCTTGCAGGATGCGCTTGGATGTGCAAAAGCAGTCCATCACCTAGTTTGTTGGGAACATGGAGTTTCTTGGTGAGGGGAAATACACTTCATACATATCTATGGGGAGGCACAATCTCCAACTCAGTATTACAGTGAAGACAGCATAAACTTTGAAACTGGCCCTAGGAAACATACTGAGAAATTAGAGTAAGTGTTTCTAGTACTGCCCAGTTTCTTTACGCTAGATGAATGAAAGTGTTCCACATGGTCAATTCTGAGAGCTGAATGTGTGTGAAAGCCTTTGATCAACTAGTTTCTTGGGAACACAAAGTCTCTTTGAGAGGGAGCTATGCTACATACATATCTAAGGGGAGACATTGTCTCCAACTCAGTTTTACAGTGAAAAGTGCATGAACACCGATACTGATGCTAGGAAACACACAGAGAAATCACCTAAAATTTTTCTAGTACTACAAATTCCCTGTATGCTAGATGAAAGAACGCCAGTCCACAAGCTCAATTCTGAGGACTGAATGTCTGTGAAAGCCGTCCATCACCTAGCTTGTAGGCAACACAAAGTTCCTTTGAGAAGGAACTACGCTACATTCATATCTATGGGGTGGCACTAGCTCCAATTCTGTTTTACCACGAAAAAGGCATGAACTTCGATACTGACACTAGGAAACATACTGAGAAATCAGAGTAAGTGTTTCTAGTACTACCCATTTCCTGTATGCTAAATGAACGCCTCTCCACATGCTAAATTCCGAGAGCTGAATGTTTGTTAAAGCTGTCCATCACATAGTTTGTTGAGAACACTGACATTCTTTGAGAGTGGAATTATTCTAGTTTCATATCTATGTGGAGGCACTATCTCCATCTCGATATTTCAGTGAAAACAACATGAACTTGGAAAGTGGCACTAGGAAACATAGTTAGAAATCAGAGTAAATTTTTATAGTACTCCCCATTCCCTTTATGCTAGATGAATGAACGCCTCTTCACATGGACAATTCAGAGAGCTGAATGTGTATGAAAGCCACCCATCCCCTAGCTTTTGGGATGCGCTATATATGTCTGATAGGTCCATTTGGTATATATAGCATTATTTGAGTGCACTATTTCATTATTAATTTTCTATCTGGATGTTCTATTCATTATTGACAGCGGGTTACTGTTGTCTCTTACTATCATTATATTGGTGTTCATTTCATCCCTTCAGCTCTATCAATGTTTGCCTTGTGTTTCTAGGTACTCTAATGTCAATTGTCCTGGATTGAATCTTCTTTCATTTTACAATGTCCTTCTCTGTCTCTTCTGATAGATTCTGACATATATTCTATTTTGCCTGATGTAAGTAATGCCACTCCTGCTCTCTTTTGTTATTTGTTATATTATTTTCCATTCAGCCTCTTTATTAATTTGATTAAGGAGTTCAGTTTATATGCTTTTTTACATAGCTTTTCTTTGTGATTACCATGAGGCTTACATAAGGATCTTATAATTATAACAATCTATATACCCTTTATCTTTTAACTTTTATACTAAAATTAAAAGGAGTCTACACACCAATGTTACAATCTGTACTTGTCTGTATATTTACCTTTATCAGTGAATTTTCTGATTTCATACTATGCTTTCTTTTTGCTGTTTATCAACTTTAAGCACTCCCTTTAGTATTTCTTTAAAGCAGTTGTAGTGGTAATGAACTGCCTCTGCTTTTGTTCATCTAAAAAAGTATTTTCTTCTCTTTTATTTTTGGTGTACAGCTTTGCCAGGTATAGCATTCTTGTTTCATAATTTTTCCCCCAGTACTTTGAATATACTATTTCAGTCTCTCTGGCCTGCAAGCTTTCTGCTAAGAAATGCATTGATCACCTTACAAGGACTTCCTCCTACATGGTGGGTGATTTTTCTCTGAGTGATTTCAAAATTCACCCTGTCTTTGACTTTTGACAATTTGGTTATCATGTCTCAGCATAGACACCTTCTGTTTCATTTATGGGCTACTTTGAACTTCATGCATCTTGGATCTACCTCCTCTCTGAGACCTGGGAAGTTTAGGGGCACTGCTTTTTTAAGATTCCTGCAACTTTCTCTCTTTTCCCCTTATGGGACTCCCACACTCTGTGTGTTGTTCATTTGAGGTGTCTCATCTTCAGCTTCCTTTACTCTTTCATTTTTTTTTTCTTTTTGCTTCTTTAAATAATTTCAAATGACTTGTGTTGAAGTTCACCAATTCCTTCTTTGCTCTGATCAAATCTGATTCTGAAGCTCTCTATTGAATTTTTAGTTGTATTCTCCAGCTCCAAAATGTATTTACTTCCATTCTTTCTCTCACTCTCTTTCTTTTTTTCTTCTTTTTTCTTTTTTAATGCCTTCTTTCTCTTTCTTGATATTCACATTTTTAATGTATCATTTCCCTGATTTTGTTTAGTTGTGTATACATGTTATTTTGTAACTCATAAAAGCATCTTTAAGATGTAGCTTCTTGAAGATGATTATTTTGAATTATTTTTCAGGAAATTCATAAATCTCCATTTCTTTAGTCTTGGTCGCTAGAGATTTGTTTTCTGGTTGGGTCATATTTCTTTATTCTCCATGTTTCTCGCAGTTTTACATTTGTGTCTGCATACTTGTAGAAACAGATGCCTCCCCCAGCCTTTACAGACTGGCTTTCACAGGCACAGGGCCTCACCAGCAGCCAGCTGGAGAGTCTCAGGCTTTGTCATGGATGTGAACATCCCCCTTCTCTCTCTGTCCTGGGCTGTGCACCTTCTTCCATTTGTGCACAGCTGCACTGGCCGTAGTAAGCTGCCACCACTTATCCTGTGGCCAGTGTGCTGAAAGGCCAAGGGTGTTGGGTGCAGGCTCCACTCTCTTTCTCCTGAGGGAGAAACCATGGGTCAAGCTGCACCCTCTTGGTGCTGAACTGTGCCTGCTTGGGGGAGGGACTTCTGGGGTGAAGTGAAGTTGTGTTCTTGCCTGTTTCACCTGGCTGTCACTAGCTCTGTGCTCATCACCACACTACAACTTACTGACTTGGATGTGGAGGTCTCATAAAGCTATTTTCACCCATGTGCTATCACTAAATCAGTGTTGCTATTGGGGGACAAGAGTTGGGACTTCCCACTCTGCCAGCTCTCTGAAGTCACTCCCCATACCCTAGTTTTTGAACACTCCTTCACCTTGACTTCCTAACGTCACTGTCTTACCTCTTCTATTGCTCCCATCAGTGCCTTCAGATCGGTGTCTCAGTGCCTCTTACTTCATGTTCACTTTCGTTGCTGGCATTCCTCCAGACCTCGTGCTAAAAGCACTTTTCTTCTATTCAAGTTTTCTCCTTGAGTGATACTGCGATATCCTAGGAAGTCACCTAAGATGCATGTAATAATTGGGACAAAATTAAGAATATATTATTGTAATGGTGGTTACAGTGTTTCTCTTCTGAGTATATTTGTTGTCATGTATTTTGAAAATATTATATTTATCTTATCTATTTGTTCATTAAATATGAAAGTAATGTATTATTGGTGGAAGTATCTTTATATGTTGAAAGAAATTTTGATCCAATTTTGTTCCTGATCACTTGCTAATTGAGAAATAAATGTTATTAGGTAGTGTAGAGTTAAGATTATATCCAAATGGCCATTGATGTTATAAAGGAAATGAGGTATGAAGTCAGAGTTAGCTTTGAAAAGTTTAACTAGTAATTTTAGTAATAATGCCTAACTTTAAAAAACTCCAATTAAATGCATGAAGAAACAAGTACAAAATTAAATTAACTTCATCATTTTATAAACTTGGCTAAATTTTCAAAGTTCAAATATAAATCTCTCACAAGATTTACACTTAACAGTATCAAGCCAATGTCTCTGGTAAATTGTTTTTATTGCATTTTTAAAAACATGGAATATAATAAAGAAAAATCCCTCACCAGACTCCTTCTGGAAAACAAGGAAACATCCAACAATAACAGCAAGCTTCAAAGCCACTTATTTAAAATCTTCAGCTTTAGGAAACTAAGCAGAGAGGCTAAACATTACTCAGGTTTGTAAAGGGAACATTAAAGGAATATTGTGGTATTTTCAGAGTAGATATTAAGATTTTCATAAAACAGTATTGAAAGAGCAATTTCATAAATAGCTTTTTTCCCCAAAGTTGATTACTGGTATGGTAAACAGGACATTATTATGTGCCAGAGGCTCTTCTAGGTACTGGAGCTAGAATAATTAACAGAGCAGATCAAAATGGTCCCTTCCATGGGTTTTCATTCTGCTAGAAGAACATAACAAGTACATACACATTTATTATTATTATTATTGTTGTTATTGTTATTATTATTATTAATTACAATATATAGCAAGTTAATTGGTGACAGTGAGGGAAAAAAAGCAAAAAAGAGGATGGAGAGTGCTTGAGTGGGGACATAGGGTTTATTATTAAATAATGTGGTCAGGAAGTGTCTAATTGCACAGTTCAGCAAGGTGACAGTAAGACAGCAAAAGAGTAAGAGAGGGACTAGTGAGACAGGAGATGAGGTCGGAGATGGAAGGAGACCAGACCATGCAGGTCCTCATCAGGCACTTTAAGAGCTCCTATTATGGTGATCTAGGCAGCCACCAAGTGGAAGGTTTTAGCAGAGTGACATGATGTGATTCACATTTAAACAGAATCACTCTTGCTGCTATTGGAGGAAAAGGCAAAGGTGGAGTGATTAATTTGGAGACCATATACAGTAAACCAGCTAAAGATGCTAAAGATGATGAAATGACACCAAGATGGTAGTGATGGAAGTAGTGAGCAGCAGATTTTAATTCTATTTTGCTTGCAGGGGCAACAGGATTTTCTGAGGGATTCAGTTTAGATGCAAGAGAAGAGAGAAGTCAAAGATAAATGCAAGTCTTGCCTGGACCAAGGAGAAGAACATACTGAGAATGGGGGGGGGGTAAAGAATATAGGTGTTTGATTTGGGACATGTTGAACTGAAATGCTAATGAAAATGCTAGGAAACATATCAAGTTGGACATGAGATATGAAAGTTTGGAGAAAATATATCTGGAGATTAATATTTGGGCATTTTCTTCATGGGCACTCTTTTTAGAGCTATGAAAATGTGACTTAGAGAATGTTTGAGGTTGGAAAAATCCCAGAAATAATTAAATCATGTCAAAACTCATTACATTAGAGATTAAAATAATAATATCCAGTTAGGATCAGAGACTGTGAAACATCTAAAAATTTGGGTCAGCCAACAAGCCCTTAGGGACGTATTTATTACATTTCCCAAAGGCAAGAAAATAGAAATATTTCAGAAGTTGTTAATGAGATGATGACTTTATACTGATATTTTCTAATAAAAACTAGTACCAGAGGGAACTTTGTAAGGACTTTTAAAATTTGAAAATACACTTACTTTCTACTTTAAATAGATCTGGATTTGTCTCTTCAACATGTTTCATTTACTTTTTTTTATATATGTAATGACTGTAGTAATCAGTTTATTACACAGATTAATCATTCTTGAATATACAATCTCCAGAGGAGCAAATGGGTCTTTAAATATACACAAACATTTCTATCAAATGAATTTTCACCCTTATATACAGACAGACCTAAGCAGTTAAAAACATAAGAAAAATAAGAGCTTTTAGCTATGTATTAACTGAGAAACCACATACAAACCGAAGACTATGGAAGAGAGAAAGAGGGGCTGAAGGATGAAGGGTGGGGAGATGTAAAAGAGTTGGGATCAAAGCCCATCACACTTCATATACTCATAGCTCCAATCCATTTAAATGTTGACCAGTTAAACTTAGACCTTAAAACACAGGATGTGGGTAGAGTTTAATCTGGTTGGTCATAACTTTCACCTAAGACATAAGTCCTTAGAATAAAATAAATACAGAAACAGCTTTGTGTTCTCCTTGCTTTTCAAAACTGTTTTGAGTTTAATAGGGTTCCACTTAAAAAACCACCTCCTACAGGTCAGTGGAGCTTTCCTTCCCCTTTCAAGCGCACAGCATACCCACCACCCCTCACCTTGCCATTATCCAAATTGAAGTCAATAAGGAAAGCTTTCAATCTCACACCGAGGTTATGCCTGAAGAACTGGCTTGTCACACACACACTTCTCTGCTGGGAGTCAATGTTGGTACAGAAGTACAGGAGTTATAGTTTGTTATTCCAAGTATGTGCAACAAGCAGCACTGCTGTATCAGGTAAACATGTGCACAGGGGAAGATGAGGTGTGGGCACATAGAACGCTGTCAGATGGAAATCAAAAAGTGCTTTCTCTTTCAGAGTTCCCCTATTTTTATTTGTAGAGGTTATTCTATAATTTCTTTTATTACATCACATCACATACATCACATACGCATCGTCCATTCCCGAGCTATTCTGCTGTGTTTTTCTCTCTGTTTTGTAGATCCTCCAAGCAGTGTCAGGCACTAAAGGATCATCTGGATTGGGGTCACACAGCAGAGAACAGATGGACAAGAGTACTTTTGAAATACTGCTGGAGATCACTATGACTGCAGAATATCAGGACAACTGTTGCCATGACTGTTGGTATTTGGATGGTAAATTCTTGTTGTAAAGGCACCCTTAGGCAGTTTGAAGGGGTAACCTGTTGGGAAATGAGGTGTCAAGAAAAATACTCCACCCTGATCAGGACGGTCATTTGGCCCCATTATTGTAGCTTGCCAATGGGCCGTATCACCTCCAGCGGGACCTGCTGAACACTGTGCTGAGGGCTCCCATGCCTGGTCATTCAATTCAACTTGGATTCTCTTCAGAGCCATCGTGGGAGGCCGGCGGTGGCCCCGGGCGAGGACGGGGGCAGGGCAGGGACGGGGAGCGGGCGAGGGGGCACGAGGCCGCCTCGGTGATCGCGGATCGGCGGGAGAAGACGGGGCGATCGGGAGAGCGGGTCCGGGGGGACTGACTGAGGCCGGGGCCCACGTGGCTCCTGAGCCTGCCGCAGCGGTCGCCGCGTCACCCAGCGGCGGACCCGTGTGCGGTGCCGCCCGAGCCGCCGCCGCTTCCTCCGGGGCCTCCGCGCCGCCCGCCCGGCCGCCGGGGGTCCCCCTGCCGGGGAGCAAGCGCCAGGCCCGGGGCTCCGCGGCGCCTCGCGGTCGGACAGCCAGAGGGACTGCCTGCTGCAGGTGGGCGCTGTTTCTTTCACTTTGAATCCTTGTTTTGGCCCAGAGGAAAATAACGATTTGAAATGACAAGTTTTGTTTTCACTCAACAATGAGACCTGAAATCTGAGTCACGCCTCCTATTCAAGTCATTTCAGTCGCTTAGCCAGCGATATCACAGACCTCCGCTTCCTGCTGTTTTAGTCACACACCCTCTTGACAATCAGGCTTTCAAGGTAAACCCAGCTGATCTCATCATAAACCTGCCCTTTTGAGCGAACAGCACTTCACTGAAAATAAAACAGGGCCAACTGGCTGGGGAATAACGTGGAGGATTAAGTGGTAAGGGTGCTTGGGAGCCAAGCTTTGCTAAACATCGTGGACTTTGTTAAGGACATGAACCATTTATGCACAGATGGTGGGAAGCGTATGTTACAGATGGAAAGGCCAATACTTAAAAATAAAACACAATAAAACAAAAAAATTATAATGGGTTTTTTCTAAAATTTGCATAAATTTTACATAAAGAAGCTAGCTGTCTTTAAAATGCATCACTTTTGAAAGGCTACATGATGGAGCCCTGAATCTCTCCCTGTCTTCCTCCCTCCTCTAAACGTACTACAAAAACCATTGACATGTGCTACTCCTGACAGCATCTGAAATGTGCCCTTAACGTGAAGTGTATCAATATTTTAAGGCCTTATTTATATTGTTCCTCCTAAGCGAAGACCTACTGATCTTATTCCAATCAAAATGTCTTTGTTTTCTGTACTTTTATAATTCAATTATCTCTACCCTCTGCAGCATGTTTAATATTTATTATACATTTGGCCTTGGGGGTTAAAAGGCTAATATTCTGCAAGGTTTATACTTTGCATTGTTGCTGGGTCAGTTTGAGTAATGAATAAATGAGAAATTTAACATTGTATCTGAACCTAACATCCCTAAATTTTATGTTTAATTTATGTTAAATTTGTGTTTAAATATGCTTAAATAACTGAAATTTTTCTCACTGATTTAAGGGAAAAAATTCAAAGACAAATTCTTATATGAATGTATTTCATTAACTGGTTAGCTTTTACAGTAATTTTTAAAATGTATCAAATTTTTTAATGTTGCCTGTACAATACCATGTTACATTTATGCAACAGTAAATGAAAATATCAAAGTAACCTTATTTATTTATGAGAGTAAAGGTTTAATGAGACCAAAAGGTATTTTTGTAAGTCAAAGATTGTAATGCTTCACATTTTAGTTCTATTTTCAGGGAAGTTACTGCTTTTCTGGTTGAGTTTTGCTTTATATGACATACATTATTTAAAAGGAGATATCCCTTATTATAGGTGAATAATCAGGAAAACTTTAAGTAAACCATTATGTAAACATGTTTATAGTGACTTGATAGAATGTCTGAAAAGTATAAAGGGAAGGATGGATTAAATTCATGACAACTGGAAAATTGAATAAATGGTACATGAGATCACTATCTAGTATTTCTTACACTTGCATATGAATCTACAGTTATCTATAAGTAAAAAGATTAATTAAAGTATTTTCACACTGAATATAGCATTTTATTTAAAAATGCATTATGGCTAAGAATACAAGAAGAATCTAGCAGCAAAGAAAATTATTGATGTAATTGGTCACATTAGCAGAGCCATGAAACAAAATCACAAGATCATCTTATTCAATGCAGGAAAAAGATATTTAATAAAATCCCACAAACTCTGAGTATAAAATGCCAGAACATTAAGAATGAAAGGGAGATTTCTAAGTCTGATAGTGGTTATTTACTAACAACCAACAACACATATCACTTTTAATGTTGAACACATTATAAACATTTTCTTTAAAAATCCATAGCAAGAGAAGGGAAGATGCAATGACAGCATCTATTCAATGTGCTGAGGGGCTTCACCATAAAAGTGTGATGAGGAAAAAAAAAAAAGAAAGAAAAGAAAAGAACAAATGAAGTTGTGATTGTCTATTCAGTCCTTGCCAGTATTTTTCATCTCAGGAGATACACAGAAATTGCTCAAAGATTCAGATCAATGTCTTGCCACAATTGTAACCTATTTGTGACACAGCAGGGTTCCACTGCAAATAGTGGGGAGCCCTGTACCATGCAGTAAATCCACATAGAAAAGGACAGTCTTTTGGAAGAAAGCCTTCATCAAGTTTGCTGAATAAAATGTCAACATAAAAACAGATACATTTCAATGCATTTTTAACAATGTGTAAAGAAATTTGCAGAACATCTGTAGTGATAATTATAAAATTGCCTTTACACAGCAAATCCAGGATTAACATAAATGTAGAAGCAGAGATGGATATACTAGTATCTTATAAAAATCATTTCTCCCCACAATCAATCTGCAAATGTATTCAATTTCTACTAAAAACTGATAAATTTGGTACTCAAAGGCAGAGACAAGAATAGCCAAGACAATGTTGTATCAAATAAGAAGGGAGAGTTTATCAGATATTGAGAGTTATATACATTATAAATCTATAGTAATTAAGAGGGTAAGGTATTTTGTGGTTAGATGGTTAAAGACATATGGACCAATGGAACAGCAAGAGAGCCCAGAAATAAACACACAGACTTACAGTCAATTAATTTTTGACAAACGAGGTAAGAATATACAATGGAGTAAAGACAGTCTCTTCAGCTAGTGGTGTTGGGAAAATAGGACAGCAGCATGTATATCAATGAAGTTAGAACACTTCTTCACACCATACGCAAAAATAAACTTAAAATGGCTTAAAGACTTAAACATAAGAAAAGACACTACACACCTCCTAGAAGAAAACATAGGTAAACCATTCTCTGACATAAATCTTAGCAAAGTTCTTCTATGGCAGTCTACCCAGGCAATAGAAATAAAAGCCAAAATAACCAAATGAGACCTAACTAAACTTATAAGCTTTTGCACAACAAAGGAAACCATAAGCAAAACAAAAGGACAACCTATGGAATGGGAGAAAATATTTGCAAATGATGCAACTGACAAAGGCTTAATTTCCAGAATATATATACAGTGTATATGACTCAATAACAAAACATCAAGATACAGAAGCAACTTAAATGTCTATCAAGAGATGATTGCATAAAGAAGATGCATTGTATATATACATGGAGTACTACACTGCCACAAAAAATAATAAAATAATGCCATTTCCAGCAACATGAATGGACCTAGAGATTATTATATTAAATGAAGTAAGTCAGACAGACAAAGGCAAATATCATGATATTGCTTATATGTGAAATCTAAAAAAAAAATGATACAAGTGAACTTATTTACAAACCAGAAATAGTGTCACAGACACAGAAAACAAACTTATGGTTACCAAAGGGGAAAGGCATGGGGAGGATAAATTAGGAGTTTGGAATTAACATATACACACTACCATATATAAAATAGATAAACAGCAAGGTCATACTGTATAGCAGAGGGAACTATATTTGGTATCTATAATGGAAAATAATCTAAAAAATAATATATATATGTGTAACTGAATCACCTTGCTGGACACCTGAAACTAAAACAATATTGTAAATCAACTATATTTTAATAACAAAAGAAAGAAAGGTACAAACTATTCTGTATAAAATGAGCTGTAAATTAAAATTCTCTTGTTTGCCAAGAGATGTGCCCTGAGACCCAAAGAAATGACTTGAACTTTGCAAAGACATCCAGGAATATGAGTTCCTGACTCCTGCTCTGTTACAGCCAGGAACAGCCTGGCAAGACCAACACAGACGTCATGGAGGAAGCTGTTATATTTGCTTGCTTGGAGAACTCACCATAATTTCCTCAGAAATGCCTCATTGAGATTTTTTTCTGTTATGTGATACAATTCACTCTCAAATACTTCTCTTTTGTAATGGAAAATCTACATTCTTTTCATTATAAGCCCAATAAGAATTGTTAATTATTTTATTTTATTTTTGCTTGCTTTTCGGCAATCAGATGGCAATCTTTCTCATAGGACTTACAGCCCTGCTGACACAGGGACCCTAAATCTCTTGTTCCCCATGTATCCCTGTTACCAGTGCCTGGGATACACATGACAGGAACTGACCTCAGTGAATATTGATTGAATGAATGGCTGGATGACTGGGAGTGTCTATATACAGAGTGATAGTTTGATTTTTCTTAATGATTATAATTAAAGTATAATTGAAGCAGGTATTCATCTTTTTATTTTCTTAAAATGAAAACATGTGTTGTCTTCTTAGATGTATAATTTGCCCACTTGTCAGAATTCCCTGTTTATGGTGAAATAGGGGAGAACAAAGCTGAATCCATTTTAGACCTGTGCCTTTAGCTCTAGCCCTGTGCTCTGTGTCCAATGCTGACTCACCCTGGTTCTGCCCCTTTTGTAAAAGAATGTTGCCTAGAGCCTGAAATAGACAGGCAGCCCATTGTCAAGGCTGCGCTATTTAAGAGTATAACATTTTCCTGTTCATATAAAAAGTTGCAGAATAGAAAATAACATGTTGTTGGAAGTTTACAGGGACAGCATGACCTGACCCACATGGAAGGCTGCAGAACAAAGGATTCTGACACCAAGAAGTTTGCAACGACCAACCACACCCCCTCCCCTTTTTAGTAAAAAAAGAGCCTGAATTCTGCCTTGGGGAAGATGGTTCTCCAGGACATTTTTAGTCTGCCATCTTCTTGGTCTGCCCACTTTCCAAATAGTTATTATTCCTTGCCCCGACACCTAGTCTCCCAACTTACTGGCCTGTTGTGTGGTGAGCAGAGCAATTTTGGACTTTGTAACAATTGGACCTGCTATCTCAGTTGTTACTCAGAGTGTGTTATGAAACACTGGGGGCCTACTCTGTATCTAAGTATGCGTACCTCACTAATGATGGTCAGGTTCCTCAGTCCCAATTCAGGCCTGTTTACTTAGATTACCAGATTTGAATTATATGGGCTTTCAGAATTCTCAATTCTGAAAAAATTCTAAAGTTTAAGAACTTCTTTTTTTTTTTTCAATTTGCCTATAATAAAGTTTTTTATGACTTCATGCTGATATGAATTACTGTTTGGAATTATTTCTAAAAATTCATACAAGAATACTTATGTTCCTTACTATTAAGAATATTAAATATAAGTCTAATGATGAAATCTGAAGTTAATCCTCAAATCAGTTCCTGAAACTTTTTCCTCTTACCCATAGGATCAGAAAACATTTTTAGTAATTAATCTAAGCTACAGGGAATAAGTAACAATAACAATAGTAATTATAGGCTTTAAAAATACTCACCAAAGGATGATTATATGGTTAAAGTTCCTCTGTCTGGATCTGAAGTTTAATGAATGCAGCTTTATTTGACAGCCAGTAACTCTATGCATATCACTGAAAATTGCTATTTGAGCCCTTTTCTTTAGACACACATTCCCATTGTACAGCAGAGGCACTGTTCTTCAATACATTCTTCATATAGCCTTTTAATTAATTTCAGATCCTGCTTTTAAAGTTTATCCTGAATAACTCTTTCTACAGCAAATGTTGGCTTTATACATTTGAAATGCAATATCTATTTTTGATTTTATTCCATTCTTTTAATCGAGGTACTGGGGCTTGAACTCAGGACCGCGCACACCCTAGACACGTGCTCTGTACTGAGTCATACCTCCACCACTCCTTTTGATTTTGATGGGTCTCAGAAGCAAGTCATTTAGTTTAAAGATGATTTAATTGATATATTTTATTTTTCCTCCTCCACAAGAAGAGAGATTACATAAAAAGAACATACACAGCTGATATTTACTTTGCCACAGCCACTCTCAAGAAGAAAACAGAAGCTGTTGGCGTGATTGAATGGGCATTTGGGGAGGGGCTGGAATGTAACCCCTGTCAAATGCAAAAATCTACCTGACTTTGAGCAACTTACTAAGTATTTCTAATTCTTTTTTTTTTCTTTTGGTCTATAAAAAGGAAAATACTCTCACTTACTTAGTAACATCATAGTAAGATTTGAAGGAGATAATTTAAGAAACATATAATATCAGACTGCTTCCAGTATTAGCACTTTACATGCAATAAAGAAAATCCTTCCATGCTATAAAGAACATACCCTCTATGCTTCTCTGCCTACTGGGGAAAATATTCCTGTAGGCAGTCGATCTTAGGTCTCTTATGTTAGGAGTTTCTCCTTTAGCCAAGATCCATATTGTAGCATAAATATTATTATTTGCAATTCTAAAATGTTCAGCTGTAGAGCCTATTCAATCATGTTGCCCAATCTCCTTACTTCATAGCAAAGTAACAAAGTATAAGGTATTAAAGTATATAAACTATTTGATTACATGTATGCTGAGATGCCAGAAGCAGGCCCGATATATGTATCCTGTGTGAAATATATATATCTCCTCCTTTTTCTCAATAATGTATTCCACTATCTCTCCCTTCCCTGTTTTCCCTGGCTTGTGGCCTATCTACACCTAAGCTTTATCTTGCTCTTACTATTAACATACAAATAGGTTGTTCATGTCACTTACCTCTCTATTAAGCTGACCAAGGACCTCAAACATAGATTCTGCTTTAGCAATTGAAAATGAATCTAGTAACTGCCAGCTGAGTAATTTAAAAGGGAGGTAGATTTTTATTGTCAATGTTTTGATAATTATTTGTATTCAAGATTATTTGGCTTCTCCTAAACTAAGAACCCAAGGGTCTGTTTCCCCCTGTCCACCGTGTTGAATATTCCTCATAACCCTTTGGACTACATGAAAATAATCACTTTTACTAATCCTGTATATTAACCACATGAAAAATATCCAAGGCTTCTTTCCATTAGCCCATAGTTCAAATTTATTATGGATGTGCAATAATAGTCATCTATCAAAACTGAAGTTCCTCATAAGTGCGTAAAGAGGAGAGAGAAAATATCATAAATGTAATTGAATCATTCATTTTTCTCATACTACAAAATTCAACATGTCTGTTAATTTTATTTTTTAACTTGCTAAGATTTTAATCCTTTTTACATTTAATGGTTTCCTTCTGGTTAGGGGTTCAAGATTCACTTAAAGTTAGTTTTAATAAAAAAAAGTTTATCTGACAGCAAAGTCATGCTTTCAACAGATTAAAATTATAAAATTATGAGTTGATAATATGAGTGGTATGTTAAGATACAATTTTAAGAAAAGCAATAAACTGAAAAACTATCATTTTCAAATCTTCACCTTCAGATAGAAATACCATGTCACTCTTTCGTATTTGTCCATCTCTGAAATCTTTCAATTCATCTCCATATTCTACCCATATTCTGTGAAATGTATTTTTAAAAGACAATTTTTAACAAGTTAACCTGTCTTTTGATTGTTTAAAGGCCCAAACTATTTGTTAGTATAATTTTATGATAAAGACAAAAATTTTCACATCAAAATCTCCCAATTAACTTCCAATATCAATAAGATTTACGATTCCTATACCCATAATTTTGTGGAAATAAAAGTTTGGGCTCAAAGCTATAGAATTTAAACATTTTCACATAGTGTCAACAACATAGTTTTAACCCCCAACTGTTTTAAGTCAGTCATTGAGCTATTTTTCTTGTAGAGCCAAGAAGTTAACTGATCCAGTTAATCACCTGATGTATCACTCAAATACCAAATTTATAGTTCCTCTTTTATTAAAAATGTGTTAATACAAGACACAGCATATTGATACTGAGAGATAAACACATAGCAGCATTTCAGAAAAACAATAAAAATTGGTAGATAGTGTGTTTAAAAGACATTAACTTCAAAGAGAAAATTGTCAGAATGAAAAGAATTTCCTAAGTCTGAAACTTTGAACAATATATATATATTTTAAATGCTTTGATTTAAAGAGGTACCATCCCCTGTTTTCATGACTTTGATTCATTGCTGTGTAGACAGAGTTAAACTCAAGATAATACTGAGAGGTGTGTTAACTGTTAACTTTGAGGTGATTAGTGGCAACACAAGATATCAAGTATCTAAGAGTTGAAGAACTATTAACTTGGGAGAAAGCCAAAAATGCCAGAGGAAACTATAAGTCACACCAACAAAAGGCAATGAAAAACCAAGATGCTGCTTTTGATTGAATTTTGATTTATACCTTGAATCCATGCTGAATTGTCAAAAGACATTTGAACATAGTGTTCACGTGGTCTAAATCAAAACTTGATCATGAAATAGAATAAAAAACTGATCTATCATTATGGCAAAAATCAAAACATAACATATGAAACATAGTAAACAAGTTGTATATATTTTTGAATACAGCAAAATTTAAGAACTTTTAGTCCTTGCAAGATTTAAAGGTTTGAGAAATTTAAACTTTAGAAGAAAGGGCCAGACAGAATAAAGGCATGCTAAGAGTGATGGGTGCAGCTCTCATATGATCTAGTCATTGAGACCCCCCCATGATCCTGAAATTGTCTAAGGCATTATGTAACCCCTCTCAATTCTCACAGCACACTCACTAGATATGTGTTTGCTTCATTCTTGAAATATTTTATAAATTGTATAGATTTTATAAACTGAAACTCAGAAATATTAAATTTTTTGTGATTACTCAAAAGTAAGTATTTCATCACAATTCAAATCAGTAATAGGGTTATTAATCAGTCTAATTTCAATATCACTGTGTCTCAGGGAATAGGGAGGCCTAAGGAGAGGGAAAGAGGTGGGGGGACAGCAGGTGGGGGGGCACTCAGAGCACACACGGCATTTATTGATTAAGTTCATCATCTTACATGGATGTGGTTTATGGTGGCCCCAAACAAGCACAGCAGTAATATCAAAGATCACTGGTCACAAATCACCATAAAAATATAATAATGATGGAAAAGTTTTAAATATGGTGAAAGTTACCAAAATGGAACACAGAGACACAAAGTGAAAATGCTTTTGGAAAAATGGTACCTATAGACTTGCTTAATGCAGGGTTGCCACAAAAATTCAATTTGTAAGAAGAAAGACAGAAAATATCTATACATTGCAATAAACAAAGCACAACAAAACAAGATATGCCTTCATGAAACATGAGGAAGTTATGGAACATTTTGCTAAGGAAACAGCAGGTGAGTTGAATTTTGAAAACTGAGTCAGTAGTCCAGCTTCCTGATGACAGGGAGGGGAAGAAAAGAAGAACACTTCGGGAAGGGGAGACAGCACACCAAGGCCCATATTAAAGCAAACGGCACATCCAGTGTGCCCGGGGTGTGGAGCCTGTGAGCGGGCACGGCAGACAGAAGCTCACAGAGACACAGCGAGTCGGACTGTGATGACGGGCTCCTCAGCAGAGGCGCTACCGGCATACTGGGCAGCTCTCTGCTGTTCATGACAGTTTTGGAGAAGGATGTTTGACATCACTGGTCCTCATCGATTAAATCCCAGTAGTAAGCCCCAGTCCTTGCAACAGGTCAAACCCACTGTCCATACTTTTCCAGAAGCATCTGATGAGAGTTGCAGTCACACACACACACACACACACCCTGTGACACTGAGGGCCATTATAGGCTGCTAAGGAACTTAGACAACCTTCAATGGAAAATGAGGATCGATGACTAACATGACCACATAAGACATCATACACTGACATCATACTACATGATTGTACCGTGCTTTATAATAATTGAAAGCAGAATTCATTTATGTGATAAGTCGTTTACATTGTAAGGGAAAAACAGAAATCATCCTTAATGTGAGAGAAGTTATATTAAGTTTCATTGAGAATCTAGTTACGGAATGTGCTGGTTTCAGGCTATGACAGCTCACATGCCATGAAACTGCATCAGGGCACATCT
The DNA here is from genome assembly GCF_048564905.1 of Vicugna pacos. Classification (NCBI taxonomy): domain Eukaryota; kingdom Metazoa; phylum Chordata; class Mammalia; order Artiodactyla; family Camelidae; genus Vicugna; species Vicugna pacos. The sequence continues at coordinate 22,582,101 of NC_133019.1, forward strand.
TTGTTTTATTAACACAAGGCAAAAGTGACAGGCTACTTTATCCACCTACACACATATCTACATACATGTACACATATTCACACAGACACACACACTGCTTTATAAAGCCCCCTCCCAGATACTGTTTTGAAAAGTATAATTTAAATTCTTGAAATAATTGTAAATGTTCTTAACAATGTGGCAATCGCAAATGCAATGTTTTTAGTCACTACGTTATGAAAACCGGTAACAACTTAACCCCTGATGAAAATCATGGTGAAAACCAACTCAGCCTGTGTTTCACAGCCAAATTATTTCCTGCAGTAAAGCTGAGTCCACAGCATATGATTCCCTTCAATGTTAGTACGGAACCTGCCTCAATGTCCATCACATTTTGTGAAGCTGTGTACAATTTTTAAGCTGCATTATCAGTGATGGAACTATGATTACATCTTGTAAGCAGGGTGGAAGATCTTCACTTCTTTTCTTAAATATCCTGGGGGTGAGGCTTTTTTTTCCCCCAGGATATCTGGAGAAAGCAGGTTTGTCTCAGTGCTGTTCCTGCCATTCTGTCCTTTCTATTCCTCATTAGTGTTTGATTGGAAATCATACAGTGTATTACCTGGAAGCAATAGAACTTGACTTGTAAGTTAGAAACAACAGTTCTGATTACATGTTAGGTTTGCGAATTTGATTCTCACCTTAGGAAACTAACACCCACATCCGTCTGCACCAGGTAATTTGTTCCTAGTGCATTTGTTCCCATCATAAGCTATGCCTAATAAAAACCTCGTTCCAAGAGATTCTCAGGACCATCTGCCCCCCTTTGCCCTCTGAGACTTCCATTGCTTCCTTTCACTAAAGGTGATGCTCCAGCGATGTTCTCAATGATGTATTGTCTTCCTGCTATCTGTTCCAGCTCCCTTCCTGTAAGGAATTGGAGAACCGTCTCCAGCAGCCTACAGCTTAGGTAGCCAATTATATGACTTTAGCCTTATTGGGTGCATATAGGATCTGTGAAGGATTTTTTAATTAAAGTCTTTGAGTTATTCACTCATAAAGGATAATAATTTCTTAGGGGATCTTTCTGAAATTTTTATCATCATAAAAATGCATTGAGTTGTAAACAACTTTCTCAAACTCTAAACTTTTGTGTTGTGATAGGTACAATTTAATGCAGGACAGGAAGGAAACTGAGAAGAAAGTCAATGTACGTTGTTGTCCAGAATTATTAACAGTTGAAAACAGAAAGCTACTAGTAGCTTATCTGAATTTCACTTTTCAGATTTGATTGTAAGGTGAAAATAAATACAACTTAATTAAATCATTTAAGCAGGAAACATTTTCAGAATCTTGTTTGAAAACAAGGGCAAGAAAAACAAGCCCTCTGAAAGAGCAGTTTTGCACATCGCTCTGCTTCCTCTGCTGAGAAGACATCATTTCCTCCTTTGGCCCACTACGCTCCCACCTCCTGTCCCTCCACTCACCTCTTTGCTGCTTTGAAGTCACTCTCTTTCTATCTTAGGCCCCTCAACTTTGTATCTTCCTTGCTTTTCCTACAACCTCTCTGGGACCTTTCCAACATTTTAGATGCTAATTAGCACTTGCTAATTGAAATCTTAAAAGCTGAGTATCATAAGCACTTTAGCACATCACAAAATTCTGTGATCATAGGCAGATTTCAAAATAGTTTATTGCAGAAATTAGAAGATGCTAAGGACTCTGCCATCTTTTGAGAAAAGTGCAAAAAACAGAATATGTGTCTACATTTTACATTTATTTTATTTTCACAGTTCATGTCTAATTCTGCCTTTCTTACACAGTCTGAAAACAACCCTGGCTTTTGTTCTTTCTGGTTGGTGTGATTCCTGCCATCAGAATCCTGGCTTAGCTTCTACAAAGGCACCCCAGATACCACAGATTTTACAGTTTTCATTCCAATTCCTCTATGTCTGTGTTCCATGGGCTTTTTGTTTTGTTTTGTTTTGTTTAACAGAAAATCATATATGAATATGTATAACAATCTTAGGTCTAGTGGAAAAAGGAAAGATCATTCTTAGGAAGTCAGATTTCATATGCCATGATTTCTTTTCAGTTAAATTGCATTTATAAAATGTGATACATCAGCTGTTCTGAGAATAAGATGTTGAAACAGAACTGAGTGTGTGGAAGAGAAGAGGGGAGGAAGTATATTGTCTCTCTGGAGAGAGTTAGAACTGGAGCATCATCCAGTGAGCAGAGCCTCTGCTGACCCAGGGGTGTCTGGAGCTAAAAATGCCCTATCGGAGTGGTCCAGCTTTGAGGGGAAATGGCTGCACCTTGGTGCTCCTTCATCAGACTGTGCTGAATGTGCAGCGCCCCGGGAAGGGGTGTGGCCTTGGGCAGGAACCCCTTCAGCTGGGGTAGTCCCTGAGGTCTCTGCCCCCACCAGGGGCAGTGGGAGCGCCTGCTGCAGTCAGTCCCTAGGACTGCGGATGCTGCATCTCCACACCCAACTCCCAAGAAATGTCTCACGTCTGGACTTCTGCTGATGATTTTTGCTGTAAAACATGACATTTTCTCATCTCATCCTTGTTATGGAAATTGTTGATACATTTGAAACTCACACTCTTTTGCATTTTTTGTTTTATTCAAAATATACTTTAACTTCATTTAAAATTTTATCCATAGGTCAGATTCTATTGTCTAAAGCTGATTTTTGTTAACACATTTCTTTGAATTTTTTGCTTTTTTTCCCCTTTGGAAGAACTTGTATAATAACTACTAGTAAAATTCCTGCTATTATTTATTCTTTACTTTTCTTGGGTGTTTTCTACATTAATTTGAAAAAAAAAAAGAACCATTGAGTTAAGTGGTAGAGTCAAATCTAAGCATGAGAAATAAGAGGGCCTTTAATTCTGGTGCGAAGTAGAGAAAGATAATAAAAACTCTTGTTTATGGTGTTTACTAGCAACACGACTTAAATATTTGCAGATAAATAGGGAATACCTCTATTTTTTTTATATACACACCAGACACAAATTTGGACTACGTTTTCATAGCACTTTAACTTTAAATCTTATGTACTTACTACCTCAACTAAGATGCATTAATTGGCACCCCAGTAATAACTCAGATGCCCCCTCTGCAGGACCCAATCACTTCTCTTCCACTGTAAATGCTCAATAAACAAATATTTGAATGATAACATATCACAGTCTTTAGAGTTATAGGGATATAGAGGGGGTTTTCCTCCACATTTTTAACCTCAGAAATTCTACTTTTATTATTAACTTTGAGAGATTGTTCATGTACAATAAATAGAAGTTAGCATATAACATCATTTGGGTGTCAAAGCTGCTGTGAGTTTCTCAGTTGCTGCCTCCACAGTGAGAATGTTCTCCTGACTAGCACAGACTGCTGCTTAAATTTAGGTACTGAGCTCTAACTTTTCTTTTTTTTTTATTTAAATGCATATTTTAATATTTGTACCTTCATAAAGATGAATATCCCAAGTTAACTTTATGTTAGTTAAAAATTCACTCAAAGGTATATTTTCAATGAACAACTTATTTATAATAATACATTTAAAATTTAAATTAATTTTATATCTTTTGAAATAAGAACATAAAAGATGACTTTTTACTAAATTAAATTATTCTAGGCATTGTTCCTGTGGCCGGCTCTCCTCTCACCGCAGCCACCTCTGCCTGCGCCTCCACCGCTGCCGCCGCCGCCGCTGACTCCCGCAGCTTTATCACCAGAGCCCTCGAACTCTCGCTTTCTTTCTAATCCGCTGCATCGGATCACCGGCGTGCCCGTCATGTCAGACGCGGCCGTGGACACCAGCTCTGAGATCACCACCAAGGACTTAAAAGAGAAGAAGGAAGTTGTGGAGGAGGTGGAGAATGGGAGAGAGGCACCTGCTAATGGGAATGCTAATGAGGAAAATGGGGAGCAGGAGGCCGACAATGAGGTAGATGAAGAAGAGGAAGAAGGTGGGGAGGAAGAGGAGGAGGAAGAGGAAGGTGATGGTGAGGAAGAGGATGGAGATGAAGATGAGGAGGCTGAGGCAGCTACGGGCAAACGGGCAGCTGAAGATGATGAGGATGACGATGTTGACACCAAGAAGCAGAAGACTGATGAGGATGACTAGACAGCAAAAAAGGAAAAGTTAAACTTAAAAAAAAAAAAAAAAAACAACGCCGCCGTGACCTATTCACCCTCCACTTCCCGTCTCAGAATCTAAACGTGGTCACCTTCGAGTCGAGAGGCCCGCCCGCCCGCCTGCCGCGGGCAGCGCCACCTGCAGATGACACGCTCTCCACCACGCAACCAAAACCACAACGTGAATTTGCAACAGGGGAAGAAGAAAGAACCAAAACGTCCAAGGCCCTGCTTTTTTTCTTAAAGTACTTTAAAAAGGAAAATTTGTTTGTATTTTTTATTTACATTTTATATTTTTGTACATATTGTTAGGGGTCAGCCATTTTTAATGATCTCGGATGACCAAACCAGCCTTCGGAGAGTTCTCTGTCCTTCTTCTGACTTTACTTGTGGTGTGACCATGTTCATTATAATCTCAAAGGAGAAAAAAACCTTGTAAAAAAAACAAAAACAACAACAAAAAAAACAATCTTATTCCAAGCACTCCAGTAACTTCTTTTGTGTATGTACTTAGCTGTACTATAAGTAGTTGGTTTGTATGAGATGGTTAAAAAGGCCAAAGATAAAAGGTTGCTTTTTTTTTTCCTTTTTTTGTCTATGAAGTTGCTGTTTATTTATTTATTTTTTTTTTTGGCCTGTTTGATGTATGTGTGAAACAATGTTGTCCAACAATAAACCGGAATTTTATTTTGCTGGGTTGTTCTAAAAAAAAAATTATTCTAAATGAAATCAGATGTCCTAATATTGAGCCAGATTTAGCTGCTTGAAGTAACTAAACTTGTTGGTGTATATCAGACATGCTTATAGAAGCCACTAAGGTAAGATTAATTACATTACAGCTTGTAATGTATTACCTCACTCAAGGTAATAATATGTAATTACTTGAATTCACTGAGCATTTCCAATCTGTATCTTAGTTTAAAAAACATTGCATAATTGAAATTGGCATCTGTCTAGTCAGAATGGCATTTGGGAGCCTGGCAGAATGCTAGTGGTGTTTGTGGACAAAGGCCCTGAGGAAGCTCTGAGATGAAGTGTTGCGGGGAGGAGCCTTGTGGACATTATCCAGCCTAAGGGAATTATGGGTTAATAGCATTCAGGTTTAAGATATGCAGATGTGGCAGATGGTCATACAATAAATCATTAAACTTGCATGTATCATATATTTAGATCCAGATCAGTATTCAGAAGATCTAAATCTGCTGGATCCAAAAACTAGCAACCACCCATTGAAACACCAACAAACTCTAACAAGCAGTTGATCTGATAACAAGCAATCAAAAAGGAGACCTTCTTTTAAAGAAGAATTTGAAAGACATCAAATTATAAGCAGGATTCACAAGGTCTTCAAAAACAAAATAAGCTGTGATGTCCAGGGAAACCTTTGTAGATATACAAAGTGGAATTGATCATATGTTCATTTATATTTATTTCCAATCACATTTTGCAATAATATAAGCTAAAAATGGGAAGAACAAATTTTCAAAGACTTGTGTTTGGTGTGTGGGGACAATTTCAACACTCAAAGTTCATTTTAACACATAGTGTGCATTTAAATATTCAAGCAAATTATGCCTACCAACTGTACCATTGATAGAGGAACTGACCAGGAGTTTTATACAGACTTTGGCATCATATCCTCAAATCTCAGAAGATCAATCTTCTCGCTTTTTGACTATAGAAGCTTAGGCAGAGCTGGCCTTGAAACTTAAGTGTCTCTGACTTCAAAACTGTTGAAGATAATAGTGTGATTTATCAATAGTTGTGGTTCTCCTGAGCACATGAGACTCGTCAGTGAACCTCTTTACCTCCTTGAAGTTAGATGTGGCTTGTGATTGGTTTTAGCCAAGAAATGTGTGCAGATGGGACATATGTTACTTAAGGGTGAAAGCAATTAATTGCTGGAAGAAAGCTCCAGGGCTCTGTTTCAAAGTGACAACAGTCTTGGTGGATGTGGAAACATGAGGCTGAACTCTCCTTGGCTTGATGGTTGCCGTGGACTGTCAGCTAAGCTTATCATCATGCCTGTCTGATGAGAAGAAAATTCTCATTGTTCTAAGTCATTGCTGCTGTTTGTTTGGTTACTCTGGCATAACATAGTCTGATGAATAAAAACAAGTTCAAGTTTGTTCCAATATGTTCCGATGTCAGTGAATCAAGCTGAAATTATTCCAGAAAATTCCGCATTTCCACCTGCAAACCCAACGTAAGCATATTTGCATATTTCTCACTCAAACAAGGCTTGTACCAATTTAGGAAAAATTTTCAAATATCAGTCAAAACTCTTGCATGAATAGTCATGGTATCTCAAGCTCAAGCAAGTCCAAAGTTGCCTCATCACTTCACTCTACCCTCAAACTTGTTGTCCACCTAATCATCTCAGTGGGGAAACAGGGAGCAATCCTGCTTCTTAAGGCTCCTGCATCCGTCACCCCATGTAACTAACTATACGGTGATATCATGCTGATTCTTTATTATTATTATTATTATTATTATTATTATTATTATTATTATTATTATTATTATTATTAGTTTTGTTTTATTTTGCTGGGTTTTGGGGGGGTAGCTAGGTTTATTTGTTTATTTACTGGAGATCCTTGGGACTGGATCCTGGACCGCATGCATGCTAAGCACAGCTCCACTGCTGAACTGTGCCCCCGCCCACCACGCTGACTGTTAACATGTGCCTGCAGTGCTGTTCCCTTCCCATTGTCAGTGCTAGTTTAAGGATGTATCTTCAAATTGTAATAACCAGATGTATTGTAGCCTTTCAAACTTTAAATTATCCTCTACCCTTGTTAATTAAGATATTCTGAAATCCAAATCTGATCATGCAGGAAGTACATGATCAATACTTGTTAGAGCACCCATGCATTATCTACTATGGCGCCTCACGTCTTCTACTGTAATTTCTCCATGTGGCTGGCCTTCTTTATCCACCAGCCTGTGACTTGCTCTAGGGCAGAGACTTCAGATTCATCTTTTCAGTTTCAGTTCTCTTTTCTCCCACCCTCACCCACACCACACCCCCCTCTGTCACCCCTCACCTCCCCCAACTTCCCCACCCCTTTCCGCTACTTAACCTCAAGGAATATATAAGAGAAGCCTGAATCCTGGCTGGCAAATGAAGGAAACAGGGTAAAACTCCATACAAATGGCATAATGGATGCTGATCTGAATGAGGCACCCTCGCAGACAGCTCCAGATCTCTTTGACTCATCTTCCAATTCCCATTTATCACTTCCAAGTGGAAGAGCAGTCATGTATTTTTGTTAATAGAACGGCTCAGAAATGAGGTTTCTGTTAAGTGCAGAATTTGCACAGATTTATCAAGGATGTATGTGTGCTACATTAAATATTTGGAATTAAGTGAATATCCAGCAAAAGTAACATTTTTATATTTGTCCACAAAGCACATATGCATTTTATCTTATAATTCTTGAAAATGCTTTGGGTTAATAAAGAATGTTATTTTTATTATTCATTAGAAATATTGTAATTTGCCAGGCACTGGGGAGAAAATGCAACATTTCAAGTTAAAAACCATTGCCAAAGCTATTTTAAATCTAAATAGCATCAAAAATGTGAACTTACTCCTCTTGTTTAAATAGGTAAATTCAAACTACAGTAACAGAGAGATTTACCAAGTCATATCTCTGTAATGAGAAAAATGTACTTGCAAAATAATTTAACCAAGAAGATTTAGAAATAAACATATAATTTTAATAGGGTTGATATTTGAGAATATTTGTTCCTAAAAAATGCTTTCATATTTTTTTGTTTAAAAAAATCAGAGGGGGAAAAAAACCCTTCTGCTATGATAGAATTATATACACAGTTGCCAAGAGTTGAGAAGATGATTCCAGCTAAGTGAACTTTCCCAAAATTAATTGATCAAGACACACCTATTGGTTTGAAAAACCATCTGTAAACATATATGAAAGAGTGACAGGGAGATGCTCAGTGGAGATGTCACAAAAACTGGGGGAGGGGGTGCTCAATTAATACTTTCACTTTCCAGAAAAAATGAAGCAGCTGATAGTCTTAGTGATGTTTTAAATGCCTGTGATATTAATGCAAACTAATTGCTCTCACTACCTTTACAGTATTTGCAGAGACTAGCAGGTTGAATTTAGAGACTTCAATAATTTAAATGTCAAACAAAATGACTAAAGATCCAATTACAGAAGTTTTCAGCATCAATATTAGGAAAAGTGCAAATTATTAAGGTAAGCAAGTACATAATATTGGAGATAATCAAATCTATTAACTCTTCAAATTTAATGAAAAAGAAGAAAATGAAATATTCTTGTACAGTCTTTTCAAAGATGATAAGTCAGCAAGTGACTGAAATGTGGTAGCTGCTTAATAATTATTTGTTAAGTGAGTAAGTGACTGTAAAGCCCTCACATCGTACTCTACAAAAGATCTTGAAATTCTGGACACATGGAGCTTGATTTTAAAATAAAGAAAACTACCAGATATTCAAAGAAACTCAAATAGTGGAAAATATTCTTATACTTAAGAGATTTCAATAGTATAATTGAGTTCTCCTTCCTGGGGAGTTTTCACTGTATTATAGTTAATTCTCCCTTAAATTCTTCCTCAGTGATGGTCCAAAAAGAAGAAAAAAAGAATGGAGAAAGAAAGAAAGGCAAAGAGACAGAAAAGGAAGGCAGGAAAGAAGGAAGGAAGGAGGGGAGGGGAGGAAAGAAAGGAAAGGAGTGGGGAGGAAAGAAGAAGGAAGATTCAGATAGTGAGTGGACAAGAGGGAAGAAAGTATACAGGGATTATTGTGTTTCCTAAACTTTATTCTCATCAAATGTTACCTCCCTAGAAGACAATCACATTTTCCAAAATTTACATCTAACTTAACAAATCCACAAAGTAAAGAAATAGACAAAGTCTTCTATGTACAAAATATTCATGTATACTTGTCATAATACAAATATTCACATTTTTTAAGATACAGAATGAAAATGTGACTTATGTCATCATACTAACAAAGACAATAATGCCTCCAAGTCTTCCAGCCTGATGACTTGTCTCTGTTTGATGAGGTCTACCTGGTACAGAAAGCAAGCAAAACTCTCCATGATTGTGACCCTGGTGTCTCATCTCCCCAGATCTGGAAATGTGTGCACTGTCACTGGGCCATTTGGAAATACTTAACAGTGTTAACCAATGGAGGAAGGAGATTAAATAACTATTAGTTAGATTTACTCAGACTGATGCTGACCCTGAACAAAAAGCTGGTTTCTGCATACCCAGCTCTTCCCTGGGCTATTCCCTTATCAAGTACACAAATGTTTGTTTTGATGATACTTGGTGATATTTTTGCCTGAGTAGATCAACAGGTTACTACCAGTGACATAAGAGTTATCAAATTAACTTGTAATTGGTGTGCACACACACAGACTTCCACAGCCTTAAACCATATCATTAAATCAAAAAGCTATTGCATTAACAGGACATTCCTTCTAAAGACTTGGAATTATGTGGATTTCTGAGCAAATGTCTATCTCCACTTTTAGGTAAGAAAGTTTACCAGAAGGTCTATAATACTACCTTCAAGTATGAAGATCAAATTTTATTTCTCTTTCAAGAATTAAGAAAGAAGTTCTCAAAAATGCGTATCTTCATTTTCTCATCTTCCAATTTTAATTTCTTAAATAGTAGTAAAGTGTTATGAGTTTCTACAGAAAGTGTATTAACATGATTCACACAATTGATTAAATCTTATAGGTCTCTATAGTCCTACTTCCTTCCCCATTGGCCAAAGATAATTCCTGTATTGACCCCTATTTTATTTACTTCTTCACAGCAAGCTGGGACCATTCACTCAAAAACCCACAAGTGCCAAACTTAAATTTTTACACATCCATTTGCTTTGCATATAGCCCTGATCAGCATTTATTTTTAGCAAACTAGAAACTCCCTGCACTCCATACACAGCAAAACATTTGCAAGCCATAGATAAGACCTACCTTAGGACTACAAAAGACCCCCAGTGGCTGCCCTTCAGGGTTCTCTGCCCTGGAGAACCCCCAGCTATGCAGGTGAAGGATGTCACCTGGGCCTGAGAGGCCCCTCCTCATGGTCCCTCTTCTCCCAGGGTTCCTTTACCCTCATTGCCCTCTGTGTGGTGACTCTGATCCCCTGCTTCTGAAGTCTCCTGATGGGAGGTAAAGGGCTTCTTGCTTATAATACTAACCTAACCCAAAGAAAGCTCCTGTGCACCCCTGCTCCCTAATGATCCTGGCATTTTCCTTGATCACCCCTGAAATCCTTGAACTCATTACCCCTTCTCAAGTTTCAAGGGTTTTGAAAAAATGGAATGTGACTTTTACAATCTCTTGTACTACAATAAGCTACTGCTGCACCCTTATTAGAATGGCAGAAAGAAAAAAAATAAAGTAAAATGACAGCGCCAGTGTTCCTGGAAATGCCATGTAACAAGGACTCATACATCACTGGTGGGAAGTAGGAATACTGTACAGCTGCTGAGGTGAACAGTTTGCCAGTTTCTTATAAGGTTAAACACTCACTACTGTATGACCTAATGATGCTATTCTTGAGAATTTACCACGGGGAATGAAATCTGATTACCTCATAGAATGAAACATAAATCTTATACATGAATGCTCATAGCAACTGTATCCATAATCGTAAAAATGTGGGAATAACTCAAATGTCTTTAAGTAAGTGGGTACATAAACAGACTTTGGTACGTCTGCGTATTTGGATACCACTCAGCAATAAGGAGAATGGACTATGGCTCCATGCAGCCGTTGGCTAGATCTCAAAGATATACTGGGTGAAAGGACCCAGTCTCTAAAGCTCATGTAATGCACGATTCCTTTATATAATGCTCTTGGAAAGAAAAACTGTAATGATAAAGAATTGATCAGTGATTGTCAGAGTTTGGGATGGGGGAAGTCTGATTAAAAAGGAACAACATGGTGGGGGAGGGTATAGCTCAAAGTGGTAGAGCACATGCTTAGTATGCATGGGGTCCTGGGTTCAGTTCCCAGTACCTCCTCTAAAAAGTAAATAAATAAATAAACCTAAGTACACCCCCCAAAAAACCCCTAACATAAAAAAATAGGAATAGCATGAAGGAGGTATTGGGAGTCATGGAACCATTTAGTATCTTAACTGTAAGGGTGATTACACAAATCTACACATTAGTTAAAATTCTTAGAAATGCAAACACACAACAAATTTTACTGTATACTACCTTGAAAATAAAAATTATTTGAATGAGTGAGAGTAGAAAGCAATATTATTGAAATTATATTTATAATATTTTTCTCCTTGAGTTGTGTGTTTGCCTATTATCTTTGAGAATCACCGTCTGCATAAGTCAATGTTGAAATGGCCCATTAGTATCATCCCTGTACTTCGATTTCACACCATGATTCTCAAGTTTTGCAATGGCTTTTATGTTTATATTTTAATGGAATCTCTCACTGAATCTAAAACTCTTAATTATCTCAGGAGGTATTTTACATTGTGAGTTATATGGCTTGCGTGTTTAACTTTGTACATTTTTAAATTATCATTATTATGTGTTGTCAGTAGGTCAGATTTTTAACATATGCACACCCTCCAATGTCATAGTTACAGTTAATTTTGCTGCCAGTTTCTATTTTATAATTCAATAATTAAGCTTTTATCTTGATTTGCTAATATGCAAAATGATATTTTTTCAAAACGGAGCTAATTTCCTTCATCTGGGTGACTGCAGGAGAATTTTAACCAAACTCTCTCCATCTCCCTCAGCCCTGCTGCATTCCACTCTCACCACATCAGCCAGAAAGCTCTTTCCAAGCTTGTCAGACCACATTACTTCTCTGCTCAAAAGGCTTTGGGGGCTCCCTAAATGACCAAGCCGCCTAGGCATCCCCGTTTGCTGCTGTGCAGCTTCTGTCTCCGCCTCTGCTGCCGACCTCTTCCCCTGACCTCACCACGCCCGCTCCCAGCAGCAGGGAGACTTCAAAGGTTTGAGTCCCGTGAACTTGGGGGAGCGGATGCCAACCCCAGGCAAGGCAGCTAGGGACATGGGAGAATATCCTCTAGCTCGACAGTGGCACCCTATTCCCCAGTCGCTTCCGTCAAACCCCTTCCCCAGAACACCCATGTCTAGATTGTGTGTCTGTCTGACTACCAGCCTGACTGCCTAGATATTTAAGAATGGGAGCGGCTAGTCTACGTGTGTGTCTGCCGTTTTACCTAACGGAGGAGCAGCCGGCGAGTAGGTCTCTCTATTTGCCTGCCTATCTATCTATCAATCAAACTATCTATCTATCTATCTATCTATCTATCTATCTATCTATCTATCTATCTATCTACCTACCTACCTATCTATCAAGTGGAGGCATAGCAGGAGCCAAGTGTGACTTTTTACTTGTGTGTCTGTTGGAGGAGGAGGTGAGTTTGTCTATCTACCTATCTACCTATTGGAAGAGAAGGAGGAGGCTAGTGTGTGTGTGTTTGTGCATGTCTGTCTGTCTATGTTTCTGTCTCCCTCTATAATGGATGAGGAGGAGGAGGTTAGGATAGAGGGCTGTGTCTAAATGGAGGAAGACGCTAGTGTGTCTGACTGTCTATTTACTTGTCTCTCTGTCTGTCTAAGGGAGGAAGCCTCTCAGTATTCGACTCACCTGGAGGGATGGCAATTGCCACCCTGAAGCAACAGAGGGTGCCCCCATTGCAGTCTGAGGGGGACAATGGATGGGAAGCCACAGGCTTGCCAGGGCAGCCCGTGCCTGCCGCTTCTGCTCTTTCTATAGCTGCGCGCGCCAAGCCCCAGCCCGACCCCCGCCGCGCCCCACCCCACACCCGCTTCACGGGAGCCGGAAAACACAGAGATGTGCACCTCGAGTACCTAGGGTAGCAGAAACCAACCCTAGGACCGGCCAAGGGGGAGATCTGAGCAAATACAGGGGCTCGGTGGGGCAGACCCGCCTCCTCACTGCAGCCCCTTATCACACCGGGCCCGCCTTCGGGGCGAAGGCTGACATGGAAACATGGATACTGTGAACCCGGGGCAGGAGAGCCCGTTTCCAGGCCAGGCCCTTGTGAAGATGGGAGCAACCTGATCGGCTCACCCGATGTAGTCTGCTCCCCTCAACGTCCCTGTACCCAGAGATCACCGCAGCAGCCTCCCAGGACCTGGCTGACAAGGAGAATTAAATCCCGCACACCTGGGGTAGCAGAGGACACCCCGAGGCCAGGAGAGGGGGAGATGGTAGGAAAATGATCGACTCCCCGAGGCATCCCCCTTAGCTGCTGTGCCGCCTCCATATCTGCCGCTGAACTCTTCCCCTGACCTCAGCACGCCCGCTCCCAAAGCAGGGAGACTTCAAATGTCTGAGTCCGGTGAACTTGGGGGAGCGGATGCCACCCCCAGGCAAGGCAGGGTGGGACATGGGATAAAACGCTATGACTCGCCAGTGGCACTCCTGCCCCTGGTCAACACTGCTGATCCCTGTCCACAGACCGCACCCCGACGCTAGTGTGTCTGTCTGTCTGACTGCCTGCCTGATTGCCTGCCTAGAGGAGGATGGGAGAGGCTAGCCTAAGTGTGTGCCCGTCTGCTTATCTAACGGAGGAGGAGGAGACTTGGATGTCTCTGTATCTTCCTGCCTGCCTATCTATCTATCTATCTATCTATCTATCTATCTATCTATCTACCTAACTACCTATCTATCTAAAGGAGGCATACCTATAGGCTAGTGTGCCTTTTTATGTGTCTGTGTATTGGAGGAGTAGGTGAGTGTGTCTGTCTACATAACGTCGAATTTGAGGAAGAGGAGGAGGCTACCGTGTGTGTGTGTGTGTGTGTGTGTGTCTGTGTGTCTGTGTGTGCGTGCGGGTCTGTGTATCAATGAACCGGAAAGTAAAGGGGGGTATTCTACTGTATATTTGTATCAGTCGATGTGTGCATCTAATGGAGGGGGAGTAAGCTAGTATGTCTGTCTCTCTGTCACTGTAACAGATATCTATATATGTACGTTTATCTAATCGAGAAGAAGGAGGCTAGAGTGTCTATCTCTCTGTGTCTCAGGGGAGGAGAAGACTAGTGTGTATGTCTGTCTGTGTGTCTGTGAGTCTGTCTGTATTATTATCTAATGGAGAAGAAGAAGGATTCCAAAGTGTCTGGCTATCTGTCTGTCCCTCTACAGGAGAACAAAGAGGCTAGTGTGTCTATCAGTCAATCTCACTATCAATCTAATGGAGGATGAGGAAGAGTCTATTGCGTTTCTCGATCTATTATCTAATGGAGGAGGAGATTAGTGTGTCTCACTACCTAATAAAGTGAGGAGAAGTAGGACGCCAGTGTGTGTATGTGTGTGTCTGTGGGTGTCTGCCTATGTATGTATGTGTCTACCTATAGAATGCATGAGGAAGAGGAGGTTAGGCTATATGGCTGTTTCTAAATGGAGGAAGAGGCTAGTGTGTCTGTCTGTCTATTTCTTTGTCTCTCTGTGTGTCTAATGGAGGAAGAATCCCAGTATTCGTGCCACCTGGGGGGATGGCAATTGCCACCCTGAAGCAGCAGGGGGCGCCCCAACTGCAGGCTGAGGGGGACACTGGATAGAAACCCACAGGCTTGCCTGGGCAGCCCATGCCTCCTGCTTCTGCCCTCTCTGTTTCCGCCACCGCCCCGCCCCAGCCCCGCCCCCGCCCCGCCCACAGGCCACCCCTGCCCGCCTCCCGGGAGCCGGGAAACGCAAAGATGTGCACCTCGTGTACCTAGGGTAGCAGAGATCAACCCTAGAACCGGCCAAGGGGGAGATCTGAGCAATAACAGGGGCTCGGTGGGGCAGCCCCGACTACTCACTGCAGCCCCTGATCGCAGCGCGCCTGCCTCCAGGGCGGACGCTGACATGGAAACATGCATACGGTGAACCTGGGGCAGGAGAGGCCGCCCCCAGGCCAGGCCGCTGTGGAGATGGGAGCCAACTGATCGGCTGATCAGAGGCAGTCCGCTCCCCACGACGTCCCTGTCCTCTGAAGTCACCTCACCAGCATCCCAGGACCTGGCTGGCAAGGAGAACTAAATCCCGGAAACCTGGGTTAGCAGAGGCCGCCCCGAGGGCAGAAGAGGTGGAGTTCGGAGGAAAATGACCAAGCCGCCGAGGCATCCCCGTTTGCTGCTGTGCAGCCTCTGTCTCCGCCTCTGCTGCCGACCTCTTCCCCTGACCTCACCACGCCCGCTCCCAGGAGCAGGGCGACTTTAAAGGATTGAGTCCGGTGAACGTGGGGGAGCGGATGCCTCCTCCAGGCAAGGCAGCTAGGGACATGGGAGAATATCCTCTAGCTCGACAGTGGCACCCTATTCCCCAGTCGCTTCCGTCAAACCCCTTCCCCAGAACACCCATGTCTAGATTGTGTGTCTGTCTGACTACCAGCCTGACTGCCTAGATATTTAAGAATGGGAGGGGCTAGTCTACGTGTGTGTCTGTCGTTTTACCTAACGGAGGAGCAGCCGGCGAGTAGGTCTCTCTATTTGCCTGCCTATCTATCTATCAATCAAACTATCTATCTATCTATCTATCTATCTATCTATCTATCTATCTATCTATCTATCTACCTACCTACCTATCTATCAAGTGGAGGCATAGCAGGAGCCAAGTGTGACTTTTTACTTGTGTGTCTGTTGGAGGAGGAGGTGAGTTTGTCTATCTACCTATCTACCTATTGGAAGAGAAGGAGGAGGCTAGTGTGTGTGTGTTTGTGCATGTCTGTCTGTCTATGTTTCTGTCTCCCTCTATAATGGATGAGGAGGAGGAGGTTAGGATAGAGGGCTGTGTCTAAATGGAGGAAGACGCTAGTGTGTCTGACTGTCTATTTACTTGTCTCTCTGTCTGTCTAAGGGAGGAAGCCTCTCAGTATTCGACTCACCTGGAGGGATGGCAATTGCCACCCTGAAGCAACAGAGGGTGCCCCCATTGCAGTCTGAGGGGGACAATGGATGGGAAGCCACAGGCTTGCCAGGGCAGCCCGTGCCTGCCGCTTCTGCTCTTTCTATAGCTGCGCGCGCCAAGCCCCAGCCCGACCCCCGCCGCGCCCCACCCCACACCCGCTTCACGGGAGCCGGAAAACACAGAGATGTGCACCTCGAGTACCTAGGGTAGCAGAAACCAACCCTAGGACCGGCCAAGGGGGAGATCTGAGCAAATACAGGGGCTCGGTGGGGCAGACCCGCCTCCTCACTGCAGCCCCTTATCACACCGGGCCCGCCTTCGGGGCGAAGGCTGACATGGAAACATGGATACTGTGAACCCGGGGCAGGAGAGCCCGTTTCCAGGCCAGGCCCTTGTGAAGATGGGAGCAACCTGATCGGCTCACCCGATGTAGTCTGCTCCCCTCAACGTCCCTGTACCCAGAGATCACCGCAGCAGCCTCCCAGGACCTGGCTGACAAGGAGAATTAAATCCCGCACACCTGGGGTAGCAGAGGACACCCCGAGGCCAGGAGAGGGGGAGATGGTAGGAAAATGATCGACTCCCCGAGGCATCCCCCTTAGCTGCTGTGCCGCCTCCATATCTGCCGCTGAACTCTTCCCCTGACCTCAGCACGCCCGCTCCCAAAGCAGGGAGACTTCAAATGTCTGAGTCCGGTGAACTTGGGGGAGCGGATGCCACCCCCAGGCAAGGCAGGGTGGGACATGGGATAAAACGCTATGACTCGCCAGTGGCACTCCTGCCCCTGGTCAACACTGCTGATCCCTGTCCACAGACCGCACCCCGACGCTAGTGTGTCTGTCTGTCTGACTGCCTGCCTGATTGCCTGCCTAGAGGAGGATGGGAGAGGCTAGCCTAAGTGTGTGCCCGTCTGCTTATCTAACGGAGGAGGAGGAGACTTGGATGTCTCTGTATCTTCCTGCCTGCCTATCTATCTATCTATCTATCTATCTATCTATCTATCTATCTACCTAACTACCTATCTATCTAAAGGAGGCATACCTATAGGCTAGTGTGCCTTTTTATGTGTCTGTGTATTGGAGGAGTAGGTGAGTGTGTCTGTCTACATAACGTCGAATTTGAGGAAGAGGAGGAGGCTACCGTGTGTGTGTGTGTGTGTGTGTGTGTCTGTGTGTCTGTGTGTGCGTGCGGGTCTGTGTATCAATGAACCGGAAAGTAAAGGGGGGTATTCTACTGTATATTTGTATCAGTCGATGTGTGCATCTAATGGAGGGGGAGTAAGCTAGTATGTCTGTCTCTCTGTCACTGTAACAGATATCTATATATGTACGTTTATCTAATCGAGAAGAAGGAGGCTAGAGTGTCTATCTCTCTGTGTCTCAGGGGAGGAGAAGACTAGTGTGTATGTCTGTCTGTGTGTCTGTGAGTCTGTCTGTATTATTATCTAATGGAGAAGAAGAAGGATTCCAAAGTGTCTGGCTATCTGTCTGTCCCTCTACAGGAGAACAAAGAGGCTAGTGTGTCTATCAGTCAATCTCACTATCAATCTAATGGAGGATGAGGAAGAGTCTATTGCGTTTCTCGATCTATTATCTAATGGAGGAGGAGATTAGTGTGTCTCACTACCTAATAAAGTGAGGAGAAGTAGGACGCCAGTGTGTGTATGTGTGTGTCTGTGGGTGTCTGCCTATGTATGTATGTGTCTACCTATAGAATGCATGAGGAAGAGGAGGTTAGGCTATATGGCTGTTTCTAAATGGAGGAAGAGGCTAGTGTGTCTGTCTGTCTATTTCTTTGTCTCTCTGTGTGTCTAATGGAGGAAGAATCCCAGTATTCGTGCCACCTGGGGGGATGGCAATTGCCACCCTGAAGCAGCAGGGGGCGCCCCAACTGCAGGCTGAGGGGGACACTGGATAGAAACCCACAGGCTTGCCTGGGCAGCCCATGCCTCCTGCTTCTGCCCTCTCTGTTTCCGCCACCGCCCCGCCCCAGCCCCGCCCCCGCCCCGCCCACAGGCCACCCCTGCCCGCCTCCCGGGAGCCGGGAAACGCAAAGATGTGCACCTCGTGTACCTAGGGTAGCAGAGATCAACCCTAGAACCGGCCAAGGGGGAGATCTGAGCAATAACAGGGGCTCGGTGGGGCAGCCCCGACTACTCACTGCAGCCCCTGATCGCAGCGCGCCTGCCTCCAGGGCGGACGCTGACATGGAAACATGCATACGGTGAACCTGGGGCAGGAGAGGCCGCCCCCAGGCCAGGCCGCTGTGGAGATGGGAGCCAACTGATCGGCTGATCAGAGGCAGTCCGCTCCCCACGACGTCCCTGTCCTCTGAAGTCACCTCACCAGCATCCCAGGACCTGGCTGGCAAGGAGAACTAAATCCCGGAAACCTGGGTTAGCAGAGGCCGCCCCGAGGGCAGAAGAGGTGGAGTTCGGAGGAAAATGACCAAGCCGCCGAGGCATCCCCGTTTGCTGCTGTGCAGCCTCTGTCTCCGCCTCTGCTGCCGACCTCTTCCCCTGACCTCACCACGCCCGCTCCCAGGAGCAGGGCGACTTTAAAGGATTGAGTCCGGTGAACGTGGGGGAGCGGATGCCTCCTCCAGGCAAGGCAGCTAGGGACATGGGAGAATATCCTCTAGCTCGACAGTGGCACCCTATTCCCCAGTCGCTTCCGTCAAACCCCTTCCCCAGAACACCCATGTCTAGATTGTGTGTCTGTCTGACTACCAGCCTGACTGCCTAGATATTTAAGAATGGGAGGGGCTAGTCTACGTGTGTGTCTGTCGTTTTACCTAACGGAGGAGCAGCCGGCGAGTAGGTCTCTCTATTTGCCTGCCTATCTATCTATCAATCAAACTATCTATCTATCTATCTATCTATCTATCTATCTATCTATCTATCTATCTACCTACCTACCTATCTATCAAGTGGAGGCATAGCAGGAGCCAAGTGTGACTTTTTACTTGTGTGTCTGTTGGAGGAGGAGGTGAGTTTGTCTATCTACCTATCTACCTATTGGAAGAGAAGGAGGAGGCTAGTGTGTGTGTGTTTGTGCATGTCTGTCTGTCTATGTTTCTGTCTCCCTCTATAATGGATGAGGAGGAGGAGGTTAGGATAGAGGGCTGTGTCTAAATGGAGGAAGACGCTAGTGTGTCTGACTGTCTATTTACTTGTCTCTCTGTCTGTCTAAGGGAGGAAGCCTCTCAGTATTCGACTCACCTGGAGGGATGGCAATTGCCACCCTGAAGCAACAGAGGGTGCCCCCATTGCAGTCTGAGGGGGACAATGGATGGGAAGCCACAGGCTTGCCAGGGCAGCCCGTGCCTGCCGCTTCTGCTCTTTCTATAGCTGCGCGCGCCAAGCCCCAGCCCGACCCCCGCCGCGCCCCACCCCACACCCGCTTCACGGGAGCCGGAAAACACAGAGATGTGCACCTCGAGTACCTAGGGTAGCAGAAACCAACCCTAGGACCGGCCAAGGGGGAGATCTGAGCAAATACAGGGGCTCGGTGGGGCAGACCCGCCTCCTCACTGCAGCCCCTTATCACACCGGGCCCGCCTTCGGGGCGAAGGCTGACATGGAAACATGGATACTGTGAACCCGGGGCAGGAGAGCCCGTTTCCAGGCCAGGCCCTTGTGAAGATGGGAGCAACCTGATCGGCTCACCCGATGTAGTCTGCTCCCCTCAACGTCCCTGTACCCAGAGATCACCGCAGCAGCCTCCCAGGACCTGGCTGACAAGGAGAATTAAATCCCGCACACCTGGGGTAGCAGAGGACACCCCGAGGCCAGGAGAGGGGGAGATGGTAGGAAAATGATCGACTCCCCGAGGCATCCCCCTTAGCTGCTGTGCCGCCTCCATATCTGCCGCTGAACTCTTCCCCTGACCTCAGCACGCCCGCTCCCAAAGCAGGGAGACTTCAAATGTCTGAGTCCGGTGAACTTGGGGGAGCGGATGCCACCCCCAGGCAAGGCAGGGTGGGACATGGGATAAAACGCTATGACTCGCCAGTGGCACTCCTGCCCCTGGTCAACGCTGCTGATCCCTGTCCACAGACCGCACCCCGACGCTAGTGTGTCTGTCTGTCTGACTGCCTGCCTGATTGCCTGCCTAGAGGAGGATGGGAGAGGCTAGCCTAAATGTGTGCCCGTCTGCTTATCTAACGGAGGAGGAGGAGACTTGGATGTCTCTGTATCTTCCTGCCTGCCTATCTATCTATCTATCTATCTATCTATCTATCTATCTATCTACCTAACTACCTATCTATCTAAAGGAGGCATACCTATAGGCTAGTGTGCCTTTTTATGTGTCTGTGTATTGGAGGAGTAGGTGAGTGTGTCTGTCTACATAACGTCGAATTTGAGGAAGAGGAGGAGGCTACCGTGTGTGTGTGTGTGTGTGTGTGTGTGTCTGTGTGTCTGTGTGTGCGTGCGGGTCTGTGTATCAATGAACCGGAAAGTAAAGGGGGGTATTCTACTGTATATTTGTATCAGTCGATGTGTGCATCTAATGGAGGGGGAGTAAGCTAGTATGTCTGTCTCTCTGTCACTGTAACAGATATCTATATATGTACGTTTATCTAATCGAGAAGAAGGAGGCTAGAGTGTCTATCTCTCTGTGTCTCAGGGGAGGAGAAGACTAGTGTGTATGTCTGTCTGTGTGTCTGTGAGTCTGTCTGTATTATTATCTAATTTAGAAGAAGAAGGATTCCAAAGTGTCTGGCTATCTGTCTGTCCCTCTACAGGAGAACAAAGAGGCTAGTGTGTCTATCAGTCAATCTCACTATCAATCTAATGGAGGATGAGGAAGAGTCTATTGCGTTTCTCGATCTATTATCTAATGGAGGAGGAGATTAGTGTGTCTCACTACCTAATAAAGTGAGGAGAAGTAGGACGCCAGTGTGTGTATGTGTGTGTCTGTGGGTGTCTGCCTATGTATGTATGTGTCTACCTATAGAATGCATGAGGAAGAGGAGGTTAGGCTATATGGCTGTTTCTAAATGGAGGAAGAGGCTAGTGTGTCTGTCTGTCTATTTCTTTGTCTCTCTGTGTGTCTAATGGAGGAAGAATCCCAGTATTCGTGCCACCTGGGGGGATGGCAATTGCCACCCTGAAGCAGCAGGGGGCGCCCCAACTGCAGGCTGAGGGGGACACTGGATAGAAACCCACAGGCTTGCCTGGGCAGCCCATGCCTCCTGCTTCTGCCCTCTCTGTTTCCGCCACCGCCCCGCCCCAGCCCCGCCCCCGCCCCGCCCACAGGCCACCCCTGCCCGCCTCCCGGGAGCCGGGAAACGCAAAGATGTGCACCTCGTGTACCTAGGGTAGCAGAGATCAACCCTAGAACCGGCCAAGGGGGAGATCTGAGCAATAACAGGGGCTCGGTGGGGCAGCCCCGACTACTCACTGCAGCCCCTGATCGCAGCGCGCCTGCCTCCAGGGCGGACGCTGACATGGAAACATGCATACGGTGAACCTGGGGCAGGAGAGGCCGCCCCCAGGCCAGGCCGCTGTGGAGATGGGAGCCAACTGATCGGCTGATCAGAGGCAGTGCGCTCCCCACGACGTCCCTGTCCTCTGAAGTCACCTCACCAGCATCCCAGGACCTGGCTGGCAAGGAGAACTAAATCCCGGAAACCTGGGTTAGCAGAGGCCGCCCCGAGGGCAGAAGAGGTGGAGTTCGGAGGAAAATGACCAAGCCGCCGAGGCATCCCCGTTTGCTGCTGTGCAGCCTCTGTCTCCGCCTCTGCTGCCGACCTCTTCCCCTGACCTCACCACGCCCGCTCCCAGGAGCAGGGCGACTTTAAAGGATTGAGTCCGGTGAACGTGGGGGAGCGGATGCCTCCTCCAGGCAAGGCAGCTAGGGACATGGGAGAATATCCTCTAGCTCGACAGTGGCACCCTATTCCCCAGTCGCTTCCGTCAAACCCCTTCCCCAGAACACCCATGTCTAGATTGTGTGTCTGTCTGACTACCAGCCTGACTGCCTAGATATTTAAGAATGGGAGCGGCTAGTCTACGTGTGTGTCTGCCGTTTTACCTAACGGAGGAGCAGCCGGCGAGTAGGTCTCTCTATTTGCCTGCCTATCTATCTATCAATCAAACTATCTATCTATCTATCTATCTATCTATCTATCTATCTATCTATCTATCTACCTACCTACCTATCTATCAAGTGGAGGCATAGCAGGAGCCAAGTGTGACTTTTTACTTGTGTGTCTGTTGGAGGAGGAGGTGAGTTTGTCTATCTACCTATCTACCTATTGGAAGAGAAGGAGGAGGCTAGTGTGTGTGTGTTTGTGCATGTCTGTCTGTCTATGTTTCTGTCTCCCTCTATAATGGATGAGGAGGAGGAGGTTAGGATAGAGGGCTGTGTCTAAATGGAGGAAGACGCTAGTGTGTCTGACTGTCTATTTACTTGTCTCTCTGTCTGTCTAAGGGAGGAAGCCTCTCAGTATTCGACTCACCTGGAGGGATGGCAATTGCCACCCTGAAGCAACAGAGGGTGCCCCCATTGCAGTCTGAGGGGGACAATGGATGGGAAGCCACAGGCTTGCCAGGGCAGCCCGTGCCTGCCGCTTCTGCTCTTTCTATAGCTGCGCGCGCCAAGCCCCAGCCCGACCCCCGCCGCGCCCCACCCCACACCCGCTTCACGGGAGCCGGAAAACACAGAGATGTGCACCTCGAGTACCTAGGGTAGCAGAAACCAACCCTAGGACCGGCCAAGGGGGAGATCTGAGCAAATACAGGGGCTCGGTGGGGCAGACCCGCCTCCTCACTGCAGCCCCTTATCACACCGGGCCCGCCTTCGGGGCGAAGGCTGACATGGAAACATGGATACTGTGAACCCGGGGCAGGAGAGCCCGTTTCCAGGCCAGGCCCTTGTGAAGATGGGAGCAACCTGATCGGCTCACCCGATGTAGTCTGCTCCCCTCAACGTCCCTGTACCCAGAGATCACCGCAGCAGCCTCCCAGGACCTGGCTGACAAGGAGAATTAAATCCCGCACACCTGGGGTAGCAGAGGACACCCCGAGGCCAGGAGAGGGGGAGATGGTAGGAAAATGATCGACTCCCCGAGGCATCCCCCTTAGCTGCTGTGCCGCCTCCATATCTGCCGCTGAACTCTTCCCCTGACCTCAGCACGCCCGCTCCCAAAGCAGGGAGACTTCAAATGTCTGAGTCCAGTGAACTTGGGGGAGCGGATGCCACCCCCAGGCAAGGCAGGGTGGGACATGGGATAAAACGCTATGACTCGCCAGTGGCACTCCTGCCCCTGGTCAACGCTGCTGATCCCTGTCCACAGACCGCACCCCGACGCTAGTGTGTCTGTCTGTCTGACTGCCTGCCTGATTGCCTGCCTAGAGGAGGATGGGAGAGGCTAGCCTAAATGTGTGCCCGTCTGCTTATCTAACGGAGGAGGAGGAGACTTGGATGTCTCTGTATCTTCCTGCCTGCCTATCTATCTATCTATCTATCTATCTATCTATCTATCTATCTACCTAACTACCTATCTATCTAAAGGAGGCATACCTATAGGCTAGTGTGCCTTTTTATGTGTCTGTGTATTGGAGGAGTAGGTGAGTGTGTCTGTCTACATAACGTCGAATTTGAGGAAGAGGAGGAGGCTACCGTGTGTGTGTGTGTGTGTCTGTGTGTCTGTGTGTCTGTGTGTGCGTGCGGGTCTGTGTATCAATGAACCGGAAAGTAAAGGGGGGTATTCTACTGTATATTTGTATCAGTCGATGTGTGCATCTAATGGAGGGGGAGTAAGCTAGTATGTCTGTCTCTCTGTCACTGTAACAGATATCTATATATGTACGTTTATCTAATCGAGAAGAAGGAGGCTAGAGTGTCTATCTCTCTGTGTCTCAGGGGAGGAGAAGACTAGTGTGTATGTCTGTCTGTGTGTCTGTGAGTCTGTCTGTATTATTATCTAATGGAGAAGAAGAAGGATTCCAAAGTGTCTGGCTATCTGTCTGTCCCTCTACAGGAGAACAAAGAGGCTAGTGTGTCTATCAGTCAATCTCACTATCAATCTAATGGAGGATGAGGAAGAGTCTATTGCGTTTCTCGATCTATTATCTAATGGAGGAGGAGATTAGTGTGTCTCACTACCTAATAAAGTGAGGAGAAGTAGGACGCCAGTGTGTGTATGTGTGTGTCTGTGGGTGTCTGCCTATGTATGTATGTGTCTACCTATAGAATGCATGAGGAAGAGGAGGTTAGGCTATATGGCTGTTTCTAAATGGAGGAAGAGGCTAGTGTGTCTGTCTGTCTATTTCTTTGTCTCTCTGTGTGTCTAATGGAGGAAGAATCCCAGTATTCGTGCCACCTGGGGGGATGGCAATTGCCACCCTGAAGCAGCAGGGGGCGCCCCAACTGCAGGCTGAGGGGGACACTGGATAGAAACCCACAGGCTTGCCTGGGCAGCCCATGCCTCCTGCTTCTGCCCTCTCTGTTTCCGCCACCGCCCCGCCCCAGCCCCGCCCCCGCCCCGCCCACAGGCCACCCCTGCCCGCCTCCCGGGAGCCGGGAAACGCAAAGATGTGCACCTCGTGTACCTAGGGTAGCAGAGATCAACCCTAGAACCGGCCAAGGGGGAGATCTGAGCAATAACAGGGGCTCGGTGGGGCAGCCCCGACTACTCACTGCAGCCCCTGATCGCAGCGCGCCTGCCTCCAGGGCGGACGCTGACATGGAAACATGCATACGGTGAACCTGGGGCAGGAGAGGCCGCCCCCAGGCCAGGCCGCTGTGGAGATGGGAGCCAACTGATCGGCTGATCAGAGGCAGTCCGCTCCCCACGACGTCCCTGTCCTCTGAAGTCACCTCACCAGCATCCCAGGACCTGGCTGGCAAGGAGAACTAAATCCCGGAAACCTGGGTTAGCAGAGGCCGCCCCGAGGGCAGAAGAGGTGGAGTTCGGAGGAAAATGACCAAGCCGCCGAGGCATCCCCGTTTGCTGCTGTGCAGCCTCTGTCTCCGCCTCTGCTGCCGACCTCTTCCCCTGACCTCACCACGCCCGCTCCCAGGAGCAGGGCGACTTTAAAGGATTGAGTCCGGTGAACGTGGGGGAGCGGATGCCTCCTCCAGGCAAGGCAGCTAGGGACATGGGAGAATATCCTCTAGCTCGACAGTGGCACCCTATTCCCCAGTCGCTTCCGTCAAACCCCTTCCCCAGAACACCCATGTCTAGATTGTGTGTCTGTCTGACTACCAGCCTGACTGCCTAGATATTTAAGAATGGGAGGGGCTAGTCTACGTGTGTGTCTGTCGTTTTACCTAACGGAGGAGCAGCCGGCGAGTAGGTCTCTCTATTTGCCTGCCTATCTATCTATCAATCAAACTATCTATCTATCTATCTATCTATCTATCTATCTATCTATCTATCTATCTATCTACCTACCTACCTATCTATCAAGTGGAGGCATAGCAGGAGCCAAGTGTGACTTTTTACTTGTGTGTCTGTTGGAGGAGGAGGTGAGTTTGTCTATCTACCTATCTACCTATTGGAAGAGAAGGAGGAGGCTAGTGTGTGTGTGTTTGTGCATGTCTGTCTGTCTATGTTTCTGTCTCCCTCTATAATGGATGAGGAGGAGGAGGTTAGGATAGAGGGCTGTGTCTAAATGGAGGAAGACGCTAGTGTGTCTGACTGTCTATTTACTTGTCTCTCTGTCTGTCTAAGGGAGGAAGCCTCTCAGTATTCGACTCACCTGGAGGGATGGCAATTGCCACCCTGAAGCAACAGAGGGTGCCCCCATTGCAGTCTGAGGGGGACAATGGATGGGAAGCCACAGGCTTGCCAGGGCAGCCCGTGCCTGCCGCTTCTGCTCTTTCTATAGCTGCGCGCGCCAAGCCCCAGCCCGACCCCCGCCGCGCCCCACCCCACACCCGCTTCACGGGAGCCGGAAAACACAGAGATGTGCACCTCGAGTACCTAGGGTAGCAGAAACCAACCCTAGGACCGGCCAAGGGGGAGATCTGAGCAAATACAGGGGCTCGGTGGGGCAGACCCGCCTCCTCACTGCAGCCCCTTATCACACCGGGCCCGCCTTCGGGGCGAAGGCTGACATGGAAACATGGATACTGTGAACCCGGGGCAGGAGAGCCCGTTTCCAGGCCAGGCCCTTGTGAAGATGGGAGCAACCTGATCGGCTCACCCGATGTAGTCTGCTCCCCTCAACGTCCCTGTACCCAGAGATCACCGCAGCAGCCTCCCAGGACCTGGCTGACAAGGAGAATTAAATCCCGCACACCTGGGGTAGCAGAGGACACCCCGAGGCCAGGAGAGGGGGAGATGGTAGGAAAATGATCGACTCCCCGAGGCATCCCCCTTAGCTGCTGTGCCGCCTCCATATCTGCCGCTGAACTCTTCCCCTGACCTCAGCACGCCCGCTCCCAAAGCAGGGAGACTTCAAATGTCTGAGTCCGGTGAACTTGGGGGAGCGGATGCCACCCCCAGGCAAGGCAGGGTGGGACATGGGATAAAACGCTATGACTCGCCAGTGGCACTCCTGCCCCTGGTCAACGCTGCTGATCCCTGTCCACAGACCGCACCCCGACGCTAGTGTGTCTGTCTGTCTGACTGCCTGCCTGATTGCCTGCCTAGAGGAGGATGGGAGAGGCTAGCCTAAATGTGTGCCCGTCTGCTTATCTAACGGAGGAGGAGGAGACTTGGATGTCTCTGTATCTTCCTGCCTGCCTATCTATCTATCTATCTATCTATCTATCTATCTATCTATCTACCTAACTACCTATCTATCTAAAGGAGGCATACCTATAGGCTAGTGTGCCTTTTTATGTGTCTGTGTATTGGAGGAGTAGGTGAGTGTGTCTGTCTACATAACGTCGAATTTGAGGAAGAGGAGGAGGCTACCGTGTGTGTGTGTGTGTGTGTGTGTGTGTGTGTGTGTCTGTGTGTGCGTGCGGGTCTGTGTATCAATGAACCGGAAAGTAAAGGGGGGTATTCTACTGTATATTTGTATCAGTCGATGTGTGCATCTAATGGAGGGGGAGTAAGCTAGTATGTCTGTCTCTCTGTCACTGTAACAGATATCTATATATGTACGTTTATCTAATCGAGAAGAAGGAGGCTAGAGTGTCTATCTCTCTGTGTCTCAGGGGAGGAGAAGACTAGTGTGTATGTCTGTCTGTGTGTCTGTGAGTCTGTCTGTATTATTATCTAATGGAGAAGAAGAAGGATTCCAAAGTGTCTGGCTATCTGTCTGTCCCTCTACAGGAGAACAAAGAGGCTAGTGTGTCTATCAGTCAATCTCACTATCAATCTAATGGAGGATGAGGAAGAGTCTATTGCGTTTCTCGATCTATTATCTAATGGAGGAGGAGATTAGTGTGTCTCACTACCTAATAAAGTGAGGAGAAGTAGGACGCCAGTGTGTGTATGTGTGTGTCTGTGGGTGTCTGCCTATGTATGTATGTGTCTACCTATAGAATGCATGAGGAAGAGGAGGTTAGGCTATATGGCTGTTTCTAAATGGAGGAAGAGGCTAGTGTGTCTGTCTGTCTATTTCTTTGTCTCTCTGTGTGTCTAATGGAGGAAGAATCCCAGTATTCGTGCCACCTGGGGGGATGGCAATTGCCACCCTGAAGCAGCAGGGGGCGCCCCAACTGCAGGCTGAGGGGGACACTGGATAGAAACCCACAGGCTTGCCTGGGCAGCCCATGCCTCCTGCTTCTGCCCTCTCTGTTTCCGCCACCGCCCCGCCCCAGCCCCGCCCCCGCCCCGCCCACAGGCCACCCCTGCCCGCCTCCCGGGAGCCGGGAAACGCAAAGATGTGCACCTCGTGTACCTAGGGTAGCAGAGATCAACCCTAGAACCGGCCAAGGGGGAGATCTGAGCAATAACAGGGGCTCGGTGGGGCAGCCCCGACTACTCACTGCAGCCCCTGATCGCAGCGCGCCTGCCTCCAGGGCGGACGCTGACATGGAAACATGCATACGGTGAACCTGGGGCAGGAGAGGCCGCCCCCAGGCCAGGCCGCTGTGGAGATGGGAGCCAACTGATCGGCTGATCAGAGGCAGTGCGCTCCCCACGACGTCCCTGTCCTCTGAAGTCACCTCACCAGCATCCCAGGACCTGGCTGGCAAGGAGAACTAAATCCCGGAAACCTGGGTTAGCAGAGGCCGCCCCGAGGGCAGAAGAGGTGGAGTTCGGAGGAAAATGACCAAGCCGCCGAGGCATCCCCGTTTGCTGCTGTGCAGCCTCTGTCTCCGCCTCTGCTGCCGACCTCTTCCCCTGACCTCACCACGCCCGCTCCCAGGAGCAGGGCGACTTTAAAGGATTGAGTCCGGTGAACGTGGGGGAGCGGATGCCTCCTCCAGGCAAGGCAGCTAGGGACATGGGAGAATATCCTCTAGCTCGACAGTGGCACCCTATTCCCCAGTCGCTTCCGTCAAACCCCTTCCCCAGAACACCCATGTCTAGATTGTGTGTCTGTCTGACTACCAGCCTGACTGCCTAGATATTTAAGAATGGGAGGGGCTAGTCTACGTGTGTGTCTGTCGTTTTACCTAACGGAGGAGCAGCCGGCGAGTAGGTCTCTCTATTTGCCTGCCTATCTATCTATCAATCAAACTATCTATCTATCTATCTATCTATCTATCTATCTATCTATCTATCTATCTACCTACCTATCTATCAAGTGGAGGCATAGCAGGAGCCAAGTGTGACTTTTTACTTGTGTGTCTGTTGGAGGAGGAGGTGAGTTTGTCTATCTACCTATCTACCTATTGGAAGAGAAGGAGGAGGCTAGTGTGTGTGTGTTTGTGCATGTCTGTCTGTCTATGTTTCTGTCTCCCTCTATAATGGATGAGGAGGAGGAGGTTAGGATAGAGGGCTGTGTCTAAATGGAGGAAGACGCTAGTGTGTCTGACTGTCTATTTACTTGTCTCTCTGTCTGTCTAAGGGAGGAAGCCTCTCAGTATTCGACTCACCTGGAGGGATGGCAATTGCCACCCTGAAGCAACAGAGGGTGCCCCCATTGCAGTCTGAGGGGGACAATGGATGGGAAGCCACAGGCTTGCCAGGGCAGCCCGTGCCTGCCGCTTCTGCTCTTTCTATAGCTGCGCGCGCCAAGCCCCAGCCCGACCCCCGCCGCGCCCCACCCCACACCCGCTTCACGGGAGCCGGAAAACACAGAGATGTGCACCTCGAGTACCTAGGGTAGCAGAAACCAACCCTAGGACCGGCCAAGGGGGAGATCTGAGCAAATACAGGGGCTCGGTGGGGCAGACCCGCCTCCTCACTGCAGCCCCTTATCACACCGGGCCCGCCTTCGGGGCGAAGGCTGACATGGAAACATGGATACTGTGAACCCGGGGCAGGAGAGCCCGTTTCCAGGCCAGGCCCTTGTGAAGATGGGAGCAACCTGATCGGCTCACCCGATGTAGTCTGCTCCCCTCAACGTCCCTGTACCCAGAGATCACCGCAGCAGCCTCCCAGGACCTGGCTGACAAGGAGAATTAAATCCCGCACACCTGGGGTAGCAGAGGACACCCCGAGGCCAGGAGAGGGGGAGATGGTAGGAAAATGATCGACTCCCCGAGGCATCCCCCTTAGCTGCTGTGCCGCCTCCATATCTGCCGCTGAACTCTTCCCCTGACCTCAGCACGCCCGCTCCCAAAGCAGGGAGACTTCAAATGTCTGAGTCCGGTGAACTTGGGGGAGCGGATGCCACCCCCAGGCAAGGCAGGGTGGGACATGGGATAAAACGCTATGACTCGCCAGTGGCACTCCTGCCCCTGGTCAACGCTGCTGATCCCTGTCCACAGACCGCACCCCGACGCTAGTGTGTCTGTCTGTCTGACTGCCTGCCTGATTGCCTGCCTAGAGGAGGATGGGAGAGGCTAGCCTAAATGTGTGCCCGTCTGCTTATCTAACGGAGGAGGAGGAGACTTGGATGTCTCTGTATCTTCCTGCCTGCCTATCTATCTATCTATCTATCTATCTATCTATCTATCTATCTACCTAACTACCTATCTATCTAAAGGAGGCATACCTATAGGCTAGTGTGCCTTTTTATGTGTCTGTGTATTGGAGGAGTAGGTGAGTGTGTCTGTCTACATAACGTCGAATTTGAGGAAGAGGAGGAGGCTACCGTGTGTGTGTGTGTGTGTGTGTGTGTGTGTGTGTGTCTGTGTGTGCGTGCGGGTCTGTGTATCAATGAACCGGAAAGTAAAGGGGGGTATTCTACTGTATATTTGTATCAGTCGATGTGTGCATCTAATGGAGGGGGAGTAAGCTAGTATGTCTGTCTCTCTGTCACTGTAACAGATATCTATATATGTACGTTTATCTAATCGAGAAGAAGGAGGCTAGAGTGTCTATCTCTCTGTGTCTCAGGGGAGGAGAAGACTAGTGTGTATGTCTGTCTGTGTGTCTGTGAGTCTGTCTGTATTATTATCTAATGGAGAAGAAGAAGGATTCCAAAGTGTCTGGCTATCTGTCTGTCCCTCTACAGGAGAACAAAGAGGCTAGTGTGTCTATCAGTCAATCTCACTATCAATCTAATGGAGGATGAGGAAGAGTCTATTGCGTTTCTCGATCTATTATCTAATGGAGGAGGAGATTAGTGTGTCTCACTACCTAATAAAGTGAGGAGAAGTAGGACGCCAGTGTGTGTATGTGTGTGTCTGTGGGTGTCTGCCTATGTATGTATGTGTCTACCTATAGAATGCATGAGGAAGAGGAGGTTAGGCTATATGGCTGTTTCTAAATGGAGGAAGAGGCTAGTGTGTCTGTCTGTCTATTTCTTTGTCTCTCTGTGTGTCTAATGGAGGAAGAATCCCAGTATTCGTGCCACCTGGGGGGATGGCAATTGCCACCCTGAAGCAGCAGGGGGCGCCCCAACTGCAGGCTGAGGGGGACACTGGATAGAAACCCACAGGCTTGCCTGGGCAGCCCATGCCTCCTGCTTCTGCCCTCTCTGTTTCCGCCACCGCCCCGCCCCAGCCCCGCCCCCGCCCCGCCCACAGGCCACCCCTGCCCGCCTCCCGGGAGCCGGGAAACGCAAAGATGTGCACCTCGTGTACCTAGGGTAGCAGAGATCAACCCTAGAACCGGCCAAGGGGGAGATCTGAGCAATAACAGGGGCTCGGTGGGGCAGCCCCGACTACTCACTGCAGCCCCTGATCGCAGCGCGCCTGCCTCCAGGGCGGACGCTGACATGGAAACATGCATACGGTGAACCTGGGGCAGGAGAGGCCGCCCCCAGGCCAGGCCGCTGTGGAGATGGGAGCCAACTGATCGGCTGATCAGAGGCAGTGCGCTCCCCACGACGTCCCTGTCCTCTGAAGTCACCTCACCAGCATCCCAGGACCTGGCTGGCAAGGAGAACTAAATCCCGGAAACCTGGGTTAGCAGAGGCCGCCCCGAGGGCAGAAGAGGTGGAGTTCGGAGGAAAATGACCAAGCCGCCGAGGCATCCCCGTTTGCTGCTGTGCAGCCTCTGTCTCCGCCTCTGCTGCCGACCTCTTCCCCTGACCTCACCACGCCCGCTCCCAGGAGCAGGGCGACTTTAAAGGATTGAGTCCGGTGAACGTGGGGGAGCGGATGCCTCCTCCAGGCAAGGCAGCTAGGGACATGGGAGAATATCCTCTAGCTCGACAGTGGCACCCTATTCCCCAGTCGCTTCCGTCAAACCCCTTCCCCAGAACACCCATGTCTAGATTGTGTGTCTGTCTGACTACCAGCCTGACTGCCTAGATATTTAAGAATGGGAGGGGCTAGTCTACGTGTGTGTCTGTCGTTTTACCTAACGGAGGAGCAGCCGGCGAGTAGGTCTCTCTATTTGCCTGCCTATCTATCTATCAATCAAACTATCTATCTATCTATCTATCTATCTATC
This sequence comes from Vicugna pacos, assembly GCF_048564905.1. NCBI lineage: Eukaryota > Metazoa > Chordata > Mammalia > Artiodactyla > Camelidae > Vicugna > Vicugna pacos. The sequence continues at coordinate 22,614,026 of NC_133019.1, forward strand.
TATCTATCTATCTATCTATCTATCTACCTACCTATCTATCAAGTGGAGGCATAGCAGGAGCCAAGTGTGACTTTTTACTTGTGTGTCTGTTGGAGGAGGAGGTGAGTTTGTCTATCTACCTATCTACCTATTGGAAGAGAAGGAGGAGGCTAGTGTGTGTGTGTTTGTGCATGTCTGTCTGTCTATGTTTCTGTCTCCCTCTATAATGGATGAGGAGGAGGAGGTTAGGATAGAGGGCTGTGTCTAAATGGAGGAAGACGCTAGTGTGTCTGACTGTCTATTTACTTGTCTCTCTGTCTGTCTAAGGGAGGAAGCCTCTCAGTATTCGACTCACCTGGAGGGATGGCAATTGCCACCCTGAAGCAACAGAGGGTGCCCCCATTGCAGTCTGAGGGGGACAATGGATGGGAAGCCACAGGCTTGCCAGGGCAGCCCGTGCCTGCCGCTTCTGCTCTTTCTATAGCTGCGCGCGCCAAGCCCCAGCCCGACCCCCGCCGCGCCCCACCCCACACCCGCTTCACGGGAGCCGGAAAACACAGAGATGTGCACCTCGAGTACCTAGGGTAGCAGAAACCAACCCTAGGACCGGCCAAGGGGGAGATCTGAGCAAATACAGGGGCTCGGTGGGGCAGACCCGCCTCCTCACTGCAGCCCCTTATCACACCGGGCCCGCCTTCGGGGCGAAGGCTGACATGGAAACATGGATACTGTGAACCCGGGGCAGGAGAGCCCGTTTCCAGGCCAGGCCCTTGTGAAGATGGGAGCAACCTGATCGGCTCACCCGATGTAGTCTGCTCCCCTCAACGTCCCTGTACCCAGAGATCACCGCAGCAGCCTCCCAGGACCTGGCTGACAAGGAGAATTAAATCCCGCACACCTGGGGTAGCAGAGGACACCCCGAGGCCAGGAGAGGGGGAGATGGTAGGAAAATGATCGACTCCCCGAGGCATCCCCCTTAGCTGCTGTGCCGCCTCCATATCTGCCGCTGAACTCTTCCCCTGACCTCAGCACGCCCGCTCCCAAAGCAGGGAGACTTCAAATGTCTGAGTCCGGTGAACTTGGGGGAGCGGATGCCACCCCCAGGCAAGGCAGGGTGGGACATGGGATAAAACGCTATGACTCGCCAGTGGCACTCCTGCCCCTGGTCAACGCTGCTGATCCCTGTCCACAGACCGCACCCCGACGCTAGTGTGTCTGTCTGTCTGACTGCCTGCCTGATTGCCTGCCTAGAGGAGGATGGGAGAGGCTAGCCTAAATGTGTGCCCGTCTGCTTATCTAACGGAGGAGGAGGAGACTTGGATGTCTCTGTATCTTCCTGCCTGCCTATCTATCTATCTATCTATCTATCTATCTATCTATCTATCTACCTAACTACCTATCTATCTAAAGGAGGCATACCTATAGGCTAGTGTGCCTTTTTATGTGTCTGTGTATTGGAGGAGTAGGTGAGTGTGTCTGTCTACATAACGTCGAATTTGAGGAAGAGGAGGAGGCTACCGTGTGTGTGTGTGTGTGTCTGTGTGTCTGTGTGTCTGTGTGTGCGTGCGGGTCTGTGTATCAATGAACCGGAAAGTAAAGGGGGGTATTCTACTGTATATTTGTATCAGTCGATGTGTGCATCTAATGGAGGGGGAGTAAGCTAGTATGTCTGTCTCTCTGTCACTGTAACAGATATCTATATATGTACGTTTATCTAATCGAGAAGAAGGAGGCTAGAGTGTCTATCTCTCTGTGTCTCAGGGGAGGAGAAGACTAGTGTGTATGTCTGTCTGTGTGTCTGTGAGTCTGTCTGTATTATTATCTAATGGAGAAGAAGAAGGATTCCAAAGTGTCTGGCTATCTGTCTGTCCCTCTACAGGAGAACAAAGAGGCTAGTGTGTCTATCAGTCAATCTCACTATCAATCTAATGGAGGATGAGGAAGAGTCTATTGCGTTTCTCGATCTATTATCTAATGGAGGAGGAGATTAGTGTGTCTCACTACCTAATAAAGTGAGGAGAAGTAGGACGCCAGTGTGTGTATGTGTGTGTCTGTGGGTGTCTGCCTATGTATGTATGTGTCTACCTATAGAATGCATGAGGAAGAGGAGGTTAGGCTATATGGCTGTTTCTAAATGGAGGAAGAGGCTAGTGTGTCTGTCTGTCTATTTCTTTGTCTCTCTGTGTGTCTAATGGAGGAAGAATCCCAGTATTCGTGCCACCTGGGGGGATGGCAATTGCCACCCTGAAGCAGCAGGGGGCGCCCCAACTGCAGGCTGAGGGGGACACTGGATAGAAACCCACAGGCTTGCCTGGGCAGCCCATGCCTCCTGCTTCTGCCCTCTCTGTTTCCGCCACCGCCCCGCCCCAGCCCCGCCCCCGCCCCGCCCACAGGCCACCCCTGCCCGCCTCCCGGGAGCCGGGAAACGCAAAGATGTGCACCTCGTGTACCTAGGGTAGCAGAGATCAACCCTAGAACCGGCCAAGGGGGAGATCTGAGCAATAACAGGGGCTCGGTGGGGCAGCCCCGACTACTCACTGCAGCCCCTGATCGCAGCGCGCCTGCCTCCAGGGCGGACGCTGACATGGAAACATGCATACGGTGAACCTGGGGCAGGAGAGGCCGCCCCCAGGCCAGGCCGCTGTGGAGATGGGAGCCAACTGATCGGCTGATCAGAGGCAGTGCGCTCCCCACGACGTCCCTGTCCTCTGAAGTCACCTCACCAGCATCCCAGGACCTGGCTGGCAAGGAGAACTAAATCCCGGAAACCTGGGTTAGCAGAGGCCGCCCCGAGGGCAGAAGAGGTGGAGTTCGGAGGAAAATGACCAAGCCGCCGAGGCATCCCCGTTTGCTGCTGTGCAGCCTCTGTCTCCGCCTCTGCTGCCGACCTCTTCCCCTGACCTCACCACGCCCGCTCCCAGGAGCAGGGCGACTTTAAAGGATTGAGTCCGGTGAACGTGGGGGAGCGGATGCCTCCTCCAGGCAAGGCAGCTAGGGACATGGGAGAATATCCTCTAGCTCGACAGTGGCACCCTATTCCCCAGTCGCTTCCGTCAAACCCCTTCCCCAGAACACCCATGTCTAGATTGTGTGTCTGTCTGACTACCAGCCTGACTGCCTAGATATTTAAGAATTGGAGGGGCTAGTCTACGTGTGTGTCTGTCGTTTTACCTAACGGAGGAGCAGCCGGCGAGTAGGTCTCTCTATTTGCCTGCCTATCTATCTATCAATCAAACTATCTATCTATCTATCTATCTATCTATCTATCTATCTATCTATCTATCTACCTACCTATCTATCTATCAAGTGGAGGCATAGCAGGAGCCAAGTGTGACTTTTTACTTGTGTGTCTGTTGGAGGAGGAGGTGAGTTTGTCTATCTACCTATCTACCTATTGGAAGAGAAGGAGGAGGCTAGGGTGTGTGTGTTTGTGCATGTCTGTCTGTCTATGTTTCTGTCTCCCTCTATAATGGATGAGGAGGAGGAGGTTAGGATAGAGGGCTGTGTCTAAATGGAGGAAGACGCTAGTGTGTCTGACTGTCTATTTACTTGTCTCTCTGTCTGTCTAAGGGAGGAAGCCTCTCAGTATTCGACTCACCTGGAGGGATGGCAATTGCCACCCTGAAGCAACAGAGGGTGCCCCCATTGCAGTCTGAGGGGGACAATGGATGGGAAGCCACAGGCTTGCCAGGGCAGCCCGTGCCTGCCGCTTCTGCTCTTTCTATAGCTGCGCGCGCCAAGCCCCAGCCCGACCCCCGCCGCGCCCCACCCCACACCCGCTTCACGGGAGCCGGAAAACACAGAGATGTGCACCTCGAGTACCTAGGGTAGCAGAAACCAACCCTAGGACCGGCCAAGGGGGAGATCTGAGCAAATACAGGGGCTCGGTGGGGCAGACCCGCCTCCTCACTGCAGCCCCTTATCACACCGGGCCCGCCTTCGGGGCGAAGGCTGACATGGAAACATGGATACTGTGAACCCGGGGCAGGAGAGCCCGTTTCCAGGCCAGGCCCTTGTGAAGATGGGAGCAACCTGATCGGCTCACCCGATGTAGTCTGCTCCCCTCAACGTCCCTGTACCCAGAGATCACCGCAGCAGCCTCCCAGGACCTGGCTGACAAGGAGAATTAAATCCCGCACACCTGGGGTAGCAGAGGACACCCCGAGGCCAGGAGAGGGGGAGATGGTAGGAAAATGATCGACTCCCCGAGGCATCCCCCTTAGCTGCTGTGCCGCCTCCATATCTGCCGCTGAACTCTTCCCCTGACCTCAGCACGCCCGCTCCCAAAGCAGGGAGACTTCAAATGTCTGAGTCCGGTGAACTTGGGGGAGCGGATGCCACCCCCAGGCAAGGCAGGGTGGGACATGGGATAAAACGCTATGACTCGCCAGTGGCACTCCTGCCCCTGGTCAACACTGCTGATCCCTGTCCACAGACCGCACCCCGACGCTAGTGTGTCTGTCTGTCTGACTGCCTGCCTGATTGCCTGCCTAGAGGAGGATGGGAGAGGCTAGCCTAAGTGTGTGCCCGTCTGCTTATCTAACGGAGGAGGAGGAGACTTGGATGTCTCTGTATCTTCCTGCCTGCCTATCTATCTATCTATCTATCTATCTATCTATCTATCTATCTACCTAACTACCTATCTATCTAAAGGAGGCATACCTATAGGCTAGTGTGCCTTTTTATGTGTCTGTGTATTGGAGGAGTAGGTGAGTGTGTCTGTCTACATAACGTCGAATTTGAGGAAGAGGAGGAGGCTACCGTGTGTGTGTGTGTGTGTGTGTGTGTGTCTGTGTGTCTGTGTGTGCGTGCGGGTCTGTGTATCAATGAACCGGAAAGTAAAGGGGGGTATTCTACTGTATATTTGTATCAGTCGATGTGTGCATCTAATGGAGGGGGAGTAAGCTAGTATGTCTGTCTCTCTGTCACTGTAACAGATATCTATATATGTACGTTTATCTAATCAAGAAGAATGAGGCTAGAGTGTCTATCTCTCTGTGTCTCAGGGGAGGAGAAGACTAGTGTGTATGTCTGTCTGTGTGTCTGTGAGTCTGTCTGTATTATTATCTAATGGAGAAGAAGAAGGATTCCAAAGTGTCTGGCTATCTGTCTGTCCCTCTACAGGAGAACAAAGAGGCTAGTGTGTCTATCAGTCAATCTCACTATCAATCTAATGGAGGATGAGGAAGAGTCTATTGCGTTTCTCGATCTATTATCTAATGGAGGAGGAGATTAGTGTGTCTCACTACCTAATAAAGTGAGGAGAAGTAGGACGCCAGTGTGTGTATGTGTGTGTCTGTGGGTGTCTGCCTATGTATGTATGTGTCTACCTATAGAATGCATGAGGAAGAGGAGGTTAGGCTATATGGCTGTTTCTAAATGGAGGAAGAGGCTAGTGTGTCTGTCTGTCTATTTCTTTGTCTCTCTGTGTGTCTAATGGAGGAAGAATCCCAGTATTCGTGCCACCTGGGGGGATGGCAATTGCCACCCTGAAGCAGCAGGGGGCGCCCCAACTGCAGGCTGAGGGGGACACTGGATAGAAACCCACAGGCTTGCCTGGGCAGCCCATGCCTCCTGCTTCTGCCCTCTCTGTTTCCGCCACCGCCCCGCCCCAGCCCCGCCCCCGCCCCGCCCACAGGCCACCCCTGCCCGCCTCCCGGGAGCCGGGAAACGCAAAGATGTGCACCTCGTGTACCTAGGGTAGCAGAGATCAACCCTAGAACCGGCCAAGGGGGAGATCTGAGCAATAACAGGGGCTCGGTGGAGCAGCCCCGACTACTCACTGCAGCCCCTGATCGCAGCGCGCCTGCCTCCAGGGCGGACGCTGACATGGAAACATGCATACGGTGAACCTGGGGCAGGAGAGGCCGCCCCCAGGCCAGGCCGCTGTGGAGATGGGAGCCAACTGATCGGCTGATCAGAGGCAGTGCGCTCCCCACGACGTCCCTGTCCTCTGAAGTCACCTCACCAGCATCCCAGGACCTGGCTGGCAAGGAGAACTAAATCCCGGAAACCTGGGTTAGCAGAGGCCGCCCCGAGGGCAGAAGAGGTGGAGTTCGGAGGAAAATGACCAAGCCGCCGAGGCATCCCCGTTTGCTGCTGTGCAGCCTCTGTCTCCGCCTCTGCTGCCGACCTCTTCCCCTGACCTCACCACGCCCGCTCCCAGGAGCAGGGCGACTTTAAAGGTTTGAGTCCGGTGAACTTGGGGGAGCGGATGCCTCCTCCAGGCAAGGCAGCTAGGGACATGGGAGAATATCCTCTAGCTCGACAGTGGCACCCTATTCCCCAGTCGCTTCCGTCAAACCCCTTCCCCAGAACACCCATGTCTAGATTGTGTGTCTGTCTGACTACCAGCCTGACTGCCTAGATATTTAAGAATGGGAGCGGCTAGTCTACGTGTGTGTCTGCCGTTTTACCTAACGGAGGAGCAGCCGGCGAGTAGGTCTCTCTATTTGCCTGCCTATCTATCTATCAATCAAACTATCTATCTATCTATCTATCTATCTATCTATCTATCTATCTATCTATCTATCTATCTACCTACCTATCTATCAAGTGGAGGCATAGCAGGAGCCAAGTGTGACTTTTTACTTGTGTGTCTGTTGGAGGAGGAGGTGAGTTTGTCTATCTACCTATCTACCTATTGGAAGAGAAGGAGGAGGCTAGTGTGTGTGTGTTTGTGCATGTCTGTCTGTCTATGTTTCTGTCTCCCTCTATAATGGATGAGGAGGAGGAGGTTAGGATAGAGGGCTGTGTCTAAATGGAGGAAGACGCTAGTGTGTCTGACTGTCTATTTACTTGTCTCTCTGTCTGTCTAAGGGAGGAAGCCTCTCAGTATTCGACTCACCTGGAGGGATGGCAATTGCCACCCTGAAGCAACAGAGGGTGCCCCCATTGCAGTCTGAGGGGGACAATGGATGGGAAGCCACAGGCTTGCCAGGGCAGCCCGTGCCTGCCGCTTCTGCTCTTTCTATAGCTGCGCGCGCCAAGCCCCAGCCCGACCCCCGCCGCGCCCCACCCCACACCCGCTTCACGGGAGCCGGAAAACACAGAGATGTGCACCTCGAGTACCTAGGGTAGCAGAAACCAACCCTAGGACCGGCCAAGGGGGAGATCTGAGCAAATACAGGGGCTCGGTGGGGCAGACCCGCCTCCTCACTGCAGCCCCTTATCACACCGGGCCCGCCTTCGGGGCGAAGGCTGACATGGAAACATGGATACTGTGAACCCGGGGCAGGAGAGCCCGTTTCCAGGCCAGGCCCTTGTGAAGATGGGAGCAACCTGATCGGCTCACCCGATGTAGTCTGCTCCCCTCAACGTCCCTGTACCCAGAGATCACCGCAGCAGCCTCCCAGGACCTGGCTGACAAGGAGAATTAAATCCCGCACACCTGGGGTAGCAGAGGACACCCCGAGGCCAGGAGAGGGGGAGATGGTAGGAAAATGATCGACTCCCCGAGGCATCCCCCTTAGCTGCTGTGCCGCCTCCATATCTGCCGCTGAACTCTTCCCCTGACCTCAGCACGCCCGCTCCCAAAGCAGGGAGACTTCAAATGTCTGAGTCCGGTGAACTTGGGGGAGCGGATGCCACCCCCAGGCAAGGCAGGGTGGGACATGGGATAAAACGCTATGACTCGCCAGTGGCACTCCTGCCCCTGGTCAACGCTGCTGATCCCTGTCCACAGACCGCACCCCGACGCTAGTGTGTCTGTCTGTCTGACTGCCTGCCTGATTGCCTGCCTAGAGGAGGATGGGAGAGGCTAGCCTAAGTGTGTGCCCGTCTGCTTATCTAACGGAGGAGGAGGAGACTTGGATGTCTCTGTATCTTCCTGCCTGCCTATCTATCTATCTATCTATCTATCTATCTATCTATCTATCTACCTAACTACCTATCTATCTAAAGGAGGCATACCTATAGGCTAGTGTGCCTTTTTATGTGTCTGTGTATTGGAGGAGTAGGTGAGTGTGTCTGTCTACATAACGTCGAATTTGAGGAAGAGGAGGAGGCTACCGTGTGTGTGTGTGTGTGTCTGTGTGTCTGTGTGTCTGTGTGTGCGTGCGGGTCTGTGTATCAATGAACCGGAAAGTAAAGGGGGGTATTCTACTGTATATTTGTATCAGTCGATGTGTGCATCTAATGGAGGGGGAGTAAGCTAGTATGTCTGTCTCTCTGTCACTGTAACAGATATCTATATATGTACGTTTATCTAATCGAGAAGAAGGAGGCTAGAGTGTCTATCTCTCTGTGTCTCAGGGGAGGAGAAGACTAGTGTGTATGTCTGTCTGTGTGTCTGTGAGTCTGTCTGTATTATTATCTAATGGAGAAGAAGAAGGATTCCAAAGTGTCTGGCTATCTGTCTGTCCCTCTACAGGAGAACAAAGAGGCTAGTGTGTCTATCAGTCAATCTCACTATCAATCTAATGGAGGATGAGGAAGAGTCTATTGCGTTTCTCGATCTATTATCTAATGGAGGAGGAGATTAGTGTGTCTCACTACCTAATAAAGTGAGGAGAAGTAGGACGCCAGTGTGTGTATGTGTGTGTCTGTGGGTGTCTGCCTATGTATGTATGTGTCTACCTATAGAATGCATGAGGAAGAGGAGGTTAGGCTATATGGCTGTTTCTAAATGGAGGAAGAGGCTAGTGTGTCTGTCTGTCTATTTCTTTGTCTCTCTGTGTGTCTAATGGAGGAAGAATCCCAGTATTCGTGCCACCTGGGGGGATGGCAATTGCCACCCTGAAGCAGCAGGGGGCGCCCCAACTGCAGGCTGAGGGGGACACTGGATAGAAACCCACAGGCTTGCCTGGGCAGCCCATGCCTCCTGCTTCTGCCCTCTCTGTTTCCGCCACCGCCCCGCCCCAGCCCCGCCCCCGCCCCGCCCACAGGCCACCCCTGCCCGCCTCCCGGGAGCCGGGAAACGCAAAGATGTGCACCTCGTGTACCTAGGGTAGCAGAGATCAACCCTAGAACCGGCCAAGGGGGAGATCTGAGCAATAACAGGGGCTCGGTGGAGCAGCCCCGACTACTCACTGCAGCCCCTGATCGCAGCGCGCCTGCCTCCAGGGCGGACGCTGACATGGAAACATGCATACGGTGAACCTGGGGCAGGAGAGGCCGCCCCCAGGCCAGGCCGCTGTGGAGATGGGAGCCAACTGATCGGCTGATCAGAGGCAGTCCGCTCCCCACGACGTCCCTGTCCTCTGAAGTCACCTCACCAGCATCCCAGGACCTGGCTGGCAAGGAGAACTAAATCCCGGAAACCTGGGTTAGCAGAGGCCGCCCCGAGGGCAGAAGAGGTGGAGTTCGGAGGAAAATGACCAAGCCGCCGAGGCATCCCCGTTTGCTGCTGTGCAGCCTCTGTCTCCGCCTCTGCTGCCGACCTCTTCCCCTGACCTCACCACGCCCGCTCCCAGGAGCAGGGCGACTTTAAAGGTTTGAGTCCGGTGAACTTGGGGGAGCGGATGCCTCCTCCAGGCAAGGCAGCTAGGGACATGGGAGAATATCCTCTAGCTCGACAGTGGCACCCTATTCCCCAGTCGCTTCCGTCAAACCCCTTCCCCAGAACACCCATGTCTAGATTGTGTGTCTGTCTGACTACCAGCCTGACTGCCTAGATATTTAAGAATGGGAGGGGCTAGTCTACGTGTGTGTCTGTCGTTTTACCTAACGGAGGAGCAGCCGGCGAGTAGGTCTCTCTATTTGCCTGCCTATCTATCTATCAATCAAACTATCTATCTATCTATCTATCTATCTATCTATCTATCTATCTATCTATCTATCTATCTATCTACCTACCTATCTATCAAGTGGAGGCATAGCAGGAGCCAAGTGTGACTTTTTACTTGTGTGTCTGTTGGAGGAGGAGGTGAGTTTGTCTATCTACCTATCTACCTATTGGAAGAGAAGGAGGAGGCTAGTGTGTGTGTGTTTGTGCATGTCTGTCTGTCTATGTTTCTGTCTCCCTCTATAATGGATGAGGAGGAGGAGGTTAGGATAGAGGGCTGTGTCTAAATGGAGGAAGACGCTAGTGTGTCTGACTGTCTATTTACTTGTCTCTCTGTCTGTCTAAGGGAGGAAGCCTCTCAGTATTCGACTCACCTGGAGGGATGGCAATTGCCACCCTGAAGCAACAGAGGGTGCCCCCATTGCAGTCTGAGGGGGACAATGGATGGGAAGCCACAGGCTTGCCAGGGCAGCCCGTGCCTGCCGCTTCTGCTCTTTCTATAGCTGCGCGCGCCAAGCCCCAGCCCGACCCCCGCCGCGCCCCACCCCACACCCGCTTCACGGGAGCCGGAAAACACAGAGATGTGCACCTCGAGTACCTAGGGTAGCAGAAACCAACCCTAGGACCGGCCAAGGGGGAGATCTGAGCAAATACAGGGGCTCGGTGGGGCAGACCCGCCTCCTCACTGCAGCCCCTTATCACACCGGGCCCGCCTTCGGGGCGAAGGCTGACATGGAAACATGGATACTGTGAACCCGGGGCAGGAGAGCCCGTTTCCAGGCCAGGCCCTTGTGAAGATGGGAGCAACCTGATCGGCTCACCCGATGTAGTCTGCTCCCCTCAACGTCCCTGTACCCAGAGATCACCGCAGCAGCCTCCCAGGACCTGGCTGACAAGGAGAATTAAATCCCGCACACCTGGGGTAGCAGAGGACACCCCGAGGCCAGGAGAGGGGGAGATGGTAGGAAAATGATCGACTCCCCGAGGCATCCCCCTTAGCTGCTGTGCCGCCTCCATATCTGCCGCTGAACTCTTCCCCTGACCTCAGCACGCCCGCTCCCAAAGCAGGGAGACTTCAAATGTCTGAGTCCGGTGAACTTGGGGGAGCGGATGCCACCCCCAGGCAAGGCAGGGTGGGACATGGGATAAAACGCTATGACTCGCCAGTGGCACTCCTGCCCCTGGTCAACGCTGCTGATCCCTGTCCACAGACCGCACCCCGACGCTAGTGTGTCTGTCTGTCTGACTGCCTGCCTGATTGCCTGCCTAGAGGAGGATGGGAGAGGCTAGCCTAAGTGTGTGCCCGTCTGCTTATCTAACGGAGGAGGAGGAGACTTGGATGTCTCTGTATCTTCCTGCCTGCCTATCTATCTATCTATCTATCTATCTATCTATCTATCTACCTAACTACCTATCTATCTAAAGGAGGCATACCTATAGGCTAGTGTGCCTTTTTATGTGTCTGTGTATTGGAGGAGTAGGTGAGTGTGTCTGTCTACATAACGTCGAATTTGAGGAAGAGGAGGAGGCTACCGTGTGTGTGTGTGTGTGTGTGTGTGTGTCTGTGTGTCTGTGTGTGCGTGCGGGTCTGTGTATCAATGAACCGGAAAGTAAAGGGGGGTATTCTACTGTATATTTGTATCAGTCGATGTGTGCATCTAATGGAGGGGGAGTAAGCTAGTATGTCTGTCTCTCTGTCACTGTAACAGATATCTATATATGTACGTTTATCTAATCGAGAAGAAGGAGGCTAGAGTGTCTATCTCTCTGTGTCTCAGGGGAGGAGAAGACTAGTGTGTATGTCTGTCTGTGTGTCTGTGAGTCTGTCTGTATTATTATCTAATGGAGAAGAAGAAGGATTCCAAAGTGTCTGGCTATCTGTCTGTCCCTCTACAGGAGAACAAAGAGGCTAGTGTGTCTATCAGTCAATCTCACTATCAATCTAATGGAGGATGAGGAAGAGTCTATTGCGTTTCTCGATCTATTATCTAATGGAGGAGGAGATTAGTGTGTCTCACTACCTAATAAAGTGAGGAGAAGTAGGACGCCAGTGTGTGTATGTGTGTGTCTGTGAGTGTCTGCCTATGTATGTATGTGTCTACCTATAGAATGCATGAGGAAGAGGAGGTTAGGCTATATGGCTGTTTCTAAATGGAGGAAGAGGCTAGTGTGTCTGTCTGTCTATTTCTTTGTCTCTCTGTGTGTCTAATGGAGGAAGAATCCCAGTATTCGTGCCACCTGGGGGGATGGCAATTGCCACCCTGAAGCAGCAGGGGGCGCCCCAACTGCAGGCTGAGGGGGACACTGGATAGAAACCCACAGGCTTGCCTGGGCAGCCCATGCCTCCTGCTTCTGCCCTCTCTGTTTCCGCCACCGCCCCGCCCCAGCCCCGCCCCCGCCCCGCCCACAGGCCACCCCTGCCCGCCTCCCGGGAGCCGGGAAACGCAAAGATGTGCACCTCGTGTACCTAGGGTAGCAGAGATCAACCCTAGAACCGGCCAAGGGGGAGATCTGAGCAATAACAGGGGCTCGGTGGGGCAGCCCCGACTACTCACTGCAGCCCCTGATCGCAGCGCGCCTGCCTCCAGGGCGGACGCTGACATGGAAACATGCATACGGTGAACCTGGGGCAGGAGAGGCCGCCCCCAGGCCAGGCCGCTGTGGAGATGGGAGCCAACTGATCGGCTGATCAGAGGCAGTCCGCTCCCCACGACGTCCCTGTCCTCTGAAGTCACCTCACCAGCATCCCAGGACCTGGCTGGCAAGGAGAACTAAATCCCGGAAACCTGGGTTAGCAGAGGCCGCCCCGAGGGCAGAAGAGGTGGAGTTCGGAGGAAAATGACCAAGCCGCCGAGGCATCCCCGTTTGCTGCTGTGCAGCCTCTGTCTCCGCCTCTGCTGCCGACCTCTTCCCCTGACCTCACCACGCCCGCTCCCAGGAGCAGGGCGACTTTAAAGGTTTGAGTCCGGTGAACTTGGGGGAGCGGATGCCTCCTCCAGGCAAGGCAGCTAGGGACATGGGAGAATATCCTCTAGCTCGACAGTGGCACCCTATTCCCCAGTCGCTTCCGTCAAACCCCTTCCCCAGAACACCCATGTCTAGATTGTGTGTCTGTCTGACTACCAGCCTGACTGCCTAGATATTTAAGAATGGGAGCGGCTAGTCTACGTGTGTGTCTGCCGTTTTACCTAACGGAGGAGCAGCCGGCGAGTAGGTCTCTCTATTTGCCTGCCTATCTATCTATCAATCAAACTATCTATCTATCTATCTATCTATCTATCTATCTATCTATCTATCTATCTATCTATCTACCTACCTATCTATCAAGTGGAGGCATAGCAGGAGCCAAGTGTGACTTTTTACTTGTGTGTCTGTTGGAGGAGGAGGTGAGTTTGTCTATCTACCTATCTACCTATTGGAAGAGAAGGAGGAGGCTAGTGTGTGTGTGTTTGTGCATGTCTGTCTGTCTATGTTTCTGTCTCCCTCTATAATGGATGAGGAGGAGGAGGTTAGGATAGAGGGCTGTGTCTAAATGGAGGAAGACGCTAGTGTGTCTGACTGTCTATTTACTTGTCTCTCTGTCTGTCTAAGGGAGGAAGCCTCTCAGTATTCGACTCACCTGGAGGGATGGCAATTGCCACCCTGAAGCAACAGAGGGTGCCCCCATTGCAGTCTGAGGGGGACAATGGATGGGAAGCCACAGGCTTGCCAGGGCAGCCCGTGCCTGCCGCTTCTGCTCTTTCTATAGCTGCGCGCGCCAAGCCCCAGCCCGACCCCCGCCGCGCCCCACCCCACACCCGCTTCACGGGAGCCGGAAAACACAGAGATGTGCACCTCGAGTACCTAGGGTAGCAGAAACCAACCCTAGGACCGGCCAAGGGGGAGATCTGAGCAAATACAGGGGCTCGGTGGGGCAGACCCGCCTCCTCACTGCAGCCCCTTATCACACCGGGCCCGCCTTCGGGGCGAAGGCTGACATGGAAACATGGATACTGTGAACCCGGGGCAGGAGAGCCCGTTTCCAGGCCAGGCCCTTGTGAAGATGGGAGCAACCTGATCGGCTCACCCGATGTAGTCTGCTCCCCTCAACGTCCCTGTACCCAGAGATCACCGCAGCAGCCTCCCAGGACCTGGCTGACAAGGAGAATTAAATCCCGCACACCTGGGGTAGCAGAGGACACCCCGAGGCCAGGAGAGGGGGAGATGGTAGGAAAATGATCGACTCCCCGAGGCATCCCCCTTAGCTGCTGTGCCGCCTCCATATCTGCCGCTGAACTCTTCCCCTGACCTCAGCACGCCCGCTCCCAAAGCAGGGAGACTTCAAATGTCTGAGTCCGGTGAACTTGGGGGAGCGGATGCCACCCCCAGGCAAGGCAGGGTGGGACATGGGATAAAACGCTATGACTCGCCAGTGGCACTCCTGCCCCTGGTCAACGCTGCTGATCCCTGTCCACAGACCGCACCCCGACGCTAGTGTGTCTGTCTGTCTGACTGCCTGCCTGATTGCCTGCCTAGAGGAGGATGGGAGAGGCTAGCCTAAGTGTGTGCCCGTCTGCTTATCTAACGGAGGAGGAGGAGACTTGGATGTCTCTGTATCTTCCTGCCTGCCTATCTATCTATCTATCTATCTATCTATCTATCTATCTATCTACCTAACTACCTATCTATCTAAAGGAGGCATACCTATAGGCTAGTGTGCCTTTTTATGTGTCTGTGTATTGGAGGAGTAGGTGAGTGTGTCTGTCTACATAACGTCGAATTTGAGGAAGAGGAGGAGGCTACCGTGTGTGTGTGTGTGTGTCTGTGTGTCTGTGTGTCTGTGTGTGCGTGCGGGTCTGTGTATCAATGAACCGGAAAGTAAAGGGGGGTATTCTACTGTATATTTGTATCAGTCGATGTGTGCATCTAATGGAGGGGGAGTAAGCTAGTATGTCTGTCTCTCTGTCACTGTAACAGATATCTATATATGTACGTTTATCTAATCGAGAAGAAGGAGGCTAGAGTGTCTATCTCTCTGTGTCTCAGGGGAGGAGAAGACTAGTGTGTATGTCTGTCTGTGTGTCTGTGAGTCTGTCTGTATTATTATCTAATGGAGAAGAAGAAGGATTCCAAAGTGTCTGGCTATCTGTCTGTCCCTCTACAGGAGAACAAAGAGGCTAGTGTGTCTATCAGTCAATCTCACTATCAATCTAATGGAGGATGAGGAAGAGTCTATTGCGTTTCTCGATCTATTATCTAATGGAGGAGGAGATTAGTGTGTCTCACTACCTAATAAAGTGAGGAGAAGTAGGACGCCAGTGTGTGTATGTGTGTGTCTGTGGGTGTCTGCCTATGTATGTATGTGTCTACCTATAGAATGCATGAGGAAGAGGAGGTTAGGCTATATGGCTGTTTCTAAATGGAGGAAGAGGCTAGTGTGTCTGTCTGTCTATTTCTTTGTCTCTCTGTGTGTCTAATGGAGGAAGAATCCCAGTATTCGTGCCACCTGGGGGGATGGCAATTGCCACCCTGAAGCAGCAGGGGGCGCCCCAACTGCAGGCTGAGGGGGACACTGGATAGAAACCCACAGGCTTGCCTGGGCAGCCCATGCCTCCTGCTTCTGCCCTCTCTGTTTCCGCCACCGCCCCGCCCCAGCCCCGCCCCCGCCCCGCCCACAGGCCACCCCTGCCCGCCTCCCGGGAGCCGGGAAACGCAAAGATGTGCACCTCGTGTACCTAGGGTAGCAGAGATCAACCCTAGAACCGGCCAAGGGGGAGATCTGAGCAATAACAGGGGCTCGGTGGAGCAGCCCCGACTACTCACTGCAGCCCCTGATCGCAGCGCGCCTGCCTCCAGGGCGGACGCTGACATGGAAACATGCATACGGTGAACCTGGGGCAGGAGAGGCCGCCCCCAGGCCAGGCCGCTGTGGAGATGGGAGCCAACTGATCGGCTGATCAGAGGCAGTCCGCTCCCCACGACGTCCCTGTCCTCTGAAGTCACCTCACCAGCATCCCAGGACCTGGCTGGCAAGGAGAACTAAATCCCGGAAACCTGGGTTAGCAGAGGCCGCCCCGAGGGCAGAAGAGGTGGAGTTCGGAGGAAAATGACCAAGCCGCCGAGGCATCCCCGTTTGCTGCTGTGCAGCCTCTGTCTCCGCCTCTGCTGCCGACCTCTTCCCCTGACCTCACCACGCCCGCTCCCAGGAGCAGGGCGACTTTAAAGGTTTGAGTCCGGTGAACTTGGGGGAGCGGATGCCTCCTCCAGGCAAGGCAGCTAGGGACATGGGAGAATATCCTCTAGCTCGACAGTGGCACCCTATTCCCCAGTCGCTTCCGTCAAACCCCTTCCCCAGAACACCCATGTCTAGATTGTGTGTCTGTCTGACTACCAGCCTGACTGCCTAGATATTTAAGAATGGGAGCGGCTAGTCTACGTGTGTGTCTGCCGTTTTACCTAACGGAGGAGCAGCCGGCGAGTAGGTCTCTCTATTTGCCTGCCTATCTATCTATCAATCAAACTATCTATCTATCTATCTATCTATCTATCTATCTATCTATCTATCTATCTACCTACCTATCTATCAAGTGGAGGCATAGCAGGAGCCAAGTGTGACTTTTTACTTGTGTGTCTGTTGGAGGAGGAGGTGAGTTTGTCTATCTACCTATCTACCTATTGGAAGAGAAGGAGGAGGCTAGTGTGTGTGTGTTTGTGCATGTCTGTCTGTCTATGTTTCTGTCTCCCTCTATAATGGATGAGGAGGAGGAGGTTAGGATAGAGGGCTGTGTCTAAATGGAGGAAGACGCTAGTGTGTCTGACTGTCTATTTACTTGTCTCTCTGTCTGTCTAAGGGAGGAAGCCTCTCAGTATTCGACTCACCTGGAGGGATGGCAATTGCCACCCTGAAGCAACAGAGGGTGCCCCCATTGCAGTCTGAGGGGGACAATGGATGGGAAGCCACAGGCTTGCCAGGGCAGCCCGTGCCTGCCGCTTCTGCTCTTTCTATAGCTGCGCGCGCCAAGCCCCAGCCCGACCCCCGCCGCGCCCCACCCCACACCCGCTTCACGGGAGCCGGAAAACACAGAGATGTGCACCTCGAGTACCTAGGGTAGCAGAAACCAACCCTAGGACCGGCCAAGGGGGAGATCTGAGCAAATACAGGGGCTCGGTGGGGCAGACCCGCCTCCTCACTGCAGCCCCTTATCACACCGGGCCCGCCTTCGGGGCGAAGGCTGACATGGAAACATGGATACTGTGAACCCGGGGCAGGAGAGCCCGTTTCCAGGCCAGGCCCTTGTGAAGATGGGAGCAACCTGATCGGCTCACCCGATGTAGTCTGCTCCCCTCAACGTCCCTGTACCCAGAGATCACCGCAGCAGCCTCCCAGGACCTGGCTGACAAGGAGAATTAAATCCCGCACACCTGGGGTAGCAGAGGACACCCCGAGGCCAGGAGAGGGGGAGATGGTAGGAAAATGATCGACTCCCCGAGGCATCCCCCTTAGCTGCTGTGCCGCCTCCATATCTGCCGCTGAACTCTTCCCCTGACCTCAGCACGCCCGCTCCCAAAGCAGGGAGACTTCAAATGTCTGAGTCCGGTGAACTTGGGGGAGCGGATGCCACCCCCAGGCAAGGCAGGGTGGGACATGGGATAAAACGCTATGACTCGCCAGTGGCACTCCTGCCCCTGGTCAACGCTGCTGATCCCTGTCCACAGACCGCACCCCGACGCTAGTGTGTCTGTCTGTCTGACTGCCTGCCTGATTGCCTGCCTAGAGGAGGATGGGAGAGGCTAGCCTAAGTGTGTGCCCGTCTGCTTATCTAACGGAGGAGGAGGAGACTTGGATGTCTCTGTATCTTCCTGCCTGCCTATCTATCTATCTATCTATCTATCTATCTATCTATCTATCTACCTAACTACCTATCTATCTAAAGGAGGCATACCTATAGGCTAGTGTGCCTTTTTATGTGTCTGTGTATTGGAGGAGTAGGTGAGTGTGTCTGTCTACATAACGTCGAATTTGAGGAAGAGGAGGAGGCTACCGTGTGTGTGTGTGTGTGTGTGTGTGTGTCTGTGTGTCTGTGTGTGCGTGCGGGTCTGTGTATCAATGAACCGGAAAGTAAAGGGGGGTATTCTACTGTATATTTGTATCAGTCGATGTGTGCATCTAATGGAGGGGGAGTAAGCTAGTATGTCTGTCTCTCTGTCACTGTAACAGATATCTATATATGTACGTTTATCTAATCGAGAAGAAGGAGGCTAGAGTGTCTATCTCTCTGTGTCTCAGGGGAGGAGAAGACTAGTGTGTATGTCTGTCTGTGTGTCTGTGAGTCTGTCTGTATTATTATCTAATGGAGAAGAAGAAGGATTCCAAAGTGTCTGGCTATCTGTCTGTCCCTCTACAGGAGAACAAAGAGGCTAGTGTGTCTATCAGTCAATCTCACTATCAATCTAATGGAGGATGAGGAAGAGTCTATTGCGTTTCTCGATCTATTATCTAATGGAGGAGGAGATTAGTGTGTCTCACTACCTAATAAAGTGAGGAGAAGTAGGACGCCAGTGTGTGTATGTGTGTGTCTGTGGGTGTCTGCCTATGTATGTATGTGTCTACCTATAGAATGCATGAGGAAGAGGAGGTTAGGCTATATGGCTGTTTCTAAATGGAGGAAGAGGCTAGTGTGTCTGTCTGTCTATTTCTTTGTCTCTCTGTGTGTCTAATGGAGGAAGAATCCCAGTATTCGTGCCACCTGGGGGGATGGCAATTGCCACCCTGAAGCAGCAGGGGGCGCCCCAAATGCAGGCTGAGGGGGACACTGGATAGAAACCCACAGGCTTGCCTGGGCAGCCCATGCCTCCTGCTTCTGCCCTCTCTGTTTCCGCCACCGCCCCGCCCCAGCCCCGCCCCCGCCCCGCCCACAGGCCACCCCTGCCCGCCTCCCGGGAGCCGGGAAACGCAAAGATGTGCACCTCGTGTACCTAGGGTAGCAGAGATCAACCCTAGAACCGGCCAAGGGGGAGATCTGAGCAATAACAGGGGCTCGGTGGGGCAGCCCCGACTACTCACTGCAGCCCCTGATCGCAGCGCGCCTGCCTCCAGGGCGGACGCTGACATGGAAACATGCATACGGTGAACCTGGGGCAGGAGAGGCCGCCCCCAGGCCAGGCCGCTGTGGAGATGGGAGCCAACTGATCGGCTGATCAGAGGCAGTCCGCTCCCCACGACGTCCCTGTCCTCTGAAGTCACCTCACCAGCATCCCAGGACCTGGCTGGCAAGGAGAACTAAATCCCGGAAACCTGGGTTAGCAGAGGCCGCCCCGAGGGCAGAAGAGGTGGAGTTCGGAGGAAAATGACCAAGCCGCCGAGGCATCCCCGTTTGCTGCTGTGCAGCCTCTGTCTCCGCCTCTGCTGCCGACCTCTTCCCCTGACCTCACCACGCCCGCTCCCAGGAGCAGGGCGACTTTAAAGGTTTGAGTCCGGTGAACGTGGGGGAGCGGATGCCTCCTCCAGGCAAGGCAGCTAGGGACATGGGAGAATATCCTCTAGCTCGACAGTGGCACCCTATTCCCCAGTCGCTTCCGTCAAACCCCTTCCCCAGAACACCCATGTCTAGATTGTGTGTCTGTCTGACTACCAGCCTGACTGCCTAGATATTTAAGAATGGGAGCGGCTAGTCTACGTGTGTGTCTGCCGTTTTACCTAACGGAGGAGCAGCCGGCGAGTAGGTCTCTCTATTTGCCTGCCTATCTATCTATCAATCAAACTATCTATCTATCTATCTATCTATCTATCTATCTATCTATCTATCTATCTATCTATCTATCTCTCTATCTATCTATCTATCTACCTACCTATCTATCAAGTGGAGGCATAGCAGGAGCCAAGTGTGACTTTTTACTTGTGTGTCTGTTGGAGGAGGAGGTGAGTTTGTCTATCTACCTATCTACCTATTGGAAGAGAAGGAGGAGGCTAGTGTGTGTGTGTTTGTGCATGTCTGTCTGTCTATGTTTCTGTCTCCCTCTATAATGGATGAGGAGGAGGAGGTTAGGATAGAGGGCTGTGTCTAAATGGAGGAAGACGCTAGTGTGTCTGACTGTCTATTTACTTGTCTCTCTGTCTGTCTAAGGGAGGAAGCCTCTCAGTATTCGACTCACCTGGAGGGATGGCAATTGCCACCCTGAAGCAACAGAGGGTGCCCCCATTGCAGTCTGAGGGGGACAATGGATGGGAAGCCACAGGCTTGCCAGGGCAGCCCGTGCCTGCCGCTTCTGCTCTTTCTATAGCTGCGCGCGCCAAGCCCCAGCCCGACCCCCGCCGCGCCCCACCCCACACCCGCTTCACGGGAGCCGGAAAACACAGAGATGTGCACCTCGAGTACCTAGGGTAGCAGAAACCAACCCTAGGACCGGCCAAGGGGGAGATCTGAGCAAATACAGGGGCTCGGTGGGGCAGACCCGCCTCCTCACTGCAGCCCCTTATCACACCGGGCCCGCCTTCGGGGCGAAGGCTGACATGGAAACATGGATACTGTGAACCCGGGGCAGGAGAGCCCGTTTCCAGGCCAGGCCCTTGTGAAGATGGGAGCAACCTGATCGGCTCACCCGATGTAGTCTGCTCCCCTCAACGTCCCTGTACCCAGAGATCACCGCAGCAGCCTCCCAGGACCTGGCTGACAAGGAGAATTAAATCCCGCACACCTGGGGTAGCAGAGGACACCCCGAGGCCAGGAGAGGGGGAGATGGTAGGAAAATGATCGACTCCCCGAGGCATCCCCCTTAGCTGCTGTGCCGCCTCCATATCTGCCGCTGAACTCTTCCCCTGACCTCAGCACGCCCGCTCCCAAAGCAGGGAGACTTCAAATGTCTGAGTCCGGTGAACTTGGGGGAGCGGATGCCACCCCCAGGCAAGGCAGGGTGGGACATGGGATAAAACGCTATGACTCGCCAGTGGCACTCCTGCCCCTGGTCAACGCTGCTGATCCCTGTCCACAGACCGCACCCCGACGCTAGTGTGTCTGTCTGTCTGACTGCCTGCCTGATTGCCTGCCTAGAGGAGGATGGGAGAGGCTAGCCTAAGTGTGTGCCCGTCTGCTTATCTAACGGAGGAGGAGGAGACTTGGATGTCTCTGTATCTTCCTGCCTGCCTATCTATCTATCTATCTATCTATCTATCTATCTATCTATCTACCTAACTACCTATCTATCTAAAGGAGGCATACCTATAGGCTAGTGTGCCTTTTTATGTGTCTGTGTATTGGAGGAGTAGGTGAGTGTGTCTGTCTACATAACGTCGAATTTGAGGAAGAGGAGGAGGCTACCGTGTGTGTGTGTGTGTGTGTGTGTGTGTCTGTGTGTCTGTGTGTGCGTGCGGGTCTGTGTATCAATGAACCGGAAAGTAAAGGGGGGTATTCTACTGTATATTTGTATCAGTCGATGTGTGCATCTAATGGAGGGGGAGTAAGCTAGTATGTCTGTCTCTCTGTCACTGTAACAGATATCTATATATGTACGTTTATCTAATCGAGAAGAAGGAGGCTAGAGTGTCTATCTCTCTGTGTCTCAGGGGAGGAGAAGACTAGTGTGTATGTCTGTCTGTGTGTCTGTGAGTCTGTCTGTATTATTATCTAATGGAGAAGAAGAAGGATTCCAAAGTGTCTGGCTATCTGTCTGTCCCTCTACAGGAGAACAAAGAGGCTAGTGTGTCTATCAGTCAATCTCACTATCAATCTAATGGAGGATGAGGAAGAGTCTATTGCGTTTCTCGATCTATTATCTAATGGAGGAGGAGATTAGTGTGTCTCACTACCTAATAAAGTGAGGAGAAGTAGGACGCCAGTGTGTGTATGTGTGTGTCTGTGGGTGTCTGCCTATGTATGTATGTGTCTACCTATAGAATGCATGAGGAAGAGGAGGTTAGGCTATATGGCTGTTTCTAAATGGAGGAAGAGGCTAGTGTGTCTGTCTGTCTATTTCTTTGTCTCTCTGTGTGTCTAATGGAGGAAGAATCCCAGTATTCGTGCCACCTGGGGGGATGGCAATTGCCACCCTGAAGCAGCAGGGGGCGCCCCAACTGCAGGCTGAGGGGGACACTGGATAGAAACCCACAGGCTTGCCTGGGCAGCCCATGCCTCCTGCTTCTGCCCTCTCTGTTTCCGCCACCGCCCCGCCCCAGCCCCGCCCCCGCCCCGCCCACAGGCCACCCCTGCCCGCCTCCCGGGAGCCGGGAAACGCAAAGATGTGCACCTCGTGTACCTAGGGTAGCAGAGATCAACCCTAGAACCGGCCAAGGGGGAGATCTGAGCAATAACAGGGGCTCGGTGGGGCAGCCCCGACTACTCACTGCAGCCCCTGATCGCAGCGCGCCTGCCTCCAGGGCGGACGCTGACATGGAAACATGCATACGGTGAACCTGGGGCAGGAGAGGCCGCCCCCAGGCCAGGCCGCTGTGGAGATGGGAGCCAACTGATCGGCTGATCAGAGGCAGTCCGCTCCCCACGACGTCCCTGTCCTCTGAAGTCACCTCACCAGCATCCCAGGACCTGGCTGGCAAGGAGAACTAAATCCCGGAAACCTGGGTTAGCAGAGGCCGCCCCGAGGGCAGAAGAGGTGGAGTTCGGAGGAAAATGACCAAGCCGCCGAGGCATCCCCGTTTGCTGCTGTGCAGCCTCTGTCTCCGCCTCTGCTGCCGACCTCTTCCCCTGACCTCACCACGCCCGCTCCCAGGAGCAGGGCGACTTTAAAGGATTGAGTCCGGTGAACGTGGGGGAGCGGATGCCTCCTCCAGGCAAGGCAGCTAGGGACATGGGAGAATATCCTCTAGCTCGACAGTGGCACCCTATTCCCCAGTCGCTTCCGTCAAACCCCTTCCCCAGAACACCCATGTCTAGATTGTGTGTCTGTCTGACTACCAGCCTGACTGCCTAGATATTTAAGAATGGGAGGGGCTAGTCTACGTGTGTGTCTGTCGTTTTACCTAACGGAGGAGCAGCCGGCGAGTAGGTCTCTCTATTTGCCTGCCTATCTATCTATCAATCAAACTATCTATCTATCTATCTATCTATCTATCTATCTATCTATCTATCTATCTATCTACCTACCTACCTATCTATCAAGTGGAGGCATAGCAGGAGCCAAGTGTGACTTTTTACTTGTGTGTCTGTTGGAGGAGGAGGTGAGTTTGTCTATCTACCTATCTACCTATTGGAAGAGAAGGAGGAGGCTAGTGTGTGTGTGTTTGTGCATGTCTGTCTGTCTATGTTTCTGTCTCCCTCTATAATGGATGAGGAGGAGGAGGTTAGGATAGAGGGCTGTGTCTAAATGGAGGAAGACGCTAGTGTGTCTGACTGTCTATTTACTTGTCTCTCTGTCTGTCTAAGGGAGGAAGCCTCTCAGTATTCGACTCACCTGGAGGGATGGCAATTGCCACCCTGAAGCAACAGAGGGTGCCCCCATTGCAGTCTGAGGGGGACAATGGATGGGAAGCCACAGGCTTGCCAGGGCAGCCCGTGCCTGCCGCTTCTGCTCTTTCTATAGCTGCGCGCGCCAAGCCCCAGCCCGACCCCCGCCGCGCCCCACCCCACACCCGCTTCACGGGAGCCGGAAAACACAGAGATGTGCACCTCGAGTACCTAGGGTAGCAGAAACCAACCCTAGGACCGGCCAAGGGGGAGATCTGAGCAAATACAGGGGCTCGGTGGGGCAGACCCGCCTCCTCACTGCAGCCCCTTATCACACCGGGCCCGCCTTCGGGGCGAAGGCTGACATGGAAACATGGATACTGTGAACCCGGGGCAGGAGAGCCCGTTTCCAGGCCAGGCCCTTGTGAAGATGGGAGCAACCTGATCGGCTCACCCGATGTAGTCTGCTCCCCTCAACGTCCCTGTACCCAGAGATCACCGCAGCAGCCTCCCAGGACCTGGCTGACAAGGAGAATTAAATCCCGCACACCTGGGGTAGCAGAGGACACCCCGAGGCCAGGAGAGGGGGAGATGGTAGGAAAATGATCGACTCCCCGAGGCATCCCCCTTAGCTGCTGTGCCGCCTCCATATCTGCCGCTGAACTCTTCCCCTGACCTCAGCACGCCCGCTCCCAAAGCAGGGAGACTTCAAATGTCTGAGTCCGGTGAACTTGGGGGAGCGGATGCCACCCCCAGGCAAGGCAGGGTGGGACATGGGATAAAACGCTATGACTCGCCAGTGGCACTCCTGCCCCTGGTCAACGCTGCTGATCCCTGTCCACAGACCGCACCCCGACGCTAGTGTGTCTGTCTGTCTGACTGCCTGCCTGATTGCCTGCCTAGAGGAGGATGGGAGAGGCTAGCCTAAGTGTGTGCCCGTCTGCTTATCTAACGGAGGAGGAGGAGACTTGGATGTCTCTGTATCTTCCTGCCTGCCTATCTATCTATCTATCTATCTATCTATCTATCTATCTATTTACCTAACTACCTATCTATCTAAAGGAGGCATACCTATAGGCTAGTGTGCCTTTTTATGTGTCTGTGTATTGGAGGAGTAGGTGAGTGTGTCTGTCTACATAACGTCGAATTTGAGGAAGAGGAGGAGGCTACCGTGTGTGTGTGTGTGTGTCTGTGTGTCTGTGTGTCTGTGTGTGCGTGCGGGTCTGTGTATCAATGAACCGGAAAGTAAAGGGGGGTATTCTACTGTATATTTGTATCAGTCGATGTGTGCATCTAATGGAGGGGGAGTAAGCTAGTATGTCTGTCTCTCTGTCACTGTAACAGATATCTATATATGTACGTTTATCTAATCGAGAAGAAGGAGGCTAGAGTGTCTATCTCTCTGTGTCTCAGGGGAGGAGAAGACTAGTGTGTATGTCTGTCTGTGTGTCTGTGAGTCTGTCTGTATTATTATCTAATGGAGAAGAAGAAGGATTCCAAAGTGTCTGGCTATCTGTCTGTCCCTCTACAGGAGAACAAAGAGGCTAGTGTGTCTATCAGTCAATCTCACTATCAATCTAATGGAGGATGAGGAAGAGTCTATTGCGTTTCTCGATCTATTATCTAATGGAGGAGGAGATTAGTGTGTCTCACTACCTAATAAAGTGAGGAGAAGTAGGACGCCAGTGTGTGTATGTGTGTGTCTGTGGGTGTCTGCCTATGTATGTATGTGTCTACCTATAGAATGCATGAGGAAGAGGAGGTTAGGCTATATGGCTGTTTCTAAATGGAGGAAGAGGCTAGTGTGTCTGTCTGTCTATTTCTTTGTCTCTCTGTGTGTCTAATGGAGGAAGAATCCCAGTATTCGTGCCACCTGGGGGGATGGCAATTGCCACCCTGAAGCAGCAGGGGGCGCCCCAACTGCAGGCTGAGGGGGACACTGGATAGAAACCCACAGGCTTGCCTGGGCAGCCCATGCCTCCTGCTTCTGCCCTCTCTGTTTCCGCCACCGCCCCGCCCCAGCCCCGCCCCCGCCCCGCCCACAGGCCACCCCTGCCCGCCTCCCGGGAGCCGGGAAACGCAAAGATGTGCACCTCGTGTACCTAGGGTAGCAGAGATCAACCCTAGAACCGGCCAAGGGGGAGATCTGAGCAATAACAGGGGCTCGGTGGAGCAGCCCCGACTACTCACTGCAGCCCCTGATCGCAGCGCGCCTGCCTCCAGGGCGGACGCTGACATGGAAACATGCATACGGTGAACCTGGGGCAGGAGAGGCCGCCCCCAGGCCAGGCCGCTGTGGAGATGGGAGCCAACTGATCGGCTGATCAGAGGCAGTCCGCTCCCCACGACGTCCCTGTCCTCTGAAGTCACCTCACCAGCATCCCAGGACCTGGCTGGCAAGGAGAACTAAATCCCGGAAACCTGGGTTAGCAGAGGCCGCCCCGAGGGCAGAAGAGGTGGAGTTCGGAGGAAAATGACCAAGCCGCCGAGGCATCCCCGTTTGCTGCTGTGCAGCCTCTGTCTCCGCCTCTGCTGCCGACCTCTTCCCCTGACCTCACCACGCCCGCTCCCAGGAGCAGGGCGACTTTAAAGGTTTGAGTCCGGTGAACTTGGGGGAGCGGATGCCTCCTCCAGGCAAGGCAGCTAGGGACATGGGAGAATATCCTCTAGCTCGACAGTGGCACCCTATTCCCCAGTCGCTTCCGTCAAACCCCTTCCCCAGAACACCCATGTCTAGATTGTGTGTCTGTCTGACTACCAGCCTGACTGCCTAGATATTTAAGAATGGGAGCGGCTAGTCTACGTGTGTGTCTGCCGTTTTACCTAACGGAGGAGCAGCCGGCGAGTAGGTCTCTCTATTTGCCTGCCTATCTATCTATCAATCAAACTATCTATCTATCTATCTATCTATCTATCTATCTATCTATCTATCTATCTATCTATCTATCTATCTATCTATCTATCTATCTATCTCTCTATCTATCTATCTATCTACCTACCTATCTATCAAGTGGAGGCATAGCAGGAGCCAAGTGTGACTTTTTACTTGTGTGTCTGTTGGAGGAGGAGGTGAGTTTGTCTATCTACCTATCTACCTATTGGAAGAGAAGGAGGAGGCTAGTGTGTGTGTGTTTGTGCATGTCTGTCTGTCTACGTTTCTGTCTCCCTCTATAATGGATGAGGAGGAGGAGGTTAGGATAGAGGGCTGTGTCTAAATGGAGGAAGACGCTAGTGTGTCTGACTGTCTATTTACTTGTCTCTCTGTCTGTCTAAGGGAGGAAGCCTCTCAGTATTCGACTCACCTGGAGGGATGGCAATTGCCACCCTGAAGCAACAGAGGGTGCCCCCATTGCAGTCTGAGGGGGACAATGGATGGGAAGCCACAGGCTTGCCAGGGCAGCCCGTGCCTGCCGCTTCTGCTCTTTCTATAGCTGCGCGCGCCAAGCCCCAGCCCGACCCCCGCCGCGCCCCACCCCACACCCGCTTCACGGGAGCCGGAAAACACAGAGATGTGCACCTCGAGTACCTAGGGTAGCAGAAACCAACCCTAGGACCGGCCAAGGGGGAGATCTGAGCAAATACAGGGGCTCGGTGGGGCAGACCCGCCTCCTCACTGCAGCCCCTTATCACACCGGGCCCGCCTTCGGGGCGAAGGCTGACATGGAAACATGGATACTGTGAACCCGGGGCAGGAGAGCCCGTTTCCAGGCCAGGCCCTTGTGAAGATGGGAGCAACCTGATCGGCTCACCCGATGTAGTCTGCTCCCCTCAACGTCCCTGTACCCAGAGATCACCGCAGCAGCCTCCCAGGACCTGGCTGACAAGGAGAATTAAATCCCGCACACCTGGGGTAGCAGAGGACACCCCGAGGCCAGGAGAGGGGGAGATGGTAGGAAAATGATCGACTCCCCGAGGCATCCCCCTTAGCTGCTGTGCCGCCTCCATATCTGCCGCTGAACTCTTCCCCTGACCTCAGCACGCCCGCTCCCAAAGCAGGGAGACTTCAAATGTCTGAGTCCGGTGAACTTGGGGGAGCGGATGCCACCCCCAGGCAAGGCAGGGTGGGACATGGGATAAAACGCTATGACTCGCCAGTGGCACTCCTGCCCCTGGTCAACGCTGCTGATCCCTGTCCACAGACCGCACCCCGACGCTAGTGTGTCTGTCTGTCTGACTGCCTGCCTGATTGCCTGCCTAGAGGAGGATGGGAGAGGCTAGCCTAAGTGTGTGCCCGTCTGCTTATCTAACGGAGGAGGAGGAGACTTGGATGTCTCTGTATCTTCCTGCCTGCCTATCTATCTATCTATCTATCTATCTATCTATCTATCTACCTAACTACCTATCTATCTAAAGGAGGCATACCTATAGGCTAGTGTGCCTTTTTATGTGTCTGTGTATTGGAGGAGTAGGTGAGTGTGTCTGTCTACATAACGTCGAATTTGAGGAAGAGGAGGAGGCTACCGTGTGTGTGTGTGTGTGTCTGTGTGTCTGTGTGTCTGTGTGTGCGTGCGGGTCTGTGTATCAATGAACCGGAAAGTAAAGGGGGGTATTCTACTGTATATTTGTATCAGTCGATGTGTGCATCTAATGGAGGGGGAGTAAGCTAGTATGTCTGTCTCTCTGTCACTGTAACAGATATCTATATATGTACGTTTATCTAATCGAGAAGAAGGAGGCTAGAGTGTCTATCTCTCTGTGTCTCAGGGGAGGAGAAGACTAGTGTGTATGTCTGTCTGTGTGTCTGTGAGTCTGTCTGTATTATTATCTAATGGAGAAGAAGAAGGATTCCAAAGTGTCTGGCTATCTGTCTGTCCCTCTACAGGAGAACAAAGAGGCTAGTGTGTCTATCAGTCAATCTCACTATCAATCTAATGGAGGATGAGGAAGAGTCTATTGCGTTTCTCGATCTATTATCTAATGGAGGAGGAGATTAGTGTGTCTCACTACCTAATAAAGTGAGGAGAAGTAGGACGCCAGTGTGTGTATGTGTGTGTCTGTGGGTGTCTGCCTATGTATGTATGTGTCTACCTATAGAATGCATGAGGAAGAGGAGGTTAGGCTATATGGCTGTTTCTAAATGGAGGAAGAGGCTAGTGTGTCTGTCTGTCTATTTCTTTGTCTCTCTGTGTGTCTAATGGAGGAAGAATCCCAGTATTCGTGCCACCTGGGGGGATGGCAATTGCCACCCTGAAGCAGCAGGGGGCGCCCCAACTGCAGGCTGAGGGGGACACTGGATAGAAACCCACAGGCTTGCCTGGGCAGCCCATGCCTCCTGCTTCTGCCCTCTCTGTTTCCGCCACCGCCCCGCCCCAGCCCCGCCCCCGCCCCGCCCACAGGCCACCCCTGCCCGCCTCCCGGGAGCCGGGAAACGCAAAGATGTGCACCTCGTGTACCTAGGGTAGCAGAGATCAACCCTAGAACCGGCCAAGGGGGAGATCTGAGCAATAACAGGGGCTCGGTGGGGCAGCCCCGACTACTCACTGCAGCCCCTGATCGCAGCGCGCCTGCCTCCAGGGCGGACGCTGACATGGAAACATGCATACGGTGAACCTGGGGCAGGAGAGGCCGCCCCCAGGCCAGGCCGCTGTGGAGATGGGAGCCAACTGATCGGCTGATCAGAGGCAGTCCGCTCCCCACGACGTCCCTGTCCTCTGAAGTCACCTCACCAGCATCCCAGGACCTGGCTGGCAAGGAGAACTAAATCCCGGAAACCTGGGTTAGCAGAGGCCGCCCCGAGGGCAGAAGAGGTGGAGTTCGGAGGAAAATGACCAAGCCGCCGAGGCATCCCCGTTTGCTGCTGTGCAGCCTCTGTCTCCGCCTCTGCTGCCGACCTCTTCCCCTGACCTCACCACGCCCGCTCCCAGGAGCAGGGCGACTTTAAAGGTTTGAGTCCGGTGAACTTGGGGGAGCGGATGCCTCCTCCAGGCAAGGCAGCTAGGGACATGGGAGAATATCCTCTAGCTCGACAGTGGCACCCTATTCCCCAGTCGCTTCCGTCAAACCCCTTCCCCAGAACACCCATGTCTAGATTGTGTGTCTGTCTGACTACCAGCCTGACTGCCTAGATATTTAAGAATGGGAGCGGCTAGTCTACGTGTGTGTCTGCCGTTTTACCTAACGGAGGAGCAGCCGGCGAGTAGGTCTCTCTATTTGCCTGCCTATCTATCTATCAATCAAACTATCTATCTATCTATCTATCTATCTATCTATCTATCTATCTATCTATCTATCTATCTATCTATCTATCTATCTATCTCTCTATCTATCTATCTATCTACCTACCTATCTATCAAGTGGAGGCATAGCAGGAGCCAAGTGTGACTTTTTACTTGTGTGTCTGTTGGAGGAGGAGGTGAGTTTGTCTATCTACCTATCTACCTATTGGAAGAGAAGGAGGAGGCTAGTGTGTGTGTGTTTGTGCATGTCTGTCTGTCTACGTTTCTGTCTCCCTCTATAATGGATGAGGAGGAGGAGGTTAGGATAGAGGGCTGTGTCTAAATGGAGGAAGACGCTAGTGTGTCTGACTGTCTATTTACTTGTCTCTCTGTCTGTCTAAGGGAGGAAGCCTCTCAGTATTCGACTCACCTGGAGGGATGGCAATTGCCACCCTGAAGCAACAGAGGGTGCCCCCATTGCAGTCTGAGGGGGACAATGGATGGGAAGCCACAGGCTTGCCAGGGCAGCCCGTGCCTGCCGCTTCTGCTCTTTCTATAGCTGCGCGCGCCAAGCCCCAGCCCGACCCCCGCCGCGCCCCACCCCACACCCGCTTCACGGGAGCCGGAAAACACAGAGATGTGCACCTCGAGTACCTAGGGTAGCAGAAACCAACCCTAGGACCGGCCAAGGGGGAGATCTGAGCAAATACAGGGGCTCGGTGGGGCAGACCCGCCTCCTCACTGCAGCCCCTTATCACACCGGGCCCGCCTTCGGGGCGAAGGCTGACATGGAAACATGGATACTGTGAACCCGGGGCAGGAGAGCCCGTTTCCAGGCCAGGCCCTTGTGAAGATGGGAGCAACCTGATCGGCTCACCCGATGTAGTCTGCTCCCCTCAACGTCCCTGTACCCAGAGATCACCGCAGCAGCCTCCCAGGACCTGGCTGACAAGGAGAATTAAATCCCGCACACCTGGGGTAGCAGAGGACACCCCGAGGCCAGGAGAGGGGGAGATGGTAGGAAAATGATCGACTCCCCGAGGCATCCCCCTTAGCTGCTGTGCCGCCTCCATATCTGCCGCTGAACTCTTCCCCTGACCTCAGCACGCCCGC
Organism: Vicugna pacos; assembly: GCF_048564905.1. Lineage (NCBI taxonomy): Eukaryota > Metazoa > Chordata > Mammalia > Artiodactyla > Camelidae > Vicugna > Vicugna pacos. Next base: position 22,644,370 of record NC_133019.1, read on the forward strand.
TCCCAAAGCAGGGAGACTTCAAATGTCTGAGTCCGGTGAACTTGGGGGAGCGGATGCCACCCCCAGGCAAGGCAGGGTGGGACATGGGATAAAACGCTATGACTCGCCAGTGGCACTCCTGCCCCTGGTCAACGCTGCTGATCCCTGTCCACAGACCGCACCCCGACGCTAGTGTGTCTGTCTGTCTGACTGCCTGCCTGATTGCCTGCCTAGAGGAGGATGGGAGAGGCTAGCCTAAGTGTGTGCCCGTCTGCTTATCTAACGGAGGAGGAGGAGACTTGGATGTCTCTGTATCTTCCTGCCTGCCTATCTATCTATCTATCTATCTATCTATCTATCTATCTATCAATCTATCTATCTATCTACCTACCTAACTACCTATCTATCTAAAGGAGGCATACCTATAGGCTAGTGTGCCTTTTTATGTGTCTGTGTATTGGAGGAGTAGGTGAGTGTGTCTATCTACATAACTTCGAATTTGAGGAAGAGGAGGAGGCTACCGTGTGTGTGTGTGTGTGTCTGTGTGTCTGTGTGTCTGTGTGTGCGTGCGGGTCTGTGTATCAATGAACCGGAAAGTAAAGGGGGGTATTCTACTGTATATTTGTATCAGTCGATGTGTGCATCTAATGGAGGGGGAGTAAGCTAGTATGTCTGTCTCTCTGTCACTGTAACAGATATCTATATATGTACGTTTATCTAATCGAGAAGAAGGAGGCTAGAGTGTCTATCTCTCTGTGTCTCAGGGGAGGAGAAGACTAGTGTGTATGTCTGTCTGTGTGTCTGTGAGTCTGTCTGTATTATTATCTAATGGAGAAGAAGAAGGATTCCAAAGTGTCTGGCTATCTGTCTGTCCCTCTACAGGAGAACAAAGAGGCTAGTGTGTCTATCAGTCAATCTCACTATCAATCTAATGGAGGATGAGGAAGAGTCTATTGCGTTTCTCGATCTATTATCTAATGGAGGAGGAGATTAGTGTGTCTCACTACCTAATAAAGTGAGGAGAAGTAGGACGCCAGTGTGTGTATGTGTGTGTCTGTGGGTGTCTGCCTATGTATGTATGTGTCTACCTATAGAATGCATGAGGAAGAGGAGGTTAGGCTATATGGCTGTTTCTAAATGGAGGAAGAGGCTAGTGTGTCTGTCTGTCTATTTCTTTGTCTCTCTGTGTGTCTAATGGAGGAAGAATCCCAGTATTCGTGCCACCTGGGGGGATGGCAATTGCCACCCTGAAGCAGCAGGGGGCGCCCCAACTGCAGGCTGAGGGGGACACTGGATAGAAACCCACAGGCTTGCCTGGGCAGCCCATGCCTCCTGCTTCTGCCCTCTCTGTTTCCGCCACCGCCCCGCCCCAGCCCCGCCCCCGCCCCGCCCACAGGCCACCCCTGCCCGCCTCCCGGGAGCCGGGAAACGCAAAGATGTGCACCTCGTGTACCTAGGGTAGCAGAGATCAACCCTAGAACCGGCCAAGGGGGAGATCTGAGCAATAACAGGGGCTCGGTGGGGCAGCCCCGACTACTCACTGCAGCCCCTGATCGCAGCGCGCCTGCCTCCAGGGCGGACGCTGACATGGAAACATGCATACGGTGAACCTGGGGCAGGAGAGGCCGCCCCCAGGCCAGGCCGCTGTGGAGATGGGAGCCAACTGATCGGCTGATCAGAGGCAGTCCGCTCCCCACGACGTCCCTGTCCTCTGAAGTCACCTCACCAGCATCCCAGGACCTGGCTGGCAAGGAGAACTAAATCCCGGAAACCTGGGTTAGCAGAGGCCGCCCCGAGGGCAGAAGAGGTGGAGTTCGGAGGAAAATGACCAAGCCGCCGAGGCATCCCCGTTTGCTGCTGTGCAGCCTCTGTCTCCGCCTCTGCTGCCGACCTCTTCCCCTGACCTCACCACGCCCGCTCCCAGGAGCAGGGCGACTTTAAAGGTTTGAGTCCGGTGAACTTGGGGGAGCGGATGCCTCCTCCAGGCAAGGCAGCTAGGGACATGGGAGAATATCCTCTAGCTCGACAGTGGCACCCTATTCCCCAGTCGCTTCCGTCAAACCCCTTCCCCAGAACACCCATGTCTAGATTGTGTGTCTGTCTGACTACCAGCCTGACTGCCTAGATATTTAAGAATGGGAGCGGCTAGTCTACGTGTGTGTCTGCCGTTTTACCTAACGGAGGAGCAGCCGGCGAGTAGGTCTCTCTATTTGCCTGCCTATCTATCTATCAATCAAACTATCTATCTATCTATCTATCTATCTATCTATCTATCTATCTATCTATCTATCTATCTACCTACCTATCTATCAAGTGGAGGCATAGCAGGAGCCAAGTGTGACTTTTTACTTGTGTGTCTGTTGGAGGAGGAGGTGAGTTTGTCTATCTACCTATCTACCTATTGGAAGAGAAGGAGGAGGCTAGTGTGTGTGTGTTTGTGCATGTCTGTCTGTCTATGTTTCTGTCTCCCTCTATAATGGATGAGGAGGAGGAGGTTAGGATAGAGGGCTGTGTCTAAATGGAGGAAGACGCTAGTGTGTCTGACTGTCTATTTACTTGTCTCTCTGTCTGTTTAAGGGAGGAAGCCTCTCAGTATTCGACTCACCTGGAGGGATGGCAATTGCCACCCTGAAGCAACAGAGGGTGCCCCCATTGCAGTCTGAGGGGGACAATGGATGGGAAGCCACAGGCTTGCCAGGGCAGCCCGTGCCTGCCGCTTCTGCTCTTTCTATAGCTGCGCGCGCCAAGCCCCAGCCCGACCCCCGCCGCGCCCCACCCCACACCCGCTTCACGGGAGCCGGAAAACACAGAGATGTGCACCTCGAGTACCTAGGGTAGCAGAAACCAACCCTAGGACCGGCCAAGGGGGAGATCTGAGCAAATACAGGGGCTCGGTGGGGCAGACCCGCCTCCTCACTGCAGCCCCTTATCACACCGGGCCCGCCTTCGGGGCGAAGGCTGACATGGAAACATGGATACTGTGAACCCGGGGCAGGAGAGCCCGTTTCCAGGCCAGGCCCTTGTGAAGATGGGAGCAACCTGATCGGCTCACCCGATGTAGTCTGCTCCCCTCAACGTCCCTGTACCCAGAGATCACCGCAGCAGCCTCCCAGGACCTGGCTGACAAGGAGAATTAAATCCCGCACACCTGGGGTAGCAGAGGACACTCCGAGGCCAGGAGAGGGGGAGATGGTAGGAAAATGATCGACTCCCCGAGGCATCCCCCTTAGCTGCTGTGCCGCCTCCATATCTGCCGCTGAACTCTTCCCCTGACCTCAGCACGCCCGCTCCCAAAGCAGGGAGACTTCAAATGTCTGAGTCCGGTGAACTTGGGGGAGCGGATGCCACCCCCAGGCAAGGCAGGGTGGGACATGGGATAAAACGCTATGACTCGCCAGTGGCACTCCTGCCCCTGGTCAACGCTGCTGATCCCTGTCCACAGACCGCACCCCGACGCTAGTGTGTCTGTCTGTCTGACTGCCTGCCTGATTGCCTGCCTAGAGGAGGATGGGAGAGGCTAGCCTAAGTGTGTGCCCGTCTGCTTATCTAACGGAGGAGGAGGAGACTTGGATGTCTCTGTATCTTCCTGCCTGCCTATCTATCTATCTATCTATCTATCAATCTATCTATCTATCTACCTACCTAACTACCTATCTATCTAAAGGAGGCATACCTATAGGCTAGTGTGCCTTTTTATGTGTCTGTGTATTGGAGGAGTAGGTGAGTGTGTCAATCTACATAACTTCGAATTTGAGGAAGAGGAGGAGGCTACCGTGTGTGTGTGTGTGTGTCTGTGTGTCTGTGTGTCTGTGTGTGCGTGCGGGTCTGTGTATCAATGAACCGGAAAGTAAAGGGGGGTATTCTACTGTATATTTGTATCAGTCGATGTGTGCATCTAATGGAGGGGGAGTAAGCTAGTGTGTCTGTCTCTCTGTCACTGTAACAGATATCTATATATGTACGTTTATCTAATCGAGAAGAAGGAGGCTAGAGTGTCTATCTCTCTGTGTCTCAGGGGAGGAGAAGACTAGTGTGTATGTCTGTCTGTGTGTCTGTGAGTCTGTCTGTATTATTATCTAATGGAGAAGAAGAAGGATTCCAAAGTGTCTGGCTATCTGTCTGTCCCTCTACAGGAGAACAAAGAGGCTAGTGTGTCTATCAGTCAATCTCACTATCAATCTAATGGAGGATGAGGAAGAGTCTATTGCGTTTCTCGATCTATTATCTAATGGAGGAGGAGATTAGTGTGTCTCACTACCTAATAAAGTGAGGAGAAGTAGGACGCCAGTGTGTGTATGTGTGTGTCTGTGGGTGTCTGCCTATGTATGTATGTGTCTACCTATAGAATGCATGAGGAAGAGGAGGTTAGGCTATATGGCTGTTTCTAAATGGAGGAAGAGGCTAGTGTGTCTGTCTGTCTATTTCTTTGTCTCTCTGTGTGTCTAATGGAGGAAGAATCCCAGTATTCGTGCCACCTGGGGGGATGGCAATTGCCACCCTGAAGCAGCAGGGGGCGCCCCAACTGCAGGCTGAGGGGGACACTGGATAGAAACCCACAGGCTTGCCTGGGCAGCCCATGCCTCCTGCTTCTGCCCTCTCTGTTTCCGCCACCGCCCCGCCCCAGCCCCGCCCCCGCCCCGCCCACAGGCCACCCCTGCCCGCCTCCCGGGAGCCGGGAAACGCAAAGATGTGCACCTCGTGTACCTAGGGTAGCAGAGATCAACCCTAGAACCGGCCAAGGGGGAGATCTGAGCAATAACAGGGGCTCGGTGGGGCAGCCCCGACTACTCACTGCAGCCCCTGATCGCAGCGCGCCTGCCTCCAGGGCGGACGCTGACATGGAAACATGCATACGGTGAACCTGGGGCAGGAGAGGCCGCCCCCAGGCCAGGCCGCTGTGGAGATGGGAGCCAACTGATCGGCTGATCAGAGGCAGTCCGCTCCCCACGACGTCCCTGTCCTCTGAAGTCACCTCACCAGCATCCCAGGACCTGGCTGGCAAGGAGAACTAAATCCCGGAAACCTGGGTTAGCAGAGGCCGCCCCGAGGGCAGAAGAGGTGGAGTTCGGAGGAAAATGACCAAGCCGCCGAGGCATCCCCGTTTGCTGCTGTGCAGCCTCTGTCTCCGCCTCTGCTGCCGACCTCTTCCCCTGACCTCACCACGCCCGCTCCCAGGAGCAGGGCGACTTTAAAGGTTTGAGTCCGGTGAACTTGGGGGAGCGGATGCCTCCTCCAGGCAAGGCAGCTAGGGACATGGGAGAATATCCTCTAGCTCGACAGTGGCACCCTATTCCCCAGTCGCTTCCGTCAAACCCCTTCCCCAGAACACCCATGTCTAGATTGTGTGTCTGTCTGACTACCAGCCTGACTGCCTAGATATTTAAGAATGGGAGCGGCTAGTCTACGTGTGTGTATGTCGTTTTACCTAACGGAGGAGCAGACGGCGAGTAGGTCTCTCTATTTGCCTGCCTTATCTATCTATCAATCAAACTATCTATCTATCTATCTATCTATCTATCTATCTATCTATCTATCTATCTATATATCTATCTCTCTATCTATCTATCTATCTACCTACCTATCTATCAAGTGGAGGCATAGCAGGAGCCAAGTGTGACTTTTTACTTGTGTGTCTGTTGGAGGAGGAGGTGAGTTTGTCTATCTACCTATCTACCTATTGGAAGAGAAGGAGGAGGCTAGTGTGTGTGTGTTTGTTCATGTCTGTCTGTCTACGTTTCTGTCTCCCTCTATAATGGATGAGGAGGAGGAGGTTAGGATAGAGGGCTGTGTCTAAATGGAGGAAGACGCTAGTGTGTCTGACTGTCTATTTACTTGTCTCTCTGTCTGTCTAAGGGAGGAAGCCTCTCAGTATTCGACTCACCTGGAGGGATGGCAATTGCCACCCTGAAGCAACAGAGGGTGCCCCCATTGCAGTCTGAGGGGGACAATGGATGGGAAGCCACAGGCTTGCCAGGGCAGCCCGTGCCTGCCGCTTCTGCTCTTTCTATAGCTGCGCGCGCCAAGCCCCAGCCCGACCCCCGCTGCGCCCCACCCCACACCCGCTTCACGGGAGCCGGAAAACACAGAGATGTGCACCTCGAGTACCTAGGGTAGCAGAAACCAACCCTAGGACCGGCCAAGGGGGAGATCTGAGCAAATACAGGGGCTCGGTGGGGCAGACCCGCCTCCTCACTGCAGCCCCTTATCACACCGGGCCCGCCTTCGGGGCGAAGGCTGACATGGAAACATGGATACTGTGAACCCGGGGCAGGAGAGCCCGTTTCCAGGCCAGGCCCTTGTGAAGATGGGAGCAACCTGATCGGCTCACCCGATGTAGTCTGCTCCCCTCAACGTCCCTGTACCCAGAGATCACCGCAGCAGCCTCCCAGGACCTGGCTGACAAGGAGAATTAAATCCCGCACACCTGGGGTAGCAGAGGACACCCCGAGGCCAGGAGAGGGGGAGATGGTAGGAAAATGATCGACTCCCCGAGGCATCCCCCTTAGCTGCTGTGCCGCCTCCATATCTGCCGCTGAACTCTTCCCCTGACCTCAGCACGCCCGCTCCCAAAGCAGGGAGACTTCAAATGTCTGAGTCCGGTGAACTTGGGGGAGCGGATGCCACCCCCAGGCAAGGCAGGGTGGGACATGGGATAAAACGCTATGACTCGCCAGTGGCACTCCTGCCCCTGGTCAACGCTGCTGATCCCTGTCCACAGACCGCACCCCGACGCTAGTGTGTCTGTCTGTCTGACTGCCTGCCTGATTGCCTGCCTAGAGGAGGATGGGAGAGGCTAGCCTAAGTGTGTGCCCGTCTGCTTATCTAACGGAGGAGGAGGAGACTTGGATGTCTCTGTATCTTCCTGCCTGCCTATCTATCTATCTATCTATCTATCTATCTATCTATCTATCTACCTAACTACCTATCTATCTAAAGGAGGCATACCTATAGGCTAGTGTGCCTTTTTATGTGTCTGTGTATTGGAGGAGTAGGTGAGTGTGTCTGTCTACATAACGTCGAATTTGAGGAAGAGGAGGAGGCTACCGTGTGTGTGTGTGTGTGTGTGTGTGTGTCTGTGTGTCTGTGTGTGCGTGCGGGTCTGTGTATCAATGAACCGGAAAGTAAAGGGGGGTATTCTACTGTATATTTGTATCAGTCGATGTGTGCATCTAATGGAGGGGGAGTAAGCTAGTATGTCTGTCTCTCTGTCACTGTAACAGATATCTATATATGTACGTTTATCTAATCGAGAAGAAGGAGGCTAGAGTGTCTATCTCTCTGTGTCTCAGGGGAGGAGAAGACTAGTGTGTATGTCTGTCTGTGTGTCTGTGAGTCTGTCTGTATTATTATCTAATGGAGAAGAAGAAGGATTCCAAAGTGTCTGGCTATCTGTCTGTCCCTCTACAGGAGAACAAAGAGGCTAGTGTGTCTATCAGTCAATCTCACTATCAATCTAATGGAGGATGAGGAAGAGTCTATTGCGTTTCTCGATCTATTATCTAATGGAGGAGGAGATTAGTGTGTCTCACTACCTAATAAAGTGAGGAGAAGTAGGACGCCAGTGTGTGTATGTGTGTGTCTGTGGGTGTCTGCCTATGTATGTATGTGTCTACCTATAGAATGCATGAGGAAGAGGAGGTTAGGCTATATGGCTGTTTCTAAATGGAGGAAGAGGCTAGTGTGTCTGTCTGTCTATTTCTTTGTCTCTCTGTGTGTCTAATGGAGGAAGAATCCCAGTATTCGTGCCACCTGGGGGGATGGCAATTGCCACCCTGAAGCAGCAGGGGGCGCCCCAACTGCAGGCTGAGGGGGACACTGGATAGAAACCCACAGGCTTGCCTGGGCAGCCCATGCCTCCTGCTTCTGCCCTCTCTGTTTCCGCCACCGCCCCGCCCCAGCCCCGCCCCCGCCCCGCCCACAGGCCACCCCTGCCCGCCTCCCGGGAGCCGGGAAACGCAAAGATGTGCACCTCGTGTACCTAGGGTAGCAGAGATCAACCCTAGAACCGGCCAAGGGGGAGATCTGAGCAATAACAGGGGCTCGGTGGGGCAGCCCCGACTACTCACTGCAGCCCCTGATCGCAGCGCGCCTGCCTCCAGGGCGGACGCTGACATGGAAACATGCATACGGTGAACCTGGGGCAGGAGAGGCCGCCCCCAGGCCAGGCCGCTGTGGAGATGGGAGCCAACTGATCGGCTGATCAGAGGCAGTCCGCTCCCCACGACGTCCCTGTCCTCTGAAGTCACCTCACCAGCATCCCAGGACCTGGCTGGCAAGGAGAACTAAATCCCGGAAACCTGGGTTAGCAGAGGCCGCCCCGAGGGCAGAAGAGGTGGAGTTCGGAGGAAAATGACCAAGCCGCCGAGGCATCCCCGTTTGCTGCTGTGCAGCCTCTGTCTCCGCCTCTGCTGCCGACCTCTTCCCCTGACCTCACCACGCCCGCTCCCAGGAGCAGGGCGACTTTAAAGGTTTGAGTCCGGTGAACTTGGGGGAGCGGATGCCTCCTCCAGGCAAGGCAGCTAGGGACATGGGAGAATATCCTCTAGCTCGACAGTGGCACCCTATTCCCCAGTCGCTTCCGTCAAACCCCTTCCCCAGAACACCCATGTCTAGATTGTGTGTCTGTCTGACTACCAGCCTGACTGCCTAGATATTTAAGAATGGGAGCGGCTAGTCTACGTGTGTGTCTGCCGTTTTACCTAACGGAGGAGCAGCCGGCGAGTAGGTCTCTCTATTTGCCTGCCTATCTATCTATCAATCAAACTATCTATCTATCTATCTATCTATCTATCTATCTATCTATCTATCTATCTATCTATCTATCTATCTATCTATCTATCTATCTATCTCTCTATCTATCTATCTATCTACCTACCTATCTATCAAGTGGAGGCATAGCAGGAGCCAAGTGTGACTTTTTACTTGTGTGTCTGTTGGAGGAGGAGGTGAGTTTGTCTATCTACCTATCTACCTATTGGAAGAGAAGGAGGAGGCTAGTGTGTGTGTGTTTGTGCATGTCTGTCTGTCTACGTTTCCGTCTCCCTCTATAATGGATGAGGAGGAGGAGGTTAGGATAGAGGGCTGTGTCTAAATGGAGGAAGACGCTAGTGTGTCTGACTGTCTATTTACTTGTCTCTCTGTCTGTCTAAGGGAGGAAGCCTCTCAGTATTCGACTCACCTGGAGGGATGGCAATTGCCACCCTGAAGCAACAGAGGGTGCCCCCATTGCAGTCTGAGGGGGACAATGGATGGGAAGCCACAGGCTTGCCAGGGCAGCCCGTGCCTGCCGCTTCTGCTCTTTCTATAGCTGCGCGCGCCAAGCCCCAGCCCGACCCCCGCCGCGCCCCACCCCACACCCGCTTCACGGGAGCCGGAAAACACAGAGATGTGCACCTCGAGTACCTAGGGTAGCAGAAACCAACCCTAGGACCGGCCAAGGGGGAGATCTGAGCAAATACAGGGGCTCGGTGGGGCAGACCCGCCTCCTCACTGCAGCCCCTTATCACACCGGGCCCGCCTTCGGGGCGAAGGCTGACATGGAAACATGGATACTGTGAACCCGGGGCAGGAGAGCCCGTTTCCAGGCCAGGCCCTTGTGAAGATGGGAGCAACCTGATCGGCTCACCCGATGTAGTCTGCTCCCCTCAACGTCCCTGTACCCAGAGATCACCGCAGCAGCCTCCCAGGACCTGGCTGACAAGGAGAATTAAATCCCGCACACCTGGGGTAGCAGAGGACACCCCGAGGCCAGGAGAGGGGGAGATGGTAGGAAAATGATCGACTCCCCGAGGCATCCCCCTTAGCTGCTGTGCCGCCTCCATATCTGCCGCTGAACTCTTCCCCTGACCTCAGCACGCCCGCTCCCAAAGCAGGGAGACTTCAAATGTCTGAGTCCGGTGAACTTGGGGGAGCGGATGCCACCCCCAGGCAAGGCAGGGTGGGACATGGGATAAAACGCTATGACTCGCCAGTGGCACTCCTGCCCCTGGTCAACGCTGCTGATCCCTGTCCACAGACCGCACCCCGACGCTAGTGTGTCTGTCTGTCTGACTGCCTGCCTGATTGCCTGCCTAGAGGAGGATGGGAGAGGCTAGCCTAAGTGTGTGCCCGTCTGCTTATCTAACGGAGGAGGAGGAGACTTGGATGTCTCTGTATCTTCCTGCCTGCCTATCTATCTATCTATCTATCTATCTATCTATCTATCTACCTACCTAACTACCTATCTATCTAAAGGAGGCATACCTATAGGCTAGTGTGCCTTTTTATGTGTCTGTGTATTGGAGGAGTAGGTGAGTGTGTCTATCTACATAACTTCGAATTTGAGGAAGAGGAGGAGGCTACCGTGTGTGTGTGTGTGTGTCTGTGTGTCTGTGTGTCTGTGTGTGCGTGCGGGTCTGTGTATCAATGAACCGGAAAGTAAAGGGGGGTATTCTACTGTATATTTGTATCAGTCGATGTGTGCATCTAATGGAGGGGGAGTAAGCTAGTATGTCTGTCTCTCTGTCACTGTAACAGATATCTATATATGTACGTTTATCTAATCGAGAAGAAGGAGGCTAGAGTGTCTATCTCTCTGTGTCTCAGGGGAGGAGAAGACTAGTGTGTATGTCTGTCTGTGTGTCTGTGAGTCTGTCTGTATTATTATCTAATGGAGAAGAAGAAGGATTCCAAAGTGTCTGGCTATCTGTCTGTCCCTCTACAGGAGAACAAAGAGGCTAGTGTGTCTATCAGTCAATCTCACTATCAATCTAATGGAGGATGAGGAAGAGTCTATTGCGTTTCTCGATCTATTATCTAATGGAGGAGGAGATTAGTGTGTCTCACTACCTAATAAAGTGAGGAGAAGTAGGACGCCAGTGTGTGTATGTGTGTGTCTGTGGGTGTCTGCCTATGTATGTATGTGTCTACCTATAGAATGCATGAGGAAGAGGAGGTTAGGCTATATGGCTGTTTCTAAATGGAGGAAGAGGCTAGTGTGTCTGTCTGTCTATTTCTTTGTCTCTCTGTGTGTCTAATGGAGGAAGAATCCCAGTATTCGTGCCACCTGGGGGGATGGCAATTGCCACCCTGAAGCAGCAGGGGGCGCCCCAACTGCAGGCTGAGGGGGACACTGGATAGAAACCCACAGGCTTGCCTGGGCAGCCCATGCCTCCTGCTTCTGCCCTCTCTGTTTCCGCCACCGCCCCGCCCCAGCCCCGCCCCCGCCCCGCCCACAGGCCACCCCTGCCCGCCTCCCGGGAGCCGGGAAACGCAAAGATGTGCACCTCGTGTACCTAGGGTAGCAGAGATCAACCCTAGAACCGGCCAAGGGGGAGATCTGAGCAATAACAGGGGCTCGGTGGGGCAGCCCCGACTACTCACTGCAGCCCCTGATCGCAGCGCGCCTGCCTCCAGGGCGGACGCTGACATGGAAACATGCATACGGTGAACCTGGGGCAGGAGAGGCCGCCCCCAGGCCAGGCCGCTGTGGAGATGGGAGCCAACTGATCGGCTGATCAGAGGCAGTGCGCTCCCCACGACGTCCCTGTCCTCTGAAGTCACCTCACCAGCATCCCAGGACCTGGCTGGCAAGGAGAACTAAATCCCGGAAACCTGGGTTAGCAGAGGCCGCCCCGAGGGCAGAAGAGGTGGAGTTCGGAGGAAAATGACCAAGCCGCCGAGGCATCCCCGTTTGCTGCTGTGCAGCCTCTGTCTCCGCCTCTGCTGCCGACCTCTTCCCCTGACCTCACCACGCCCGCTCCCAGGAGCAGGGCGACTTTAAAGGTTTGAGTCCGGTGAACGTGGGGGAGCGGATGCCTCCTCCAGGCAAGGCAGCTAGGGACATGGGAGAATATCCTCTAGCTCGACAGTGGCACCCTATTCCCCAGTCGCTTCCGTCAAACCCCTTCCCCAGAACACCCATGTCTAGATTGTGTGTCTGTCTGACTACCAGCCTGACTGCCTAGATATTTAAGAATGGGAGCGGCTAGTCTACGTGTGTGTCTGCCGTTTTACCTAACGGAGGAGCAGCCGGCGAGTAGGTCTCTCTATTTGCCTGCCTATCTATCTATCAATCAAACTATCTATCTATCTATCTATCTATCTATCTATCTATCTATCTCTCTATCTATCTATCTATCTACCTACCTATCTATCAAGTGGAGGCATAGCAGGAGCCAAGTGTGACTTTTTACTTGTGTGTCTGTTGGAGGAGGAGGTGAGTTTGTCTATCTACCTATCTACCTATTGGAAGAGAAGGAGGAGGCTAGTGTGTGTGTGTTTGTGCATGTCTGTCTGTCTATGTTTCTGTCTCCCTCTATAATGGATGAGGAGGAGGAGGTTAGGATAGAGGGCTGTGTCTAAATGGAGGAAGACGCTAGTGTGTCTGACTGTCTATTTACTTGTCTCTCTGTCTGTCTAAGGGAGGAAGCCTCTCAGTATTCGACTCACCTGGAGGGATGGCAATTGCCACCCTGAAGCAACAGAGGGTGCCCCCATTGCAGTCTGAGGGGGACAATGGATGGGAAGCCACAGGCTTGCCAGGGCAGCCCGTGCCTGCCGCTTCTGCTCTTTCTATAGCTGCGCGCGCCAAGCCCCAGCCCGACCCCCGCCGCGCCCCACCCCACACCCGCTTCACGGGAGCCGGAAAACACAGAGATGTGCACCTCGAGTACCTAGGGTAGCAGAAACCAACCCTAGGACCGGCCAAGGGGGAGATCTGAGCAAATACAGGGGCTCGGTGGGGCAGACCCGCCTCCTCACTGCAGCCCCTTATCACACCGGGCCCGCCTTCGGGGCGAAGGCTGACATGGAAACATGGATACTGTGAACCCGGGGCAGGAGAGCCCGTTTCCAGGCCAGGCCCTTGTGAAGATGGGAGCAACCTGATCGGCTCACCCGATGTAGTCTGCTCCCCTCAACGTCCCTGTACCCAGAGATCACCGCAGCAGCCTCCCAGGACCTGGCTGACAAGGAGAATTAAATCCCGCACACCTGGGGTAGCAGAGGACACCCCGAGGCCAGGAGAGGGGGAGATGGTAGGAAAATGATCGACTCCCCGAGGCATCCCCCTTAGCTGCTGTGCCGCCTCCATATCTGCCGCTGAACTCTTCCCCTGACCTCAGCACGCCCGCTCCCAAAGCAGGGAGACTTCAAATGTCTGAGTCCGGTGAACTTGGGGGAGCGGATGCCACCCCCAGGCAAGGCAGGGTGGGACATGGGATAAAACGCTATGACTCGCCAGTGGCACTCCTGCCCCTGGTCAACGCTGCTGATCCCTGTCCACAGACCGCACCCCGACGCTAGTGTGTCTGTCTGTCTGACTGCCTGCCTGATTGCCTGCCTAGAGGAGGATGGGAGAGGCTAGCCTAAGTGTGTGCCCGTCTGCTTATCTAACGGAGGAGGAGGAGACTTGGATGTCTCTGTATCTTCCTGCCTGCCTATCTATCTATCTATCTATCTATCAATCTATCTATCTATCTACCTACCTAACTACCTATCTATCTAAAGGAGGCATACCTATAGGCTAGTGTGCCTTTTTATGTGTCTGTGTATTGGAGGAGTAGGTGAGTGTGTCAATCTACATAACTTCGAATTTGAGGAAGAGGAGGAGGCTACCGTGTGTGTGTGTGTGTGTCTGTGTGTCTGTGTGTCTGTGTGTGCGTGCGGGTCTGTGTATCAATGAACCGGAAAGTAAAGGGGGGTATTCTACTGTATATTTGTATCAGTCGATGTGTGCATCTAATGGAGGGGGAGTAAGCTAGTATGTCTGTCTCTCTGTCACTGTAACAGATATCTATATATGTACGTTTATCTAATCGAGAAGAAGGAGGCTAGAGTGTCTATCTCTCTGTGTCTCAGGGGAGGAGAAGACTAGTGTGTATGTCTGTCTGTGTGTCTGTGAGTCTGTCTGTATTATTATCTAATGGAGAAGAAGAAGGATTCCAAAGTGTCTGGCTATCTGTCTGTCCCTCTACAGGAGAACAAAGAGGCTAGTGTGTCTATCAGTCAATCTCACTATCAATCTAATGGAGGATGAGGAAGAGTCTATTGCGTTTCTCGATCTATTATCTAATGGAGGAGGAGATTAGTGTGTCTCACTACCTAATAAAGTGAGGAGAAGTAGGACGCCAGTGTGTGTATGTGTGTGTCTGTGGGTGTCTGCCTATGTATGTATGTGTCTACCTATAGAATGCATGAGGAAGAGGAGGTTAGGCTATATGGCTGTTTCTAAATGGAGGAAGAGGCTAGTGTGTCTGTCTGTCTATTTCTTTGTCTCTCTGTGTGTCTAATGGAGGAAGAATCCCAGTATTCGTGCCACCTGGGGGGATGGCAATTGCCACCCTGAAGCAGCAGGGGGCGCCCCAACTGCAGGCTGAGGGGGACACTGGATAGAAACCCACAGGCTTGCCTGGGCAGCCCATGCCTCCTGCTTCTGCCCTCTCTGTTTCCGCCACCGCCCCGCCCCAGCCCCGCCCCCGCCCCGCCCACAGGCCACCCCTGCCCGCCTCCCGGGAGCCGGGAAACGCAAAGATGTGCACCTCGTGTACCTAGGGTAGCAGAGATCAACCCTAGAACCGGCCAAGGGGGAGATCTGAGCAATAACAGGGGCTCGGTGGGGCAGCCCCGACTACTCACTGCAGCCCCTGATCGCAGCGCGCCTGCCTCCAGGGCGGACGCTGACATGGAAACATGCATACGGTGAACCTGGGGCAGGAGAGGCCGCCCCCAGGCCAGGCCGCTGTGGAGATGGGAGCCAACTGATCGGCTGATCAGAGGCAGTCCGCTCCCCACGACGTCCCTGTCCTCTGAAGTCACCTCACCAGCATCCCAGGACCTGGCTGGCAAGGAGAACTAAATCCCGGAAACCTGGGTTAGCAGAGGCCGCCCCGAGGGCAGAAGAGGTGGAGTTCGGAGGAAAATGACCAAGCCGCCGAGGCATCCCCGTTTGCTGCTGTGCAGCCTCTGTCTCCGCCTCTGCTGCCGACCTCTTCCCCTGACCTCACCACGCCCGCTCCCAGGAGCAGGGCGACTTTAAAGGTTTGAGTCCGGTGAACTTGGGGGAGCGGATGCCTCCTCCAGGCAAGGCAGCTAGGGACATGGGAGAATATCCTCTAGCTCGACAGTGGCACCCTATTCCCCAGTCGCTTCCGTCAAACCCCTTCCCCAGAACACCCATGTCTAGATTGTGTGTCTGTCTGACTACCAGCCTGACTGCCTAGATATTTAAGAATGGGAGCGGCTAGTCTACGTGTGTGTCTGCCGTTTTACCTAACGGAGGAGCAGCCGGCGAGTAGGTCTCTCTATTTGCCTGCCTATCTATCTATCAATCAAACTATCTATCTATCTATCTATCTATCTATCTATCTATCTATCTATCTATCTATCTATCTATCTATCTATCTACCTACCTATCTATCAAGTGGAGGCATAGCAGGAGCCAAGTGTGACTTTTTACTTGTGTGTCTGTTGGAGGAGGAGGTGAGTTTGTCTATCTACCTATCTACCTATTGGAAGAGAAGGAGGAGGCTAGTGTGTGTGTGTTTGTGCATGTCTGTCTGTCTATGTTTCTGTCTCCCTCTATAATGGATGAGGAGGAGGAGGTTAGGATAGAGGGCTGTGTCTAAATGGAGGAAGACGCTAGTGTGTCTGACTGTCTATTTACTTGTCTCTCTGTCTGTCTAAGGGAGGAAGCCTCTCAGTATTCGACTCACCTGGAGGGATGGCAATTGCCACCCTGAAGCAACAGAGGGTGCCCCCATTGCAGTCTGAGGGGGACAATGGATGGGAAGCCACAGGCTTGCCAGGGCAGCCCGTGCCTGCCGCTTCTGCTCTTTCTATAGCTGCGCGCGCCAAGCCCCAGCCCGACCCCCGCCGCGCCCCACCCCACACCCGCTTCACGGGAGCCGGAAAACACAGAGATGTGCACCTCGAGTACCTAGGGTAGCAGAAACCAACCCTAGGACCGGCCAAGGGGGAGATCTGAGCAAATACAGGGGCTCGGTGGGGCAGACCCGCCTCCTCACTGCAGCCCCTTATCACACCGGGCCCGCCTTCGGGGCGAAGGCTGACATGGAAACATGGATACTGTGAACCCGGGGCAGGAGAGCCCGTTTCCAGGCCAGGCCCTTGTGAAGATGGGAGCAACCTGATCGGCTCACCCGATGTAGTCTGCTCCCCTCAACGTCCCTGTACCCAGAGATCACCGCAGCAGCCTCCCAGGACCTGGCTGACAAGGAGAATTAAATCCCGCACACCTGGGGTAGCAGAGGACACCCCGAGGCCAGGAGAGGGGGAGATGGTAGGAAAATGATCGACTCCCCGAGGCATCCCCCTTAGCTGCTGTGCCGCCTCCATATCTGCCGCTGAACTCTTCCCCTGACCTCAGCACGCCCGCTCCCAAAGCAGGGAGACTTCAAATGTCTGAGTCCGGTGAACTTGGGGGAGCGGATGCCACCCCCAGGCAAGGCAGGGTGGGACATGGGATAAAACGCTATGACTCGCCAGTGGCACTCCTGCCCCTGGTCAACGCTGCTGATCCCTGTCCACAGACCGCACCCCGACGCTAGTGTGTCTGTCTGTCTGACTGCCTGCCTGATTGCCTGCCTAGAGGAGGATGGGAGAGGCTAGCCTAAGTGTGTGCCCGTCTGCTTATCTAACGGAGGAGGAGGAGACTTGGATGTCTCTGTATCTTCCTGCCTGCCTATCTATCTATCTATCTATCTATCAATCTATCTATCTATCTACCTACCTAACTACCTATCTATCTAAAGGAGGCATACCTATAGGCTAGTGTGCCTTTTTATGTGTCTGTGTATTGGAGGAGTAGGTGAGTGTGTCTATCTACATAACTTCGAATTTGAGGAAGAGGAGGAGGCTACCGTGTGTGTGTGTGTGTGTCTGTGTGTCTGTGTGTCTGTGTGTGCGTGCGGGTCTGTGTATCAATGAACCGGAAAGTAAAGGGGGGTATTCTACTGTATATTTGTATCAGTCGATGTGTGCATCTAATGGAGGGGGAGTAAGCTAGTATGTCTGTCTCTCTGTCACTGTAACAGATATCTATATATGTACGTTTATCTAATCGAGAAGAAGGAGGCTAGAGTGTCTATCTCTCTGTGTCTCAGGGGAGGAGAAGACTAGTGTGTATGTCTGTCTGTGTGTCTGTGAGTCTGTCTGTATTATTATCTAATGGAGAAGAAGAAGGATTCCAAAGTGTCTGGCTATCTGTCTGTCCCTCTACAGGAGAACAAAGAGGCTAGTGTGTCTATCAGTCAATCTCACTATCAATCTAATGGAGGATGAGGAAGAGTCTATTGCGTTTCTCGATCTATTATCTAATGGAGGAGGAGATTAGTGTGTCTCACTACCTAATAAAGTGAGGAGAAGTAGGACGCCAGTGTGTGTATGTGTGTGTCTGTGGGTGTCTGCCTATGTATGTATGTGTCTACCTATAGAATGCATGAGGAAGAGGAGGTTAGGCTATATGGCTGTTTCTAAATGGAGGAAGAGGCTAGTGTGTCTGTCTGTCTATTTCTTTGTCTCTCTGTGTGTCTAATGGAGGAAGAATCCCAGTATTCGTGCCACCTGGGGGGATGGCAATTGCCACCCTGAAGCAGCAGGGGGCGCCCCAACTGCAGGCTGAGGGGGACACTGGATAGAAACCCACAGGCTTGCCTGGGCAGCCCATGCCTCCTGCTTCTGCCCTCTCTGTTTCCGCCACCGCCCCGCCCCAGCCCCGCCCCCGCCCCGCCCACAGGCCACCCCTGCCCGCCTCCCGGGAGCCGGGAAACGCAAAGATGTGCACCTCGTGTACCTAGGGTAGCAGAGATCAACCCTAGAACCGGCCAAGGGGGAGATCTGAGCAATAACAGGGGCTCGGTGGGGCAGCCCCGACTACTCACTGCAGCCCCTGATCGCAGCGCGCCTGCCTCCAGGGCGGACGCTGACATGGAAACATGCATACGGTGAACCTGGGGCAGGAGAGGCCGCCCCCAGGCCAGGCCGCTGTGGAGATGGGAGCCAACTGATCGGCTGATCAGAGGCAGTCCGCTCCCCACGACGTCCCTGTCCTCTGAAGTCACCTCACCAGCATCCCAGGACCTGGCTGGCAAGGAGAACTAAATCCCGGAAACCTGGGTTAGCAGAGGCCGCCCCGAGGGCAGAAGAGGTGGAGTTCGGAGGAAAATGACCAAGCCGCCGAGGCATCCCCGTTTGCTGCTGTGCAGCCTCTGTCTCCGCCTCTGCTGCCGACCTCTTCCCCTGACCTCACCACGCCCGCTCCCAGGAGCAGGGCGACTTTAAAGGTTTGAGTCCGGTGAACTTGGGGGAGCGGATGCCTCCTCCAGGCAAGGCAGCTAGGGACATGGGAGAATATCCTCTAGCTCGACAGTGGCACCCTATTCCCCAGTCGCTTCCGTCAAACCCCTTCCCCAGAACACCCATGTCTAGATTGTGTGTCTGTCTGACTACCAGCCTGACTGCCTAGATATTTAAGAATGGGAGCGGCTAGTCTACGTGTGTGTCTGCCGTTTTACCTAACGGAGGAGCAGCCGGCGAGTAGGTCTCTCTATTTGCCTGCCTATCTATCTATCAATCAAACTATCTATCTATCTATCTATCTATCTATCTATCTATCTATCTATCTATCTATCTATCTATCTACCTACCTATCTATCAAGTGGAGGCATAGCAGGAGCCAAGTGTGACTTTTTACTTGTGTGTCTGTTGGAGGAGGAGGTGAGTTTGTCTATCTACCTATCTACCTATTGGAAGAGAAGGAGGAGGCTAGTGTGTGTGTGTTTGTGCATGTCTGTCTGTCTATGTTTCTGTCTCCCTCTATAATGGATGAGGAGGAGGAGGTTAGGATAGAGGGCTGTGTCTAAATGGAGGAAGACGCTAGTGTGTCTGACTGTCTATTTACTTGTCTCTCTGTCTGTCTAAGGGAGGAAGCCTCTCAGTATTCGACTCACCTGGAGGGATGGCAATTGCCACCCTGAAGCAACAGAGGGTGCCCCCATTGCAGTCTGAGGGGGACAATGGATGGGAAGCCACAGGCTTGCCAGGGCAGCCCGTGCCTGCCGCTTCTGCTCTTTCTATAGCTGCGCGCGCCAAGCCCCAGCCCGACCCCCGCCGCGCCCCACCCCACACCCGCTTCACGGGAGCCGGAAAACACAGAGATGTGCACCTCGAGTACCTAGGGTAGCAGAAACCAACCCTAGGACCGGCCAAGGGGGAGATCTGAGCAAATACAGGGGCTCGGTGGGGCAGACCCGCCTCCTCACTGCAGCCCCTTATCACACCGGGCCCGCCTTCGGGGCGAAGGCTGACATGGAAACATGGATACTGTGAACCCGGGGCAGGAGAGCCCGTTTCCAGGCCAGGCCCTTGTGAAGATGGGAGCAACCTGATCGGCTCACCCGATGTAGTCTGCTCCCCTCAACGTCCCTGTACCCAGAGATCACCGCAGCAGCCTCCCAGGACCTGGCTGACAAGGAGAATTAAATCCCGCACACCTGGGGTAGCAGAGGACACCCCGAGGCCAGGAGAGGGGGAGATGGTAGGAAAATGATCGACTCCCCGAGGCATCCCCCTTAGCTGCTGTGCCGCCTCCATATCTGCCGCTGAACTCTTCCCCTGACCTCAGCACGCCCGCTCCCA
Source organism: Vicugna pacos (assembly GCF_048564905.1). Lineage (NCBI taxonomy): Eukaryota > Metazoa > Chordata > Mammalia > Artiodactyla > Camelidae > Vicugna > Vicugna pacos. Next base: position 22,663,984 of record NC_133019.1, read on the forward strand.
AAGCAGGGAGACTTCAAATGTCTGAGTCCGGTGAACTTGGGGGAGCGGATGCCACCCCCAGGCAAGGCAGGGTGGGACATGGGATAAAACGCTATGACTCGCCAGTGGCACTCCTGCCCCTGGTCAACGCTGCTGATCCCTGTCCACAGACCGCACCCCGACGCTAGTGTGTCTGTCTGTCTGACTGCCTGCCTGATTGCCTGCCTAGAGGAGGATGGGAGAGGCTAGCCTAAGTGTGTGCCCGTCTGCTTATCTAACGGAGGAGGAGGAGACTTGGATGTCTCTGTATCTTCCTGCCTGCCTATCTATCTATCTATCTATCTATCAATCTATCTATCTATCTACCTACCTAACTACCTATCTATCTAAAGGAGGCATACCTATAGGCTAGTGTGCCTTTTTATGTGTCTGTGTATTGGAGGAGTAGGTGAGTGTGTCAATCTACATAACTTCGAATTTGAGGAAGAGGAGGAGGCTACCGTGTGTGTGTGTGTGTGTCTGTGTGTCTGTGTGTCTGTGTGTGCGTGCGGGTCTGTGTATCAATGAACCGGAAAGTAAAGGGGGGTATTCTACTGTATATTTGTATCAGTCGATGTGTGCATCTAATGGAGGGGGAGTAAGCTAGTATGTCTGTCTCTCTGTCACTGTAACAGATATCTATATATGTACGTTTATCTAATCGAGAAGAAGGAGGCTAGAGTGTCTATCTCTCTGTGTCTCAGGGGAGGAGAAGACTAGTGTGTATGTCTGTCTGTGTGTCTGTGAGTCTGTCTGTATTATTATCTAATGGAGAAGAAGAAGGATTCCAAAGTGTCTGGCTATCTGTCTGTCCCTCTACAGGAGAACAAAGAGGCTAGTGTGTCTATCAGTCAATCTCACTATCAATCTAATGGAGGATGAGGAAGAGTCTATTGCGTTTCTCGATCTATTATCTAATGGAGGAGGAGATTAGTGTGTCTCACTACCTAATAAAGTGAGGAGAAGTAGGACGCCAGTGTGTGTATGTGTGTGTCTGTGGGTGTCTGCCTATGTATGTATGTGTCTACCTATAGAATGCATGAGGAAGAGGAGGTTAGGCTATATGGCTGTTTCTAAATGGAGGAAGAGGCTAGTGTGTCTGTCTGTCTATTTCTTTGTCTCTCTGTGTGTCTAATGGAGGAAGAATCCCAGTATTCGTGCCACCTGGGGGGATGGCAATTGCCACCCTGAAGCAGCAGGGGGCGCCCCAACTGCAGGCTGAGGGGGACACTGGATAGAAACCCACAGGCTTGCCTGGGCAGCCCATGCCTCCTGCTTCTGCCCTCTCTGTTTCCGCCACCGCCCCGCCCCAGCCCCGCCCCCGCCCCGCCCACAGGCCACCCCTGCCCGCCTCCCGGGAGCCGGGAAACGCAAAGATGTGCACCTCGTGTACCTAGGGTAGCAGAGATCAACCCTAGAACCGGCCAAGGGGGAGATCTGAGCAATAACAGGGGCTCGGTGGGGCAGCCCCGACTACTCACTGCAGCCCCTGATCGCAGCGCGCCTGCCTCCAGGGCGGACGCTGACATGGAAACATGCATACGGTGAACCTGGGGCAGGAGAGGCCGCCCCCAGGCCAGGCCGCTGTGGAGATGGGAGCCAACTGATCGGCTGATCAGAGGCAGTCCGCTCCCCACGACGTCCCTGTCCTCTGAAGTCACCTCACCAGCATCCCAGGACCTGGCTGGCAAGGAGAACTAAATCCCGGAAACCTGGGTTAGCAGAGGCCGCCCCGAGGGCAGAAGAGGTGGAGTTCGGAGGAAAATGACCAAGCCGCCGAGGCATCCCCGTTTGCTGCTGTGCAGCCTCTGTCTCCGCCTCTGCTGCCGACCTCTTCCCCTGACCACACCACGACCGCTCCCAGGAGCAGGGCGACTTTAAAGGTTTGAGTCCGGTGAACTTGGGGGAGCGGATGCCTCCTCCAGGCAAGGCAGCTAGGGACATGGGAGAATATCCTCTAGCTCGACAGTGGCACCCTATTCCCCAGTCGCTTCCGTCAAACCCCTTCCCCAGAACACCCATGTCTAGATTGTGTGTCTGTCTGACTACCAGCCTGACTGCCTAGATATTTAAGAATGGGAGCGGCTAGTCTACGTGTGTGTCTGCCGTTTTACCTAACGGAGGAGCAGACGGCGAGTAGGTCTCTCTATTTGCCTGCCTTATCTATCTATCAATCAAACTATCTATCTATCTATCTATCTATCTATCTATCTATCTATCTATCTATCTATCTATCTACCTACCTATCTATCAAGTGGAGGCATAGCAGGAGCCAAGTGTGACTTTTTACTTGTGTGTCTGTTGGAGGAGGAGGTGAGTTTGTCTATCTACCTATCTACCTATTGGAAGAGAAGGAGGAGGCTAGTGTGTGTGTGTTTGTGCATGTCTGTCTGTCTATGTTTCTGTCTCCCTCTATAATGGATGAGGAGGAGGAGGTTAGGATAGAGGGCTGTGTCTAAATGGAGGAAGACGCTAGTGTGTCTGACTGTCTATTTACTTGTCTCTCTGTCTGTCTAAGGGAGGAAGCCTCTCAGTATTCGACTCACCTGGAGGGATGGCAATTGCCACCCTGAAGCAACAGAGGGTGCCCCCATTGCAGTCTGAGGGGGACAATGGATGGGAAGCCACAGGCTTGCCAGGGCAGCCCGTGCCTGCCGCTTCTGCTCTTTCTATAGCTGCGCGCGCCAAGCCCCAGCCCGACCCCCGCCGCGCCCCACCCCACACCCGCTTCACGGGAGCCGGAAAACACAGAGATGTGCACCTCGAGTACCTAGGGTAGCAGAAACCAACCCTAGGACCGGCCAAGGGGGAGATCTGAGCAAATACAGGGGCTCGGTGGGGCAGACCCGCCTCCTCACTGCAGCCCCTTATCACACCGGGCCCGCCTTCGGGGCGAAGGCTGACATGGAAACATGGATACTGTGAACCCGGGGCAGGAGAGCCCGTTTCCAGGCCAGGCCCTTGTGAAGATGGGAGCAACCTGATCGGCTCACCCGATGTAGTCTGCTCCCCTCAACGTCCCTGTACCCAGAGATCACCGCAGCAGCCTCCCAGGACCTGGCTGACAAGGAGAATTAAATCCCGCACACCTGGGGTAGCAGAGGACACCCCGAGGCCAGGAGAGGGGGAGATGGTAGGAAAATGATCGACTCCCCGAGGCATCCCCCTTAGCTGCTGTGCCGCCTCCATATCTGCCGCTGAACTCTTCCCCTGACCTCAGCACGCCCGCTCCCAAAGCAGGGAGACTTCAAATGTCTGAGTCCGGTGAACTTGGGGGAGCGGATGCCACCCCCAGGCAAGGCAGGGTGGGACATGGGATAAAACGCTATGACTCGCCAGTGGCACTCCTGCCCCTGGTCAACGCTGCTGATCCCTGTCCACAGACCGCACCCCGACGCTAGTGTGTCTGTCTGTCTGACTGCCTGCCTGATTGCCTGCCTAGAGGAGGATGGGAGAGGCTAGCCTAAGTGTGTGCCCGTCTGCTTATCTAACGGAGGAGGAGGAGACTTGGATGTCTCTGTATCTTCCTGCCTGCCTATCTATCTATCTATCTATCTATCTATCTATCTATCTATCTACCTAACTACCTATCTATCTAAAGGAGGCATACCTATAGGCTAGTGTGCCTTTTTATGTGTCTGTGTATTGGAGGAGTAGGTGAGTGTGTCTGTCTACATAACGTCGAATTTGAGGAAGAGGAGGAGGCTACCGTGTGTGTGTGTGTGTGTGTGTGTGTGTCTGTGTGTCTGTGTGTGCGTGCGGGTCTGTGTATCAATGAACCGGAAAGTAAAGGGGGGTATTCTACTGTATATTTGTATCAGTCGATGTGTGCATCTAATGGAGGGGGAGTAAGCTAGTATGTCTGTCTCTCTGTCACTGTAACAGATATCTATATATGTACGTTTATCTAATCGAGAAGAAGGAGGCTAGAGTGTCTATCTCTCTGTGTCTCAGGGGAGGAGAAGACTAGTGTGTATGTCTGTCTGTGTGTCTGTGAGTCTGTCTGTATTATTATCTAATGGAGAAGAAGAAGGATTCCAAAGTGTCTGGCTATCTGTCTGTCCCTCTACAGGAGAACAAAGAGGCTAGTGTGTCTATCAGTCAATCTCACTATCAATCTAATGGAGGATGAGGAAGAGTCTATTGCGTTTCTCGATCTATTATCTAATGGAGGAGGAGATTAGTGTGTCTCACTACCTAATAAAGTGAGGAGAAGTAGGACGCCAGTGTGTGTATGTGTGTGTCTGTGGGTGTCTGCCTATGTATGTATGTGTCTACCTATAGAATGCATGAGGAAGAGGAGGTTAGGCTATATGGCTGTTTCTAAATGGAGGAAGAGGCTAGTGTGTCTGTCTGTCTATTTCTTTGTCTCTCTGTGTGTCTAATGGAGGAAGAATCCCAGTATTCGTGCCACCTGGGGGGATGGCAATTGCCACCCTGAAGCAGCAGGGGGCGCCCCAACTGCAGGCTGAGGGGGACACTGGATAGAAACCCACAGGCTTGCCTGGGCAGCCCATGCCTCCTGCTTCTGCCCTCTCTGTTTCCGCCACCGCCCCGCCCCAGCCCCGCCCCCGCCCCGCCCACAGGCCACCCCTGCCCGCCTCCCGGGAGCCGGGAAACGCAAAGATGTGCACCTCGTGTACCTAGGGTAGCAGAGATCAACCCTAGAACCGGCCAAGGGGGAGATCTGAGCAATAACAGGGGCTCGGTGGGGCAGCCCCGACTACTCACTGCAGCCCCTGATCGCAGCGCGCCTGCCTCCAGGGCGGACGCTGACATGGAAACATGCATACGGTGAACCTGGGGCAGGAGAGGCCGCCCCCAGGCCAGGCCGCTGTGGAGATGGGAGCCAACTGATCGGCTGATCAGAGGCAGTCCGCTCCCCACGACGTCCCTGTCCTCTGAAGTCACCTCACCAGCATCCCAGGACCTGGCTGGCAAGGAGAACTAAATCCCGGAAACCTGGGTTAGCAGAGGCCGCCCCGAGGGCAGAAGAGGTGGAGTTCGGAGGAAAATGACCAAGCCGCCGAGGCATCCCCGTTTGCTGCTGTGCAGCCTCTGTCTCCGCCTCTGCTGCCGACCTCTTCCCCTGACCTCACCACGCCCGCTCCCAGGAGCAGGGCGACTTTAAAGGATTGAGTCCGGTGAACGTGGGGGAGCGGATGCCTCCTCCAGGCAAGGCAGCTAGGGACATGGGAGAATATCCTCTAGCTCGACAGTGGCACCCTATTCCCCAGTCGCTTCCGTCAAACCCCTTCCCCAGAACACCCATGTCTAGATTGTGTGTCTGTCTGACTACCAGCCTGACTGCCTAGATATTTAAGAATGGGAGGGGCTAGTCTACGTGTGTGTCTGTCGTTTTACCTAACGGAGGAGCAGCCGGCGAGTAGGTCTCTCTATTTGCCTGCCTATCTATCTATCAATCAAACTATCTATCTATCTATCTATCTATCTATCTATCTATCTATCTATCTATCTATCTACCTACCTACCTATCTATCAAGTGGAGGCATAGCAGGAGCCAAGTGTGACTTTTTACTTGTGTGTCTGTTGGAGGAGGAGGTGAGTTTGTCTATCTACCTATCTACCTATTGGAAGAGAAGGAGGAGGCTAGTGTGTGTGTGTTTGTGCATGTCTGTCTGTCTATGTTTCTGTCTCCCTCTATAATGGATGAGGAGGAGGAGGTTAGGATAGAGGGCTGTGTCTAAATGGAGGAAGACGCTAGTGTGTCTGACTGTCTATTTACTTGTCTCTCTGTCTGTCTAAGGGAGGAAGCCTCTCAGTATTCGACTCACCTGGAGGGATGGCAATTGCCACCCTGAAGCAACAGAGGGTGCCCCCATTGCAGTCTGAGGGGGACAATGGATGGGAAGCCACAGGCTTGCCAGGGCAGCCCGTGCCTGCCGCTTCTGCTCTTTCTATAGCTGCGCGCGCCAAGCCCCAGCCCGACCCCCGCCGCGCCCCACCCCACACCCGCTTCACGGGAGCCGGAAAACACAGAGATGTGCACCTCGAGTACCTAGGGTAGCAGAAACCAACCCTAGGACCGGCCAAGGGGGAGATCTGAGCAAATACAGGGGCTCGGTGGGGCAGACCCGCCTCCTCACTGCAGCCCCTTATCACACCGGGCCCGCCTTCGGGGCGAAGGCTGACATGGAAACATGGATACTGTGAACCCGGGGCAGGAGAGCCCGTTTCCAGGCCAGGCCCTTGTGAAGATGGGAGCAACCTGATCGGCTCACCCGATGTAGTCTGCTCCCCTCAACGTCCCTGTACCCAGAGATCACCGCAGCAGCCTCCCAGGACCTGGCTGACAAGGAGAATTAAATCCCGCACACCTGGGGTAGCAGAGGACACCCCGAGGCCAGGAGAGGGGGAGATGGTAGGAAAATGATCGACTCCCCGAGGCATCCCCCTTAGCTGCTGTGCCGCCTCCATATCTGCCGCTGAACTCTTCCCCTGACCTCAGCACGCCCGCTCCCAAAGCAGGGAGACTTCAAATGTCTGAGTCCGGTGAACTTGGGGGAGCGGATGCCACCCCCAGGCAAGGCAGGGTGGGACATGGGATAAAACGCTATGACTCGCCAGTGGCACTCCTGCCCCTGGTCAACGCTGCTGATCCCTGTCCACAGACCGCACCCCGACGCTAGTGTGTCTGTCTGTCTGACTGCCTGCCTGATTGCCTGCCTAGAGGAGGATGGGAGAGGCTAGCCTAAGTGTGTGCCCGTCTGCTTATCTAACGGAGGAGGAGGAGACTTGGATGTCTCTGTATCTTCCTGCCTGCCTATCTATCTATCTATCTATCTATCTATCTATCTATCTATTTACCTAACTACCTATCTATCTAAAGGAGGCATACCTATAGGCTAGTGTGCCTTTTTATGTGTCTGTGTATTGGAGGAGTAGGTGAGTGTGTCTGTCTACATAACGTCGAATTTGAGGAAGAGGAGGAGGCTACCGTGTGTGTGTGTGTGTGTCTGTGTGTCTGTGTGTCTGTGTGTGCGTGCGGGTCTGTGTATCAATGAACCGGAAAGTAAAGGGGGGTATTCTACTGTATATTTGTATCAGTCGATGTGTGCATCTAATGGAGGGGGAGTAAGCTAGTATGTCTGTCTCTCTGTCACTGTAACAGATATCTATATATGTACGTTTATCTAATCGAGAAGAAGGAGGCTAGAGTGTCTATCTCTCTGTGTCTCAGGGGAGGAGAAGACTAGTGTGTATGTCTGTCTGTGTGTCTGTGAGTCTGTCTGTATTATTATCTAATGGAGAAGAAGAAGGATTCCAAAGTGTCTGGCTATCTGTCTGTCCCTCTACAGGAGAACAAAGAGGCTAGTGTGTCTATCAGTCAATCTCACTATCAATCTAATGGAGGATGAGGAAGAGTCTATTGCGTTTCTCGATCTATTATCTAATGGAGGAGGAGATTAGTGTGTCTCACTACCTAATAAAGTGAGGAGAAGTAGGACGCCAGTGTGTGTATGTGTGTGTCTGTGGGTGTCTGCCTATGTATGTATGTGTCTACCTATAGAATGCATGAGGAAGAGGAGGTTAGGCTATATGGCTGTTTCTAAATGGAGGAAGAGGCTAGTGTGTCTGTCTGTCTATTTCTTTGTCTCTCTGTGTGTCTAATGGAGGAAGAATCCCAGTATTCGTGCCACCTGGGGGGATGGCAATTGCCACCCTGAAGCAGCAGGGGGCGCCCCAACTGCAGGCTGAGGGGGACACTGGATAGAAACCCACAGGCTTGCCTGGGCAGCCCATGCCTCCTGCTTCTGCCCTCTCTGTTTCCGCCACCGCCCCGCCCCAGCCCCGCCCCCGCCCCGCCCACAGGCCACCCCTGCCCGCCTCCCGGGAGCCGGGAAACGCAAAGATGTGCACCTCGTGTACCTAGGGTAGCAGAGATCAACCCTAGAACCGGCCAAGGGGGAGATCTGAGCAATAACAGGGGCTCGGTGGAGCAGCCCCGACTACTCACTGCAGCCCCTGATCGCAGCGCGCCTGCCTCCAGGGCGGACGCTGACATGGAAACATGCATACGGTGAACCTGGGGCAGGAGAGGCCGCCCCCAGGCCAGGCCGCTGTGGAGATGGGAGCCAACTGATCGGCTGATCAGAGGCAGTCCGCTCCCCACGACGTCCCTGTCCTCTGAAGTCACCTCACCAGCATCCCAGGACCTGGCTGGCAAGGAGAACTAAATCCCGGAAACCTGGGTTAGCAGAGGCCGCCCCGAGGGCAGAAGAGGTGGAGTTCGGAGGAAAATGACCAAGCCGCCGAGGCATCCCCGTTTGCTGCTGTGCAGCCTCTGTCTCCGCCTCTGCTGCCGACCTCTTCCCCTGACCTCACCACGCCCGCTCCCAGGAGCAGGGCGACTTTAAAGGTTTGAGTCCGGTGAACTTGGGGGAGCGGATGCCTCCTCCAGGCAAGGCAGCTAGGGACATGGGAGAATATCCTCTAGCTCGACAGTGGCACCCTATTCCCCAGTCGCTTCCGTCAAACCCCTTCCCCAGAACACCCATGTCTAGATTGTGTGTCTGTCTGACTACCAGCCTGACTGCCTAGATATTTAAGAATGGGAGCGGCTAGTCTACGTGTGTGTCTGCCGTTTTACCTAACGGAGGAGCAGCCGGCGAGTAGGTCTCTCTATTTGCCTGCCTATCTATCTATCAATCAAACTATCTATCTATCTATCTATCTATCTATCTATCTATCTATCTATCTATCTATCTATCTATCTATCTATCTATCTATCTCTCTATCTATCTATCTATCTACCTACCTATCTATCAAGTGGAGGCATAGCAGGAGCCAAGTGTGACTTTTTACTTGTGTGTCTGTTGGAGGAGGAGGTGAGTTTGTCTATCTACCTATCTACCTATTGGAAGAGAAGGAGGAGGCTAGTGTGTGTGTGTTTGTGCATGTCTGTCTGTCTACGTTTCCGTCTCCCTCTATAATGGATGAGGAGGAGGAGGTTAGGATAGAGGGCTGTGTCTAAATGGAGGAAGACGCTAGTGTGTCTGACTGTCTATTTACTTGTCTCTCTGTCTGTCTAAGGGAGGAAGCCTCTCAGTATTCGACTCACCTGGAGGGATGGCAATTGCCACCCTGAAGCAACAGAGGGTGCCCCCATTGCAGTCTGAGGGGGACAATGGATGGGAAGCCACAGGCTTGCCAGGGCAGCCCGTGCCTGCCGCTTCTGCTCTTTCTATAGCTGCGCGCGCCAAGCCCCAGCCCGACCCCCGCCGCGCCCCACCCCACACCCGCTTCACGGGAGCCGGAAAACACAGAGATGTGCACCTCGAGTACCTAGGGTAGCAGAAACCAACCCTAGGACCGGCCAAGGGGGAGATCTGAGCAAATACAGGGGCTCGGTGGGGCAGACCCGCCTCCTCACTGCAGCCCCTTATCACACCGGGCCCGCCTTCGGGGCGAAGGCTGACATGGAAACATGGATACTGTGAACCCGGGGCAGGAGAGCCCGTTTCCAGGCCAGGCCCTTGTGAAGATGGGAGCAACCTGATCGGCTCACCCGATGTAGTCTGCTCCCCTCAACGTCCCTGTACCCAGAGATCACCGCAGCAGCCTCCCAGGACCTGGCTGACAAGGAGAATTAAATCCCGCACACCTGGGGTAGCAGAGGACACCCCGAGGCCAGGAGAGGGGGAGATGGTAGGAAAATGATCGACTCCCCGAGGCATCCCCCTTAGCTGCTGTGCCGCCTCCATATCTGCCGCTGAACTCTTCCCCTGACCTCAGCACGCCCGCTCCCAAAGCAGGGAGACTTCAAATGTCTGAGTCCGGTGAACTTGGGGGAGCGGATGCCACCCCCAGGCAAGGCAGGGTGGGACATGGGATAAAACGCTATGACTCGCCAGTGGCACTCCTGCCCCTGGTCAACGCTGCTGATCCCTGTCCACAGACCGCACCCCGACGCTAGTGTGTCTGTCTGTCTGACTGCCTGCCTGATTGCCTGCCTAGAGGAGGATGGGAGAGGCTAGCCTAAGTGTGTGCCCGTCTGCTTATCTAACGGAGGAGGAGGAGACTTGGATGTCTCTGTATCTTCCTGCCTGCCTATCTATCTATCTATCTATCTATCTATCTATCTATCTACCTAACTACCTATCTATCTAAAGGAGGCATACCTATAGGCTAGTGTGCCTTTTTATGTGTCTGTGTATTGGAGGAGTAGGTGAGTGTGTCTGTCTACATAACGTCGAATTTGAGGAAGAGGAGGAGGCTACCGTGTGTGTGTGTGTGTGTCTGTGTGTCTGTGTGTCTGTGTGTGCGTGCGGGTCTGTGTATCAATGAACCGGAAAGTAAAGGGGGGTATTCTACTGTATATTTGTATCAGTCGATGTGTGCATCTAATGGAGGGGGAGTAAGCTAGTATGTCTGTCTCTCTGTCACTGTAACAGATATCTATATATGTACGTTTATCTAATCGAGAAGAAGGAGGCTAGAGTGTCTATCTCTCTGTGTCTCAGGGGAGGAGAAGACTAGTGTGTATGTCTGTCTGTGTGTCTGTGAGTCTGTCTGTATTATTATCTAATGGAGAAGAAGAAGGATTCCAAAGTGTCTGGCTATCTGTCTGTCCCTCTACAGGAGAACAAAGAGGCTAGTGTGTCTATCAGTCAATCTCACTATCAATCTAATGGAGGATGAGGAAGAGTCTATTGCGTTTCTCGATCTATTATCTAATGGAGGAGGAGATTAGTGTGTCTCACTACCTAATAAAGTGAGGAGAAGTAGGACGCCAGTGTGTGTATGTGTGTGTCTGTGGGTGTCTGCCTATGTATGTATGTGTCTACCTATAGAATGCATGAGGAAGAGGAGGTTAGGCTATATGGCTGTTTCTAAATGGAGGAAGAGGCTAGTGTGTCTGTCTGTCTATTTCTTTGTCTCTCTGTGTGTCTAATGGAGGAAGAATCCCAGTATTCGTGCCACCTGGGGGGATGGCAATTGCCACCCTGAAGCAGCAGGGGGCGCCCCAACTGCAGGCTGAGGGGGACACTGGATAGAAACCCACAGGCTTGCCTGGGCAGCCCATGCCTCCTGCTTCTGCCCTCTCTGTTTCCGCCACCGCCCCGCCCCAGCCCCGCCCCCGCCCCGCCCACAGGCCACCCCTGCCCGCCTCCCGGGAGCCGGGAAACGCAAAGATGTGCACCTCGTGTACCTAGGGTAGCAGAGATCAACCCTAGAACCGGCCAAGGGGGAGATCTGAGCAATAACAGGGGCTCGGTGGGGCAGCCCCGACTACTCACTGCAGCCCCTGATCGCAGCGCGCCTGCCTCCAGGGCGGACGCTGACATGGAAACATGCATACGGTGAACCTGGGGCAGGAGAGGCCGCCCCCAGGCCAGGCCGCTGTGGAGATGGGAGCCAACTGATCGGCTGATCAGAGGCAGTCCGCTCCCCACGACGTCCCTGTCCTCTGAAGTCACCTCACCAGCATCCCAGGACCTGGCTGGCAAGGAGAACTAAATCCCGGAAACCTGGGTTAGCAGAGGCCGCCCCGAGGGCAGAAGAGGTGGAGTTCGGAGGAAAATGACCAAGCCGCCGAGGCATCCCCGTTTGCTGCTGTGCAGCCTCTGTCTCCGCCTCTGCTGCCGACCTCTTCCCCTGACCTCACCACGCCCGCTCCCAGGAGCAGGGCGACTTTAAAGGTTTGAGTCCGGTGAACTTGGGGGAGCGGATGCCTCCTCCAGGCAAGGCAGCTAGGGACATGGGAGAATATCCTCTAGCTCGACAGTGGCACCCTATTCCCCAGTCGCTTCCGTCAAACCCCTTCCCCAGAACACCCATGTCTAGATTGTGTGTCTGTCTGACTACCAGCCTGACTGCCTAGATATTTAAGAATGGGAGCGGCTAGTCTACGTGTGTGTCTGCCGTTTTACCTAACGGAGGAGCAGCCGGCGAGTAGGTCTCTCTATTTGCCTGCCTATCTATCTATCAATCAAACTATCTATCTATCTATCTATCTATCTATCTATCTATCTATCTATCTATCTATCTATCTATCTATCTATCTATCTATCTCTCTATCTATCTATCTATCTACCTACCTATCTATCAAGTGGAGGCATAGCAGGAGCCAAGTGTGACTTTTTACTTGTGTGTCTGTTGGAGGAGGAGGTGAGTTTGTCTATCTACCTATCTACCTATTGGAAGAGAAGGAGGAGGCTAGTGTGTGTGTGTTTGTGCATGTCTGTCTGTCTACGTTTCTGTCTCCCTCTATAATGGATGAGGAGGAGGAGGTTAGGATAGAGGGCTGTGTCTAAATGGAGGAAGACGCTAGTGTGTCTGACTGTCTATTTACTTGTCTCTCTGTCTGTCTAAGGGAGGAAGCCTCTCAGTATTCGACTCACCTGGAGGGATGGCAATTGCCACCCTGAAGCAACAGAGGGTGCCCCCATTGCAGTCTGAGGGGGACAATGGATGGGAAGCCACAGGCTTGCCAGGGCAGCCCGTGCCTGCCGCTTCTGCTCTTTCTATAGCTGCGCGCGCCAAGCCCCAGCCCGACCCCCGCCGCGCCCCACCCCACACCCGCTTCACGGGAGCCGGAAAACACAGAGATGTGCACCTCGAGTACCTAGGGTAGCAGAAACCAACCCTAGGACCGGCCAAGGGGGAGATCTGAGCAAATACAGGGGCTCGGTGGGGCAGACCCGCCTCCTCACTGCAGCCCCTTATCACACCGGGCCCGCCTTCGGGGCGAAGGCTGACATGGAAACATGGATACTGTGAACCCGGGGCAGGAGAGCCCGTTTCCAGGCCAGGCCCTTGTGAAGATGGGAGCAACCTGATCGGCTCACCCGATGTAGTCTGCTCCCCTCAACGTCCCTGTACCCAGAGATCACCGCAGCAGCCTCCCAGGACCTGGCTGACAAGGAGAATTAAATCCCGCACACCTGGGGTAGCAGAGGACACCCCGAGGCCAGGAGAGGGGGAGATGGTAGGAAAATGATCGACTCCCCGAGGCATCCCCCTTAGCTGCTGTGCCGCCTCCATATCTGCCGCTGAACTCTTCCCCTGACCTCAGCACGCCCGCTCCCAAAGCAGGGAGACTTCAAATGTCTGAGTCCGGTGAACTTGGGGGAGCGGATGCCACCCCCAGGCAAGGCAGGGTGGGACATGGGATAAAACGCTATGACTCGCCAGTGGCACTCCTGCCCCTGGTCAACGCTGCTGATCCCTGTCCACAGACCGCACCCCGACGCTAGTGTGTCTGTCTGTCTGACTGCCTGCCTGATTGCCTGCCTAGAGGAGGATGGGAGAGGCTAGCCTAAGTGTGTGCCCGTCTGCTTATCTAACGGAGGAGGAGGAGACTTGGATGTCTCTGTATCTTCCTGCCTGCCTATCTATCTATCTATCTATCTATCTATCTATCTATCTATCAATCTATCTATCTATCTACCTACCTAACTACCTATCTATCTAAAGGAGGCATACCTATAGGCTAGTGTGCCTTTTTATGTGTCTGTGTATTGGAGGAGTAGGTGAGTGTGTCTATCTACATAACTTCGAATTTGAGGAAGAGGAGGAGGCTACCGTGTGTGTGTGTGTGTGTCTGTGTGTCTGTGTGTCTGTGTGTGCGTGCGGGTCTGTGTATCAATGAACCGGAAAGTAAAGGGGGGTATTCTACTGTATATTTGTATCAGTCGATGTGTGCATCTAATGGAGGGGGAGTAAGCTAGTATGTCTGTCTCTCTGTCACTGTAACAGATATCTATATATGTACGTTTATCTAATCGAGAAGAAGGAGGCTAGAGTGTCTATCTCTCTGTGTCTCAGGGGAGGAGAAGACTAGTGTGTATGTCTGTCTGTGTGTCTGTGAGTCTGTCTGTATTATTATCTAATGGAGAAGAAGAAGGATTCCAAAGTGTCTGGCTATCTGTCTGTCCCTCTACAGGAGAACAAAGAGGCTAGTGTGTCTATCAGTCAATCTCACTATCAATCTAATGGAGGATGAGGAAGAGTCTATTGCGTTTCTCGATCTATTATCTAATGGAGGAGGAGATTAGTGTGTCTCACTACCTAATAAAGTGAGGAGAAGTAGGACGCCAGTGTGTGTATGTGTGTGTCTGTGGGTGTCTGCCTATGTATGTATGTGTCTACCTATAGAATGCATGAGGAAGAGGAGGTTAGGCTATATGGCTGTTTCTAAATGGAGGAAGAGGCTAGTGTGTCTGTCTGTCTATTTCTTTGTCTCTCTGTGTGTCTAATGGAGGAAGAATCCCAGTATTCGTGCCACCTGGGGGGATGGCAATTGCCACCCTGAAGCAGCAGGGGGCGCCCCAACTGCAGGCTGAGGGGGACACTGGATAGAAACCCACAGGCTTGCCTGGGCAGCCCATGCCTCCTGCTTCTGCCCTCTCTGTTTCCGCCACCGCCCCGCCCCAGCCCCGCCCCCGCCCCGCCCACAGGCCACCCCTGCCCGCCTCCCGGGAGCCGGGAAACGCAAAGATGTGCACCTCGTGTACCTAGGGTAGCAGAGATCAACCCTAGAACCGGCCAAGGGGGAGATCTGAGCAATAACAGGGGCTCGGTGGGGCAGCCCCGACTACTCACTGCAGCCCCTGATCGCAGCGCGCCTGCCTCCAGGGCGGACGCTGACATGGAAACATGCATACGGTGAACCTGGGGCAGGAGAGGCCGCCCCCAGGCCAGGCCGCTGTGGAGATGGGAGCCAACTGATCGGCTGATCAGAGGCAGTCCGCTCCCCACGACGTCCCTGTCCTCTGAAGTCACCTCACCAGCATCCCAGGACCTGGCTGGCAAGGAGAACTAAATCCCGGAAACCTGGGTTAGCAGAGGCCGCCCCGAGGGCAGAAGAGGTGGAGTTCGGAGGAAAATGACCAAGCCGCCGAGGCATCCCCGTTTGCTGCTGTGCAGCCTCTGTCTCCGCCTCTGCTGCCGACCTCTTCCCCTGACCTCACCACGCCCGCTCCCAGGAGCAGGGCGACTTTAAAGGTTTGAGTCCGGTGAACTTGGGGGAGCGGATGCCTCCTCCAGGCAAGGCAGCTAGGGACATGGGAGAATATCCTCTAGCTCGACAGTGGCACCCTATTCCCCAGTCGCTTCCGTCAAACCCCTTCCCCAGAACACCCATGTCTAGATTGTGTGTCTGTCTGACTACCAGCCTGACTGCCTAGATATTTAAGAATGGGAGCGGCTAGTCTACGTGTGTGTCTGCCGTTTTACCTAACGGAGGAGCAGCCGGCGAGTAGGTCTCTCTATTTGCCTGCCTATCTATCTATCAATCAAACTATCTATCTATCTATCTATCTATCTATCTATCTATCTATCTATCTATCTATCTACCTACCTATCTATCAAGTGGAGGCATAGCAGGAGCCAAGTGTGACTTTTTACTTGTGTGTCTGTTGGAGGAGGAGGTGAGTTTGTCTATCTACCTATCTACCTATTGGAAGAGAAGGAGGAGGCTAGTGTGTGTGTGTTTGTGCATGTCTGTCTGTCTATGTTTCTGTCTCCCTCTATAATGGATGAGGAGGAGGAGGTTAGGATAGAGGGCTGTGTCTAAATGGAGGAAGACGCTAGTGTGTCTGACTGTCTATTTACTTGTCTCTCTGTCTGTTTAAGGGAGGAAGCCTCTCAGTATTCGACTCACCTGGAGGGATGGCAATTGCCACCCTGAAGCAACAGAGGGTGCCCCCATTGCAGTCTGAGGGGGACAATGGATGGGAAGCCACAGGCTTGCCAGGGCAGCCCGTGCCTGCCGCTTCTGCTCTTTCTATAGCTGCGCGCGCCAAGCCCCAGCCCGACCCCCGCCGCGCCCCACCCCACACCCGCTTCACGGGAGCCGGAAAACACAGAGATGTGCACCTCGAGTACCTAGGGTAGCAGAAACCAACCCTAGGACCGGCCAAGGGGGAGATCTGAGCAAATACAGGGGCTCGGTGGGGCAGACCCGCCTCCTCACTGCAGCCCCTTATCACACCGGGCCCGCCTTCGGGGCGAAGGCTGACATGGAAACATGGATACTGTGAACCCGGGGCAGGAGAGCCCGTTTCCAGGCCAGGCCCTTGTGAAGATGGGAGCAACCTGATCGGCTCACCCGATGTAGTCTGCTCCCCTCAACGTCCCTGTACCCAGAGATCACCGCAGCAGCCTCCCAGGACCTGGCTGACAAGGAGAATTAAATCCCGCACACCTGGGGTAGCAGAGGACACTCCGAGGCCAGGAGAGGGGGAGATGGTAGGAAAATGATCGACTCCCCGAGGCATCCCCCTTAGCTGCTGTGCCGCCTCCATATCTGCCGCTGAACTCTTCCCCTGACCTCAGCACGCCCGCTCCCAAAGCAGGGAGACTTCAAATGTCTGAGTCCGGTGAACTTGGGGGAGCGGATGCCACCCCCAGGCAAGGCAGGGTGGGACATGGGATAAAACGCTATGACTCGCCAGTGGCACTCCTGCCCCTGGTCAACGCTGCTGATCCCTGTCCACAGACCGCACCCCGACGCTAGTGTGTCTGTCTGTCTGACTGCCTGCCTGATTGCCTGCCTAGAGGAGGATGGGAGAGGCTAGCCTAAGTGTGTGCCCGTCTGCTTATCTAACGGAGGAGGAGGAGACTTGGATGTCTCTGTATCTTCCTGCCTGCCTATCTATCTATCTATCTATCTATCAATCTATCTATCTATCTACCTACCTAACTACCTATCTATCTAAAGGAGGCATACCTATAGGCTAGTGTGCCTTTTTATGTGTCTGTGTATTGGAGGAGTAGGTGAGTGTGTCAATCTACATAACTTCGAATTTGAGGAAGAGGAGGAGGCTACCGTGTGTGTGTGTGTGTGTCTGTGTGTCTGTGTGTCTGTGTGTGCGTGCGGGTCTGTGTATCAATGAACCGGAAAGTAAAGGGGGGTATTCTACTGTATATTTGTATCAGTCGATGTGTGCATCTAATGGAGGGGGAGTAAGCTAGTGTGTCTGTCTCTCTGTCACTGTAACAGATATCTATATATGTACGTTTATCTAATCGAGAAGAAGGAGGCTAGAGTGTCTATCTCTCTGTGTCTCAGGGGAGGAGAAGACTAGTGTGTATGTCTGTCTGTGTGTCTGTGAGTCTGTCTGTATTATTATCTAATGGAGAAGAAGAAGGATTCCAAAGTGTCTGGCTATCTGTCTGTCCCTCTACAGGAGAACAAAGAGGCTAGTGTGTCTATCAGTCAATCTCACTATCAATCTAATGGAGGATGAGGAAGAGTCTATTGCGTTTCTCGATCTATTATCTAATGGAGGAGGAGATTAGTGTGTCTCACTACCTAATAAAGTGAGGAGAAGTAGGACGCCAGTGTGTGTATGTGTGTGTCTGTGGGTGTCTGCCTATGTATGTATGTGTCTACCTATAGAATGCATGAGGAAGAGGAGGTTAGGCTATATGGCTGTTTCTAAATGGAGGAAGAGGCTAGTGTGTCTGTCTGTCTATTTCTTTGTCTCTCTGTGTGTCTAATGGAGGAAGAATCCCAGTATTCGTGCCACCTGGGGGGATGGCAATTGCCACCCTGAAGCAGCAGGGGGCGCCCCAACTGCAGGCTGAGGGGGACACTGGATAGAAACCCACAGGCTTGCCTGGGCAGCCCATGCCTCCTGCTTCTGCCCTCTCTGTTTCTGCCACCGCCCCGCCCCAGCCCCGCCCCCGCCCCGCCCACAGGCCACCCCTGCCCGCCTCCCGGGAGCCGGGAAACGCAAAGATGTGCACCTCGTGTACCTAGGGTAGCAGAGATCAACCCTAGAACCGGCCAAGGGGGAGATCTGAGCAATAACAGGGGCTCGGTGGGGCAGCCCCGACTACTCACTGCAGCCCCTGATCGCAGCGCGCCTGCCTCCAGGGCGGACGCTGACATGGAAACATGCATACGGTGAACCTGGGGCAGGAGAGGCCGCCCCCAGGCCAGGCCGCTGTGGAGATGGGAGCCAACTGATCGGCTGATCAGAGGCAGTCCGCTCCCCACGACGTCCCTGTCCTCTGAAGTCACCTCACCAGCATCCCAGGACCTGGCTGGCAAGGAGAACTAAATCCCGGAAACCTGGGTTAGCAGAGGCCGCCCCGAGGGCAGAAGAGGTGGAGTTCGGAGGAAAATGACCAAGCCGCCGAGGCATCCCCGTTTGCTGCTGTGCAGCCTCTGTCTCCGCCTCTGCTGCCGACCTCTTCCCCTGACCTCACCACGCCCGCTCCCAGGAGCAGGGCGACTTTAAAGGTTTGAGTCCGGTGAACTTGGGGGAGCGGATGCCTCCTCCAGGCAAGGCAGCTAGGGACATGGGAGAATATCCTCTAGCTCGACAGTGGCACCCTATTCCCCAGTCGCTTCCGTCAAACCCCTTCCCCAGAACACCCATGTCTAGATTGTGTGTCTGTCTGACTACCAGCCTGACTGCCTAGATATTTAAGAATGGGAGCGGCTAGTCTACGTGTGTGTATGTCGTTTTACCTAACGGAGGAGCAGACGGCGAGTAGGTCTCTCTATTTGCCTGCCTTATCTATCTATCAATCAAACTATCTATCTATCTATCTATCTATCTATCTATCTATCTATCTATCTATCTATATATCTATCTCTCTATCTATCTATCTATCTACCTACCTATCTATCAAGTGGAGGCATAGCAGGAGCCAAGTGTGACTTTTTACTTGTGTGTCTGTTGGAGGAGGAGGTGAGTTTGTCTATCTACCTATCTACCTATTGGAAGAGAAGGAGGAGGCTAGTGTGTGTGTGTTTGTTCATGTCTGTCTGTCTACGTTTCTGTCTCCCTCTATAATGGATGAGGAGGAGGAGGTTAGGATAGAGGGCTGTGTCTAAATGGAGGAAGACGCTAGTGTGTCTGACTGTCTATTTACTTGTCTCTCTGTCTGTCTAAGGGAGGAAGCCTCTCAGTATTCGACTCACCTGGAGGGATGGCAATTGCCACCCTGAAGCAACAGAGGGTGCCCCCATTGCAGTCTGAGGGGGACAATGGATGGGAAGCCACAGGCTTGCCAGGGCAGCCCGTGCCTGCCGCTTCTGCTCTTTCTATAGCTGCGCGCGCCAAGCCCCAGCCCGACCCCCGCTGCGCCCCACCCCACACCCGCTTCACGGGAGCCGGAAAACACAGAGATGTGCACCTCGAGTACCTAGGGTAGCAGAAACCAACCCTAGGACCGGCCAAGGGGGAGATCTGAGCAAATACAGGGGCTCGGTGGGGCAGACCCGCCTCCTCACTGCAGCCCCTTATCACACCGGGCCCGCCTTCGGGGCGAAGGCTGACATGGAAACATGGATACTGTGAACCCGGGGCAGGAGAGCCCGTTTCCAGGCCAGGCCCTTGTGAAGATGGGAGCAACCTGATCGGCTCACCCGATGTAGTCTGCTCCCCTCAACGTCCCTGTACCCAGAGATCACCGCAGCAGCCTCCCAGGACCTGGCTGACAAGGAGAATTAAATCCCGCACACCTGGGGTAGCAGAGGACACCCCGAGGCCAGGAGAGGGGGAGATGGTAGGAAAATGATCGACTCCCCGAGGCATCCCCCTTAGCTGCTGTGCCGCCTCCATATCTGCCGCTGAACTCTTCCCCTGACCTCAGCACGCCCGCTCCCAAAGCAGGGAGACTTCAAATGTCTGAGTCCGGTGAACTTGGGGGAGCGGATGCCACCCCCAGGCAAGGCAGGGTGGGACATGGGATAAAACGCTATGACTCGCCAGTGGCACTCCTGCCCCTGGTCAACGCTGCTGATCCCTGTCCACAGACCGCACCCCGACGCTAGTGTGTCTGTCTGTCTGACTGCCTGCCTGATTGCCTGCCTAGAGGAGGATGGGAGAGGCTAGCCTAAGTGTGTGCCCGTCTGCTTATCTAACGGAGGAGGAGGAGACTTGGATGTCTCTGTATCTTCCTGCCTGCCTATCTATCTATCTATCTATCTATCTATCTATCTATCTATCTACCTAACTACCTATCTATCTAAAGGAGGCATACCTATAGGCTAGTGTGCCTTTTTATGTGTCTGTGTATTGGAGGAGTAGGTGAGTGTGTCTGTCTACATAACGTCGAATTTGAGGAAGAGGAGGAGGCTACCGTGTGTGTGTGTGTGTGTGTGTGTGTGTCTGTGTGTCTGTGTGTGCGTGCGGGTCTGTGTATCAATGAACCGGAAAGTAAAGGGGGGTATTCTACTGTATATTTGTATCAGTCGATGTGTGCATCTAATGGAGGGGGAGTAAGCTAGTATGTCTGTCTCTCTGTCACTGTAACAGATATCTATATATGTACGTTTATCTAATCGAGAAGAAGGAGGCTAGAGTGTCTATCTCTCTGTGTCTCAGGGGAGGAGAAGACTAGTGTGTATGTCTGTCTGTGTGTCTGTGAGTCTGTCTGTATTATTATCTAATGGAGAAGAAGAAGGATTCCAAAGTGTCTGGCTATCTGTCTGTCCCTCTACAGGAGAACAAAGAGGCTAGTGTGTCTATCAGTCAATCTCACTATCAATCTAATGGAGGATGAGGAAGAGTCTATTGCGTTTCTCGATCTATTATCTAATGGAGGAGGAGATTAGTGTGTCTCACTACCTAATAAAGTGAGGAGAAGTAGGACGCCAGTGTGTGTATGTGTGTGTCTGTGGGTGTCTGCCTATGTATGTATGTGTCTACCTATAGAATGCATGAGGAAGAGGAGGTTAGGCTATATGGCTGTTTCTAAATGGAGGAAGAGGCTAGTGTGTCTGTCTGTCTATTTCTTTGTCTCTCTGTGTGTCTAATGGAGGAAGAATCCCAGTATTCGTGCCACCTGGGGGGATGGCAATTGCCACCCTGAAGCAGCAGGGGGCGCCCCAACTGCAGGCTGAGGGGGACACTGGATAGAAACCCACAGGCTTGCCTGGGCAGCCCATGCCTCCTGCTTCTGCCCTCTCTGTTTCCGCCACCGCCCCGCCCCAGCCCCGCCCCCGCCCCGCCCACAGGCCACCCCTGCCCGCCTCCCGGGAGCCGGGAAACGCAAAGATGTGCACCTCGTGTACCTAGGGTAGCAGAGATCAACCCTAGAACCGGCCAAGGGGGAGATCTGAGCAATAACAGGGGCTCGGTGGGGCAGCCCCGACTACTCACTGCAGCCCCTGATCGCAGCGCGCCTGCCTCCAGGGCGGACGCTGACATGGAAACATGCATACGGTGAACCTGGGGCAGGAGAGGCCGCCCCCAGGCCAGGCCGCTGTGGAGATGGGAGCCAACTGATCGGCTGATCAGAGGCAGTCCGCTCCCCACGACGTCCCTGTCCTCTGAAGTCACCTCACCAGCATCCCAGGACCTGGCTGGCAAGGAGAACTAAATCCCGGAAACCTGGGTTAGCAGAGGCCGCCCCGAGGGCAGAAGAGGTGGAGTTCGGAGGAAAATGACCAAGCCGCCGAGGCATCCCCGTTTGCTGCTGTGCAGCCTCTGTCTCCGCCTCTGCTGCCGACCTCTTCCCCTGACCTCACCACGCCCGCTCCCAGGAGCAGGGCGACTTTAAAGGTTTGAGTCCGGTGAACTTGGGGGAGCGGATGCCTCCTCCAGGCAAGGCAGCTAGGGACATGGGAGAATATCCTCTAGCTCGACAGTGGCACCCTATTCCCCAGTCGCTTCCGTCAAACCCCTTCCCCAGAACACCCATGTCTAGATTGTGTGTCTGTCTGACTACCAGCCTGACTGCCTAGATATTTAAGAATGGGAGCGGCTAGTCTACGTGTGTGTCTGCCGTTTTACCTAACGGAGGAGCAGCCGGCGAGTAGGTCTCTCTATTTGCCTGCCTATCTATCTATCAATCAAACTATCTATCTATCTATCTATCTATCTATCTATCTATCTATCTATCTATCTATCTATCTATCTATCTATCTATCTATCTATCTCTCTATCTATCTATCTATCTACCTACCTATCTATCAAGTGGAGGCATAGCAGGAGCCAAGTGTGACTTTTTACTTGTGTGTCTGTTGGAGGAGGAGGTGAGTTTGTCTATCTACCTATCTACCTATTGGAAGAGAAGGAGGAGGCTAGTGTGTGTGTGTTTGTGCATGTCTGTCTGTCTACGTTTCCGTCTCCCTCTATAATGGATGAGGAGGAGGAGGTTAGGATAGAGGGCTGTGTCTAAATGGAGGAAGACGCTAGTGTGTCTGACTGTCTATTTACTTGTCTCTCTGTCTGTCTAAGGGAGGAAGCCTCTCAGTATTCGACTCACCTGGAGGGATGGCAATTGCCACCCTGAAGCAACAGAGGGTGCCCCCATTGCAGTCTGAGGGGGACAATGGATGGGAAGCCACAGGCTTGCCAGGGCAGCCCGTGCCTGCCGCTTCTGCTCTTTCTATAGCTGCGCGCGCCAAGCCCCAGCCCGACCCCCGCCGCGCCCCACCCCACACCCGCTTCACGGGAGCCGGAAAACACAGAGATGTGCACCTCGAGTACCTAGGGTAGCAGAAACCAACCCTAGGACCGGCCAAGGGGGAGATCTGAGCAAATACAGGGGCTCGGTGGGGCAGACCCGCCTCCTCACTGCAGCCCCTTATCACACCGGGCCCGCCTTCGGGGCGAAGGCTGACATGGAAACATGGATACTGTGAACCCGGGGCAGGAGAGCCCGTTTCCAGGCCAGGCCCTTGTGAAGATGGGAGCAACCTGATCGGCTCACCCGATGTAGTCTGCTCCCCTCAACGTCCCTGTACCCAGAGATCACCGCAGCAGCCTCCCAGGACCTGGCTGACAAGGAGAATTAAATCCCGCACACCTGGGGTAGCAGAGGACACCCCGAGGCCAGGAGAGGGGGAGATGGTAGGAAAATGATCGACTCCCCGAGGCATCCCCCTTAGCTGCTGTGCCGCCTCCATATCTGCCGCTGAACTCTTCCCCTGACCTCAGCACGCCCGCTCCCAAAGCAGGGAGACTTCAAATGTCTGAGTCCGGTGAACTTGGGGGAGCGGATGCCACCCCCAGGCAAGGCAGGGTGGGACATGGGATAAAACGCTATGACTCGCCAGTGGCACTCCTGCCCCTGGTCAACGCTGCTGATCCCTGTCCACAGACCGCACCCCGACGCTAGTGTGTCTGTCTGTCTGACTGCCTGCCTGATTGCCTGCCTAGAGGAGGATGGGAGAGGCTAGCCTAAGTGTGTGCCCGTCTGCTTATCTAACGGAGGAGGAGGAGACTTGGATGTCTCTGTATCTTCCTGCCTGCCTATCTATCTATCTATCTATCTATCTATCTATCTATCTACCTACCTAACTACCTATCTATCTAAAGGAGGCATACCTATAGGCTAGTGTGCCTTTTTATGTGTCTGTGTATTGGAGGAGTAGGTGAGTGTGTCTATCTACATAACTTCGAATTTGAGGAAGAGGAGGAGGCTACCGTGTGTGTGTGTGTGTGTCTGTGTGTCTGTGTGTCTGTGTGTGCGTGCGGGTCTGTGTATCAATGAACCGGAAAGTAAAGGGGGGTATTCTACTGTATATTTGTATCAGTCGATGTGTGCATCTAATGGAGGGGGAGTAAGCTAGTATGTCTGTCTCTCTGTCACTGTAACAGATATCTATATATGTACGTTTATCTAATCGAGAAGAAGGAGGCTAGAGTGTCTATCTCTCTGTGTCTCAGGGGAGGAGAAGACTAGTGTGTATGTCTGTCTGTGTGTCTGTGAGTCTGTCTGTATTATTATCTAATGGAGAAGAAGAAGGATTCCAAAGTGTCTGGCTATCTGTCTGTCCCTCTACAGGAGAACAAAGAGGCTAGTGTGTCTATCAGTCAATCTCACTATCAATCTAATGGAGGATGAGGAAGAGTCTATTGCGTTTCTCGATCTATTATCTAATGGAGGAGGAGATTAGTGTGTCTCACTACCTAATAAAGTGAGGAGAAGTAGGACGCCAGTGTGTGTATGTGTGTGTCTGTGGGTGTCTGCCTATGTATGTATGTGTCTACCTATAGAATGCATGAGGAAGAGGAGGTTAGGCTATATGGCTGTTTCTAAATGGAGGAAGAGGCTAGTGTGTCTGTCTGTCTATTTCTTTGTCTCTCTGTGTGTCTAATGGAGGAAGAATCCCAGTATTCGTGCCACCTGGGGGGATGGCAATTGCCACCCTGAAGCAGCAGGGGGCGCCCCAACTGCAGGCTGAGGGGGACACTGGATAGAAACCCACAGGCTTGCCTGGGCAGCCCATGCCTCCTGCTTCTGCCCTCTCTGTTTCCGCCACCGCCCCGCCCCAGCCCCGCCCCCGCCCCGCCCACAGGCCACCCCTGCCCGCCTCCCGGGAGCCGGGAAACGCAAAGATGTGCACCTCGTGTACCTAGGGTAGCAGAGATCAACCCTAGAACCGGCCAAGGGGGAGATCTGAGCAATAACAGGGGCTCGGTGGGGCAGCCCCGACTACTCACTGCAGCCCCTGATCGCAGCGCGCCTGCCTCCAGGGCGGACGCTGACATGGAAACATGCATACGGTGAACCTGGGGCAGGAGAGGCCGCCCCCAGGCCAGGCCGCTGTGGAGATGGGAGCCAACTGATCGGCTGATCAGAGGCAGTGCGCTCCCCACGACGTCCCTGTCCTCTGAAGTCACCTCACCAGCATCCCAGGACCTGGCTGGCAAGGAGAACTAAATCCCGGAAACCTGGGTTAGCAGAGGCCGCCCCGAGGGCAGAAGAGGTGGAGTTCGGAGGAAAATGACCAAGCCGCCGAGGCATCCCCGTTTGCTGCTGTGCAGCCTCTGTCTCCGCCTCTGCTGCCGACCTCTTCCCCTGACCTCACCACGCCCGCTCCCAGGAGCAGGGCGACTTTAAAGGTTTGAGTCCGGTGAACGTGGGGGAGCGGATGCCTCCTCCAGGCAAGGCAGCTAGGGACATGGGAGAATATCCTCTAGCTCGACAGTGGCACCCTATTCCCCAGTCGCTTCCGTCAAACCCCTTCCCCAGAACACCCATGTCTAGATTGTGTGTCTGTCTGACTACCAGCCTGACTGCCTAGATATTTAAGAATGGGAGCGGCTAGTCTACGTGTGTGTCTGCCGTTTTACCTAACGGAGGAGCAGCCGGCGAGTAGGTCTCTCTATTTGCCTGCCTATCTATCTATCAATCAAACTATCTATCTATCTATCTATCTATCTATCTATCTATCTATCTCTCTATCTATCTATCTATCTACCTACCTATCTATCAAGTGGAGGCATAGCAGGAGCCAAGTGTGACTTTTTACTTGTGTGTCTGTTGGAGGAGGAGGTGAGTTTGTCTATCTACCTATCTACCTATTGGAAGAGAAGGAGGAGGCTAGTGTGTGTGTGTTTGTGCATGTCTGTCTGTCTATGTTTCTGTCTCCCTCTATAATGGATGAGGAGGAGGAGGTTAGGATAGAGGGCTGTGTCTAAATGGAGGAAGACGCTAGTGTGTCTGACTGTCTATTTACTTGTCTCTCTGTCTGTCTAAGGGAGGAAGCCTCTCAGTATTCGACTCACCTGGAGGGATGGCAATTGCCACCCTGAAGCAACAGAGGGTGCCCCCATTGCAGTCTGAGGGGGACAATGGATGGGAAGCCACAGGCTTGCCAGGGCAGCCCGTGCCTGCCGCTTCTGCTCTTTCTATAGCTGCGCGCGCCAAGCCCCAGCCCGACCCCCGCCGCGCCCCACCCCACACCCGCTTCACGGGAGCCGGAAAACACAGAGATGTGCACCTCGAGTACCTAGGGTAGCAGAAACCAACCCTAGGACCGGCCAAGGGGGAGATCTGAGCAAATACAGGGGCTCGGTGGGGCAGACCCGCCTCCTCACTGCAGCCCCTTATCACACCGGGCCCGCCTTCGGGGCGAAGGCTGACATGGAAACATGGATACTGTGAACCCGGGGCAGGAGAGCCCGTTTCCAGGCCAGGCCCTTGTGAAGATGGGAGCAACCTGATCGGCTCACCCGATGTAGTCTGCTCCCCTCAACGTCCCTGTACCCAGAGATCACCGCAGCAGCCTCCCAGGACCTGGCTGACAAGGAGAATTAAATCCCGCACACCTGGGGTAGCAGAGGACACCCCGAGGCCAGGAGAGGGGGAGATGGTAGGAAAATGATCGACTCCCCGAGGCATCCCCCTTAGCTGCTGTGCCGCCTCCATATCTGCCGCTGAACTCTTCCCCTGACCTCAGCACGCCCGCTCCCAAAGCAGGGAGACTTCAAATGTCTGAGTCCGGTGAACTTGGGGGAGCGGATGCCACCCCCAGGCAAGGCAGGGTGGGACATGGGATAAAACGCTATGACTCGCCAGTGGCACTCCTGCCCCTGGTCAACGCTGCTGATCCCTGTCCACAGACCGCACCCCGACGCTAGTGTGTCTGTCTGTCTGACTGCCTGCCTGATTGCCTGCCTAGAGGAGGATGGGAGAGGCTAGCCTAAGTGTGTGCCCGTCTGCTTATCTAACGGAGGAGGAGGAGACTTGGATGTCTCTGTATCTTCCTGCCTGCCTATCTATCTATCTATCTATCTATCAATCTATCTATCTATCTACCTACCTAACTACCTATCTATCTAAAGGAGGCATACCTATAGGCTAGTGTGCCTTTTTATGTGTCTGTGTATTGGAGGAGTAGGTGAGTGTGTCAATCTACATAACTTCGAATTTGAGGAAGAGGAGGAGGCTACCGTGTGTGTGTGTGTGTGTCTGTGTGTCTGTGTGTCTGTGTGTGCGTGCGGGTCTGTGTATCAATGAACCGGAAAGTAAAGGGGGGTATTCTACTGTATATTTGTATCAGTCGATGTGTGCATCTAATGGAGGGGGAGTAAGCTAGTATGTCTGTCTCTCTGTCACTGTAACAGATATCTATATATGTACGTTTATCTAATCGAGAAGAAGGAGGCTAGAGTGTCTATCTCTCTGTGTCTCAGGGGAGGAGAAGACTAGTGTGTATGTCTGTCTGTGTGTCTGTGAGTCTGTCTGTATTATTATCTAATGGAGAAGAAGAAGGATTCCAAAGTGTCTGGCTATCTGTCTGTCCCTCTACAGGAGAACAAAGAGGCTAGTGTGTCTATCAGTCAATCTCACTATCAATCTAATGGAGGATGAGGAAGAGTCTATTGCGTTTCTCGATCTATTATCTAATGGAGGAGGAGATTAGTGTGTCTCACTACCTAATAAAGTGAGGAGAAGTAGGACGCCAGTGTGTGTATGTGTGTGTCTGTGGGTGTCTGCCTATGTATGTATGTGTCTACCTATAGAATGCATGAGGAAGAGGAGGTTAGGCTATATGGCTGTTTCTAAATGGAGGAAGAGGCTAGTGTGTCTGTCTGTCTATTTCTTTGTCTCTCTGTGTGTCTAATGGAGGAAGAATCCCAGTATTCGTGCCACCTGGGGGGATGGCAATTGCCACCCTGAAGCAGCAGGGGGCGCCCCAACTGCAGGCTGAGGGGGACACTGGATAGAAACCCACAGGCTTGCCTGGGCAGCCCATGCCTCCTGCTTCTGCCCTCTCTGTTTCCGCCACCGCCCCGCCCCAGCCCCGCCCCCGCCCCGCCCACAGGCCACCCCTGCCCGCCTCCCGGGAGCCGGGAAACGCAAAGATGTGCACCTCGTGTACCTAGGGTAGCAGAGATCAACCCTAGAACCGGCCAAGGGGGAGATCTGAGCAATAACAGGGGCTCGGTGGGGCAGCCCCGACTACTCACTGCAGCCCCTGATCGCAGCGCGCCTGCCTCCAGGGCGGACGCTGACATGGAAACATGCATACGGTGAACCTGGGGCAGGAGAGGCCGCCCCCAGGCCAGGCCGCTGTGGAGATGGGAGCCAACTGATCGGCTGATCAGAGGCAGTCCGCTCCCCACGACGTCCCTGTCCTCTGAAGTCACCTCACCAGCATCCCAGGACCTGGCTGGCAAGGAGAACTAAATCCCGGAAACCTGGGTTAGCAGAGGCCGCCCCGAGGGCAGAAGAGGTGGAGTTCGGAGGAAAATGACCAAGCCGCCGAGGCATCCCCGTTTGCTGCTGTGCAGCCTCTGTCTCCGCCTCTGCTGCCGACCTCTTCCCCTGACCTCACCACGCCCGCTCCCAGGAGCAGGGCGACTTTAAAGGTTTGAGTCCGGTGAACTTGGGGGAGCGGATGCCTCCTCCAGGCAAGGCAGCTAGGGACATGGGAGAATATCCTCTAGCTCGACAGTGGCACCCTATTCCCCAGTCGCTTCCGTCAAACCCCTTCCCCAGAACACCCATGTCTAGATTGTGTGTCTGTCTGACTACCAGCCTGACTGCCTAGATATTTAAGAATGGGAGCGGCTAGTCTACGTGTGTGTCTGCCGTTTTACCTAACGGAGGAGCAGCCGGCGAGTAGGTCTCTCTATTTGCCTGCCTATCTATCTATCAATCAAACTATCTATCTATCTATCTATCTATCTATCTATCTATCTATCTATCTATCTATCTATCTATCTATCTATCTACCTACCTATCTATCAAGTGGAGGCATAGCAGGAGCCAAGTGTGACTTTTTACTTGTGTGTCTGTTGGAGGAGGAGGTGAGTTTGTCTATCTACCTATCTACCTATTGGAAGAGAAGGAGGAGGCTAGTGTGTGTGTGTTTGTGCATGTCTGTCTGTCTATGTTTCTGTCTCCCTCTATAATGGATGAGGAGGAGGAGGTTAGGATAGAGGGCTGTGTCTAAATGGAGGAAGACGCTAGTGTGTCTGACTGTCTATTTACTTGTCTCTCTGTCTGTCTAAGGGAGGAAGCCTCTCAGTATTCGACTCACCTGGAGGGATGGCAATTGCCACCCTGAAGCAACAGAGGGTGCCCCCATTGCAGTCTGAGGGGGACAATGGATGGGAAGCCACAGGCTTGCCAGGGCAGCCCGTGCCTGCCGCTTCTGCTCTTTCTATAGCTGCGCGCGCCAAGCCCCAGCCCGACCCCCGCCGCGCCCCACCCCACACCCGCTTCACGGGAGCCGGAAAACACAGAGATGTGCACCTCGAGTACCTAGGGTAGCAGAAACCAACCCTAGGACCGGCCAAGGGGGAGATCTGAGCAAATACAGGGGCTCGGTGGGGCAGACCCGCCTCCTCACTGCAGCCCCTTATCACACCGGGCCCGCCTTCGGGGCGAAGGCTGACATGGAAACATGGATACTGTGAACCCGGGGCAGGAGAGCCCGTTTCCAGGCCAGGCCCTTGTGAAGATGGGAGCAACCTGATCGGCTCACCCGATGTAGTCTGCTCCCCTCAACGTCCCTGTACCCAGAGATCACCGCAGCAGCCTCCCAGGACCTGGCTGACAAGGAGAATTAAATCCCGCACACCTGGGGTAGCAGAGGACACCCCGAGGCCAGGAGAGGGGGAGATGGTAGGAAAATGATCGACTCCCCGAGGCATCCCCCTTAGCTGCTGTGCCGCCTCCATATCTGCCGCTGAACTCTTCCCCTGACCTCAGCACGCCCGCTCCCAAAGCAGGGAGACTTCAAATGTCTGAGTCCGGTGAACTTGGGGGAGCGGATGCCACCCCCAGGCAAGGCAGGGTGGGACATGGGATAAAACGCTATGACTCGCCAGTGGCACTCCTGCCCCTGGTCAACGCTGCTGATCCCTGTCCACAGACCGCACCCCGACGCTAGTGTGTCTGTCTGTCTGACTGCCTGCCTGATTGCCTGCCTAGAGGAGGATGGGAGAGGCTAGCCTAAGTGTGTGCCCGTCTGCTTATCTAACGGAGGAGGAGGAGACTTGGATGTCTCTGTATCTTCCTGCCTGCCTATCTATCTATCTATCTATCTATCAATCTATCTATCTATCTACCTACCTAACTACCTATCTATCTAAAGGAGGCATACCTATAGGCTAGTGTGCCTTTTTATGTGTCTGTGTATTGGAGGAGTAGGTGAGTGTGTCTATCTACATAACTTCGAATTTGAGGAAGAGGAGGAGGCTACCGTGTGTGTGTGTGTGTGTCTGTGTGTCTGTGTGTCTGTGTGTGCGTGCGGGTCTGTGTATCAATGAACCGGAAAGTAAAGGGGGGTATTCTACTGTATATTTGTATCAGTCGATGTGTGCATCTAATGGAGGGGGAGTAAGCTAGTATGTCTGTCTCTCTGTCACTGTAACAGATATCTATATATGTACGTTTATCTAATCGAGAAGAAGGAGGCTAGAGTGTCTATCTCTCTGTGTCTCAGGGGAGGAGAAGACTAGTGTGTATGTCTGTCTGTGTGTCTGTGAGTCTGTCTGTATTATTATCTAATGGAGAAGAAGAAGGATTCCAAAGTGTCTGGCTATCTGTCTGTCCCTCTACAGGAGAACAAAGAGGCTAGTGTGTCTATCAGTCAATCTCACTATCAATCTAATGGAGGATGAGGAAGAGTCTATTGCGTTTCTCGATCTATTATCTAATGGAGGAGGAGATTAGTGTGTCTCACTACCTAATAAAGTGAGGAGAAGTAGGACGCCAGTGTGTGTATGTGTGTGTCTGTGGGTGTCTGCCTATGTATGTATGTGTCTACCTATAGAATGCATGAGGAAGAGGAGGTTAGGCTATATGGCTGTTTCTAAATGGAGGAAGAGGCTAGTGTGTCTGTCTGTCTATTTCTTTGTCTCTCTGTGTGTCTAATGGAGGAAGAATCCCAGTATTCGTGCCACCTGGGGGGATGGCAATTGCCACCCTGAAGCAGCAGGGGGCGCCCCAACTGCAGGCTGAGGGGGACACTGGATAGAAACCCACAGGCTTGCCTGGGCAGCCCATGCCTCCTGCTTCTGCCCTCTCTGTTTCCGCCACCGCCCCGCCCCAGCCCCGCCCCCGCCCCGCCCACAGGCCACCCCTGCCCGCCTCCCGGGAGCCGGGAAACGCAAAGATGTGCACCTCGTGTACCTAGGGTAGCAGAGATCAACCCTAGAACCGGCCAAGGGGGAGATCTGAGCAATAACAGGGGCTCGGTGGGGCAGCCCCGACTACTCACTGCAGCCCCTGATCGCAGCGCGCCTGCCTCCAGGGCGGACGCTGACATGGAAACATGCATACGGTGAACCTGGGGCAGGAGAGGCCGCCCCCAGGCCAGGCCGCTGTGGAGATGGGAGCCAACTGATCGGCTGATCAGAGGCAGTCCGCTCCCCACGACGTCCCTGTCCTCTGAAGTCACCTCACCAGCATCCCAGGACCTGGCTGGCAAGGAGAACTAAATCCCGGAAACCTGGGTTAGCAGAGGCCGCCCCGAGGGCAGAAGAGGTGGAGTTCGGAGGAAAATGACCAAGCCGCCGAGGCATCCCCGTTTGCTGCTGTGCAGCCTCTGTCTCCGCCTCTGCTGCCGACCTCTTCCCCTGACCTCACCACGCCCGCTCCCAGGAGCAGGGCGACTTTAAAGGTTTGAGTCCGGTGAACTTGGGGGAGCGGATGCCTCCTCCAGGCAAGGCAGCTAGGGACATGGGAGAATATCCTCTAGCTCGACAGTGGCACCCTATTCCCCAGTCGCTTCCGTCAAACCCCTTCCCCAGAACACCCATGTCTAGATTGTGTGTCTGTCTGACTACCAGCCTGACTGCCTAGATATTTAAGAATGGGAGCGGCTAGTCTACGTGTGTGTCTGCCGTTTTACCTAACGGAGGAGCAGCCGGCGAGTAGGTCTCTCTATTTGCCTGCCTATCTATCTATCAATCAAACTATCTATCTATCTATCTATCTATCTATCTATCTATCTATCTATCTATCTATCTATCTACCTACCTATCTATCAAGTGGAGGCATAGCAGGAGCCAAGTGTGACTTTTTACTTGTGTGTCTGTTGGAGGAGGAGGTGAGTTTGTCTATCTACCTATCTACCTATTGGAAGAGAAGGAGGAGGCTAGTGTGTGTGTGTTTGTGCATGTCTGTCTGTCTATGTTTCTGTCTCCCTCTATAATGGATGAGGAGGAGGAGGTTAGGATAGAGGGCTGTGTCTAAATGGAGGAAGACGCTAGTGTGTCTGACTGTCTATTTACTTGTCTCTCTGTCTGTCTAAGGGAGGAAGCCTCTCAGTATTCGACTCACCTGGAGGGATGGCAATTGCCACCCTGAAGCAACAGAGGGTGCCCCCATTGCAGTCTGAGGGGGACAATGGATGGGAAGCCACAGGCTTGCCAGGGCAGCCCGTGCCTGCCGCTTCTGCTCTTTCTATAGCTGCGCGCGCCAAGCCCCAGCCCGACCCCCGCCGCGCCCCACCCCACACCCGCTTCACGGGAGCCGGAAAACACAGAGATGTGCACCTCGAGTACCTAGGGTAGCAGAAACCAACCCTAGGACCGGCCAAGGGGGAGATCTGAGCAAATACAGGGGCTCGGTGGGGCAGACCCGCCTCCTCACTGCAGCCCCTTATCACACCGGGCCCGCCTTCGGGGCGAAGGCTGACATGGAAACATGGATACTGTGAACCCGGGGCAGGAGAGCCCGTTTCCAGGCCAGGCCCTTGTGAAGATGGGAGCAACCTGATCGGCTCACCCGATGTAGTCTGCTCCCCTCAACGTCCCTGTACCCAGAGATCACCGCAGCAGCCTCCCAGGACCTGGCTGACAAGGAGAATTAAATCCCGCACACCTGGGGTAGCAGAGGACACCCCGAGGCCAGGAGAGGGGGAGATGGTAGGAAAATGATCGACTCCCCGAGGCATCCCCCTTAGCTGCTGTGCCGCCTCCATATCTGCCGCTGAACTCTTCCCCTGACCTCAGCACGCCCGCTCCCAAAGCAGGGAGACTTCAAATGTCTGAGTCCGGTGAACTTGGGGGAGCGGATGCCACCCCCAGGCAAGGCAGGGTGGGACATGGGATAAAACGCTATGACTCGCCAGTGGCACTCCTGCCCCTGGTCAACGCTGCTGATCCCTGTCCACAGACCGCACCCCGACGCTAGTGTGTCTGTCTGTCTGACTGCCTGCCTGATTGCCTGCCTAGAGGAGGATGGGAGAGGCTAGCCTAAGTGTGTGCCCGTC
This sequence comes from Vicugna pacos, assembly GCF_048564905.1. Lineage (NCBI taxonomy): Eukaryota > Metazoa > Chordata > Mammalia > Artiodactyla > Camelidae > Vicugna > Vicugna pacos. The sequence continues at coordinate 22,696,898 of NC_133019.1, forward strand.
TGCTTATCTAACGGAGGAGGAGGAGACTTGGATGTCTCTGTATCTTCCTGCCTGCCTATCTATCTATCTATCTATCTATCAATCTATCTATCTATCTACCTACCTAACTACCTATCTATCTAAAGGAGGCATACCTATAGGCTAGTGTGCCTTTTTATGTGTCTGTGTATTGGAGGAGTAGGTGAGTGTGTCAATCTACATAACTTCGAATTTGAGGAAGAGGAGGAGGCTACCGTGTGTGTGTGTGTGTGTCTGTGTGTCTGTGTGTCTGTGTGTGCGTGCGGGTCTGTGTATCAATGAACCGGAAAGTAAAGGGGGGTATTCTACTGTATATTTGTATCAGTCGATGTGTGCATCTAATGGAGGGGGAGTAAGCTAGTATGTCTGTCTCTCTGTCACTGTAACAGATATCTATATATGTACGTTTATCTAATCGAGAAGAAGGAGGCTAGAGTGTCTATCTCTCTGTGTCTCAGGGGAGGAGAAGACTAGTGTGTATGTCTGTCTGTGTGTCTGTGAGTCTGTCTGTATTATTATCTAATGGAGAAGAAGAAGGATTCCAAAGTGTCTGGCTATCTGTCTGTCCCTCTACAGGAGAACAAAGAGGCTAGTGTGTCTATCAGTCAATCTCACTATCAATCTAATGGAGGATGAGGAAGAGTCTATTGCGTTTCTCGATCTATTATCTAATGGAGGAGGAGATTAGTGTGTCTCACTACCTAATAAAGTGAGGAGAAGTAGGACGCCAGTGTGTGTATGTGTGTGTCTGTGGGTGTCTGCCTATGTATGTATGTGTCTACCTATAGAATGCATGAGGAAGAGGAGGTTAGGCTATATGGCTGTTTCTAAATGGAGGAAGAGGCTAGTGTGTCTGTCTGTCTATTTCTTTGTCTCTCTGTGTGTCTAATGGAGGAAGAATCCCAGTATTCGTGCCACCTGGGGGGATGGCAATTGCCACCCTGAAGCAGCAGGGGGCGCCCCAACTGCAGGCTGAGGGGGACACTGGATAGAAACCCACAGGCTTGCCTGGGCAGCCCATGCCTCCTGCTTCTGCCCTCTCTGTTTCCGCCACCGCCCCGCCCCAGCCCCGCCCCCGCCCCGCCCACAGGCCACCCCTGCCCGCCTCCCGGGAGCCGGGAAACGCAAAGATGTGCACCTCGTGTACCTAGGGTAGCAGAGATCAACCCTAGAACCGGCCAAGGGGGAGATCTGAGCAATAACAGGGGCTCGGTGGGGCAGCCCCGACTACTCACTGCAGCCCCTGATCGCAGCGCGCCTGCCTCCAGGGCGGACGCTGACATGGAAACATGCATACGGTGAACCTGGGGCAGGAGAGGCCGCCCCCAGGCCAGGCCGCTGTGGAGATGGGAGCCAACTGATCGGCTGATCAGAGGCAGTCCGCTCCCCACGACGTCCCTGTCCTCTGAAGTCACCTCACCAGCATCCCAGGACCTGGCTGGCAAGGAGAACTAAATCCCGGAAACCTGGGTTAGCAGAGGCCGCCCCGAGGGCAGAAGAGGTGGAGTTCGGAGGAAAATGACCAAGCCGCCGAGGCATCCCCGTTTGCTGCTGTGCAGCCTCTGTCTCCGCCTCTGCTGCCGACCTCTTCCCCTGACCACACCACGACCGCTCCCAGGAGCAGGGCGACTTTAAAGGTTTGAGTCCGGTGAACTTGGGGGAGCGGATGCCTCCTCCAGGCAAGGCAGCTAGGGACATGGGAGAATATCCTCTAGCTCGACAGTGGCACCCTATTCCCCAGTCGCTTCCGTCAAACCCCTTCCCCAGAACACCCATGTCTAGATTGTGTGTCTGTCTGACTACCAGCCTGACTGCCTAGATATTTAAGAATGGGAGCGGCTAGTCTACGTGTGTGTCTGCCGTTTTACCTAACGGAGGAGCAGACGGCGAGTAGGTCTCTCTATTTGCCTGCCTTATCTATCTATCAATCAAACTATCTATCTATCTATCTATCTATCTATCTATCTATCTATCTATCTATCTATCTATCTACCTACCTATCTATCAAGTGGAGGCATAGCAGGAGCCAAGTGTGACTTTTTACTTGTGTGTCTGTTGGAGGAGGAGGTGAGTTTGTCTATCTACCTATCTACCTATTGGAAGAGAAGGAGGAGGCTAGTGTGTGTGTGTTTGTGCATGTCTGTCTGTCTATGTTTCTGTCTCCCTCTATAATGGATGAGGAGGAGGAGGTTAGGATAGAGGGCTGTGTCTAAATGGAGGAAGACGCTAGTGTGTCTGACTGTCTATTTACTTGTCTCTCTGTCTGTCTAAGGGAGGAAGCCTCTCAGTATTCGACTCACCTGGAGGGATGGCAATTGCCACCCTGAAGCAACAGAGGGTGCCCCCATTGCAGTCTGAGGGGGACAATGGATGGGAAGCCACAGGCTTGCCAGGGCAGCCCGTGCCTGCCGCTTCTGCTCTTTCTATAGCTGCGCGCGCCAAGCCCCAGCCCGACCCCCGCCGCGCCCCACCCCACACCCGCTTCACGGGAGCCGGAAAACACAGAGATGTGCACCTCGAGTACCTAGGGTAGCAGAAACCAACCCTAGGACCGGCCAAGGGGGAGATCTGAGCAAATACAGGGGCTCGGTGGGGCAGACCCGCCTCCTCACTGCAGCCCCTTATCACACCGGGCCCGCCTTCGGGGCGAAGGCTGACATGGAAACATGGATACTGTGAACCCGGGGCAGGAGAGCCCGTTTCCAGGCCAGGCCCTTGTGAAGATGGGAGCAACCTGATCGGCTCACCCGATGTAGTCTGCTCCCCTCAACGTCCCTGTACCCAGAGATCACCGCAGCAGCCTCCCAGGACCTGGCTGACAAGGAGAATTAAATCCCGCACACCTGGGGTAGCAGAGGACACCCCGAGGCCAGGAGAGGGGGAGATGGTAGGAAAATGATCGACTCCCCGAGGCATCCCCCTTAGCTGCTGTGCCGCCTCCATATCTGCCGCTGAACTCTTCCCCTGACCTCAGCACGCCCGCTCCCAAAGCAGGGAGACTTCAAATGTCTGAGTCCGGTGAACTTGGGGGAGCGGATGCCACCCCCAGGCAAGGCAGGGTGGGACATGGGATAAAACGCTATGACTCGCCAGTGGCACTCCTGCCCCTGGTCAACGCTGCTGATCCCTGTCCACAGACCGCACCCCGACGCTAGTGTGTCTGTCTGTCTGACTGCCTGCCTGATTGCCTGCCTAGAGGAGGATGGGAGAGGCTAGCCTAAGTGTGTGCCCGTCTGCTTATCTAACGGAGGAGGAGGAGACTTGGATGTCTCTGTATCTTCCTGCCTGCCTATCTATCTATCTATCTATCTATCTATCTATCTATCTATCTACCTAACTACCTATCTATCTAAAGGAGGCATACCTATAGGCTAGTGTGCCTTTTTATGTGTCTGTGTATTGGAGGAGTAGGTGAGTGTGTCTGTCTACATAACGTCGAATTTGAGGAAGAGGAGGAGGCTACCGTGTGTGTGTGTGTGTGTGTGTGTGTGTCTGTGTGTCTGTGTGTGCGTGCGGGTCTGTGTATCAATGAACCGGAAAGTAAAGGGGGGTATTCTACTGTATATTTGTATCAGTCGATGTGTGCATCTAATGGAGGGGGAGTAAGCTAGTATGTCTGTCTCTCTGTCACTGTAACAGATATCTATATATGTACGTTTATCTAATCGAGAAGAAGGAGGCTAGAGTGTCTATCTCTCTGTGTCTCAGGGGAGGAGAAGACTAGTGTGTATGTCTGTCTGTGTGTCTGTGAGTCTGTCTGTATTATTATCTAATGGAGAAGAAGAAGGATTCCAAAGTGTCTGGCTATCTGTCTGTCCCTCTACAGGAGAACAAAGAGGCTAGTGTGTCTATCAGTCAATCTCACTATCAATCTAATGGAGGATGAGGAAGAGTCTATTGCGTTTCTCGATCTATTATCTAATGGAGGAGGAGATTAGTGTGTCTCACTACCTAATAAAGTGAGGAGAAGTAGGACGCCAGTGTGTGTATGTGTGTGTCTGTGGGTGTCTGCCTATGTATGTATGTGTCTACCTATAGAATGCATGAGGAAGAGGAGGTTAGGCTATATGGCTGTTTCTAAATGGAGGAAGAGGCTAGTGTGTCTGTCTGTCTATTTCTTTGTCTCTCTGTGTGTCTAATGGAGGAAGAATCCCAGTATTCGTGCCACCTGGGGGGATGGCAATTGCCACCCTGAAGCAGCAGGGGGCGCCCCAACTGCAGGCTGAGGGGGACACTGGATAGAAACCCACAGGCTTGCCTGGGCAGCCCATGCCTCCTGCTTCTGCCCTCTCTGTTTCCGCCACCGCCCCGCCCCAGCCCCGCCCCCGCCCCGCCCACAGGCCACCCCTGCCCGCCTCCCGGGAGCCGGGAAACGCAAAGATGTGCACCTCGTGTACCTAGGGTAGCAGAGATCAACCCTAGAACCGGCCAAGGGGGAGATCTGAGCAATAACAGGGGCTCGGTGGGGCAGCCCCGACTACTCACTGCAGCCCCTGATCGCAGCGCGCCTGCCTCCAGGGCGGACGCTGACATGGAAACATGCATACGGTGAACCTGGGGCAGGAGAGGCCGCCCCCAGGCCAGGCCGCTGTGGAGATGGGAGCCAACTGATCGGCTGATCAGAGGCAGTCCGCTCCCCACGACGTCCCTGTCCTCTGAAGTCACCTCACCAGCATCCCAGGACCTGGCTGGCAAGGAGAACTAAATCCCGGAAACCTGGGTTAGCAGAGGCCGCCCCGAGGGCAGAAGAGGTGGAGTTCGGAGGAAAATGACCAAGCCGCCGAGGCATCCCCGTTTGCTGCTGTGCAGCCTCTGTCTCCGCCTCTGCTGCCGACCTCTTCCCCTGACCTCACCACGCCCGCTCCCAGGAGCAGGGCGACTTTAAAGGTTTGAGTCCGGTGAACTTGGGGGAGCGGATGCCTCCTCCAGGCAAGGCAGCTAGGGACATGGGAGAATATCCTCTAGCTCGACAGTGGCACCCTATTCCCCAGTCGCTTCCGTCAAACCCCTTCCCCAGAACACCCATGTCTAGATTGTGTGTCTGTCTGACTACCAGCCTGACTGCCTAGATATTTAAGAATGGGAGCGGCTAGTCTACGTGTGTGTCTGCCGTTTTACCTAACGGAGGAGCAGCCGGCGAGTAGGTCTCTCTATTTGCCTGCCTATCTATCTATCAATCAAACTATCTATCTATCTATCTATCTATCTATCTATCTATCTATCTATCTATCTATCTATCTATCTATCTACCTACCTATCTATCAAGTGGAGGCATAGCAGGAGCCAAGTGTGACTTTTTACTTGTGTGTCTGTTGGAGGAGGAGGTGAGTTTGTCTATCTACCTATCTACCTATTGGAAGAGAAGGAGGAGGCTAGTGTGTGTGTGTTTGTGCATGTCTGTCTGTCTATGTTTCTGTCTCCCTCTATAATGGATGAGGAGGAGGAGGTTAGGATAGAGGGCTGTGTCTAAATGGAGGAAGACGCTAGTGTGTCTGACTGTCTATTTACTTGTCTCTCTGTCTGTCTAAGGGAGGAAGCCTCTCAGTATTCGACTCACCTGGAGGGATGGCAATTGCCACCCTGAAGCAACAGAGGGTGCCCCCATTGCAGTCTGAGGGGGACAATGGATGGGAAGCCACAGGCTTGCCAGGGCAGCCCGTGCCTGCCGCTTCTGCTCTTTCTATAGCTGCGCGCGCCAAGCCCCAGCCCGACCCCCGCCGCGCCCCACCCCACACCCGCTTCACGGGAGCCGGAAAACACAGAGATGTGCACCTCGAGTACCTAGGGTAGCAGAAACCAACCCTAGGACCGGCCAAGGGGGAGATCTGAGCAAATACAGGGGCTCGGTGGGGCAGACCCGCCTCCTCACTGCAGCCCCTTATCACACCGGGCCCGCCTTCGGGGCGAAGGCTGACATGGAAACATGGATACTGTGAACCCGGGGCAGGAGAGCCCGTTTCCAGGCCAGGCCCTTGTGAAGATGGGAGCAACCTGATCGGCTCACCCGATGTAGTCTGCTCCCCTCAACGTCCCTGTACCCAGAGATCACCGCAGCAGCCTCCCAGGACCTGGCTGACAAGGAGAATTAAATCCCGCACACCTGGGGTAGCAGAGGACACCCCGAGGCCAGGAGAGGGGGAGATGGTAGGAAAATGATCGACTCCCCGAGGCATCCCCCTTAGCTGCTGTGCCGCCTCCATATCTGCCGCTGAACTCTTCCCCTGACCTCAGCACGCCCGCTCCCAAAGCAGGGAGACTTCAAATGTCTGAGTCCGGTGAACTTGGGGGAGCGGATGCCACCCCCAGGCAAGGCAGGGTGGGACATGGGATAAAACGCTATGACTCGCCAGTGGCACTCCTGCCCCTGGTCAACGCTGCTGATCCCTGTCCACAGACCGCACCCCGACGCTAGTGTGTCTGTCTGTCTGACTGCCTGCCTGATTGCCTGCCTAGAGGAGGATGGGAGAGGCTAGCCTAAATGTGTGCCCGTCTGCTTATCTAACGGAGGAGGAGGAGACTTGGATGTCTCTGTATCTTCCTGCCTGCCTATCTATCTATCTATCTATCTATCTATCTATCTATCTATCTACCTAACTATCTATCTATCTAAAGGAGGCATACCTATAGGCTAGTGTGCCTTTTTATGTGTCTGTGTATTGGAGGAGTAGGTGAGTGTGTCTGTCTACATAACGTCGAATTTGAGGAAGAGGAGGAGGCTACCGTGTGTGTGTGTGTGTGTGTGTGTGTGTGTGTCTGTGTGTCTGTGTGTGCGTGCGGGTCTGTGTATCAATGAACCGGAAAGTAAAGGGGGGTATTCTACTGTATATTTGTATCAGTCGATGTGTGCATCTAATGGAGGGGGAGTAAGCTAGTATGTCTGTCTCTCTGTCACTGTAACAGATATCTATATATGTACGTTTATCTAATCGAGAAGAAGGAGGCTAGAGTGTCTATCTCTCTGTGTCTCAGGGGAGGAGAAGACTAGTGTGTATGTCTGTCTGTGTGTCTGTGAGTCTGTCTGTATTATTATCTAATGGAGAAGAAGAAGGATTCCAAAGTGTCTGGCTATCTGTCTGTCCCTCTACAGGAGAACAAAGAGGCTAGTGTGTCTATCAGTCAATCTCACTATCAATCTAATGGAGGATGAGGAAGAGTCTATTGCGTTTCTCGATCTATTATCTAATGGAGGAGGAGATTAGTGTGTCTCACTACCTAATAAAGTGAGGAGAAGTAGGACGCCAGTGTGTGTATGTGTGTGTCTGTGGGTGTCTGCCTATGTATGTATGTGTCTACCTATAGAATGCATGAGGAAGAGGAGGTTAGGCTATATGGCTGTTTCTAAATGGAGGAAGAGGCTAGTGTGTCTGTCTGTCTATTTCTTTGTCTCTCTGTGTGTCTAATGGAGGAAGAATCCCAGTATTCGTGCCACCTGGGGGGATGGCAATTGCCACCCTGAAGCAGCAGGGGGCGCCCCAACTGCAGGCTGAGGGGGACACTGGATAGAAACCCACAGGCTTGCCTGGGCAGCCCATGCCTCCTGCTTCTGCCCTCTCTGTTTCCGCCACCGCCCCGCCCCAGCCCCGCCCCCGCCCCGCCCACAGGCCACCCCTGCCCGCCTCCCGGGAGCCGGGAAACGCAAAGATGTGCACCTCGTGTACCTAGGGTAGCAGAGATCAACCCTAGAACCGGCCAAGGGGGAGATCTGAGCAATAACAGGGGCTCGGTGGAGCAGCCCCGACTACTCACTGCAGCCCCTGATCGCAGCGCGCCTGCCTCCAGGGCGGACGCTGACATGGAAACATGCATACGGTGAACCTGGGGCAGGAGAGGCCGCCCCCAGGCCAGGCCGCTGTGGAGATGGGAGCCAACTGATCGGCTGATCAGAGGCAGTCCGCTCCCCACGACGTCCCTGTCCTCTGAAGTCACCTCACCAGCATCCCAGGACCTGGCTGGCAAGGAGAACTAAATCCCGGAAACCTGGGTTAGCAGAGGCCGCCCCGAGGGCAGAAGAGGTGGAGTTCGGAGGAAAATGACCAAGCCGCCGAGGCATCCCCGTTTGCTGCTGTGCAGCCTCTGTCTCCGCCTCTGCTGCCGACCTCTTCCCCTGACCTCACCACGCCCGCTCCCAGGAGCAGGGCGACTTTAAAGGTTTGAGTCTGGTGAACTTGGGGGAGCGGATGCCTCCTCCAGGCAAGGCAGCTAGGGACATGGGAGAATATCCTCTAGCTCGACAGTGGCACCCTATTCCCCAGTCGCTTCCGTCAAACCCCTTCCCCAGAACACCCATGTCTAGATTGTGTGTCTGTCTGACTACCAGCCTGACTGCCTAGATATTTAAGAATGGGAGCGGCTAGTCTACGTGTGTGTCTGTCGTTTTACCTAACGGAGGAGCAGACGGCGAGTAGGTCTCTCTATTTGCCTGCCTATCTATCTATCAATCAAACTATCTATCTATCTATCTATCTATCTATCTATCTATCTATCTATCTATCTCTCTATCTACCTACCTATCTATCAAGTGGAGGCATAGCAGGAGCCAAGTGTGACTTTTTACTTGTGTGTCTGTTGGAGGAGGAGGTGAGTTTGTCTATCTACCTATCTACCTATTGGAAGAGAAGAAGGAGGCTAGTGTGTGTGTGTTTGTGCATGTCTGTCTGTCTATGTTTCTGTCTCCCTCTATAATGGATGAGGAGGAGGAGGTTAGGATAGAGGGCTGTGTCTAAATGGAGGAAGACGCTAGTGTGTCTGACTGTCTATTTACTTGTCTCTCTGTCTGTCTAAGGGAGGAAGCCTCTCAGTATTCGACTCACCTGGAGGGATGGCAATTGCCACCCTGAAGCAACAGAGGGTGCCCCCATTGCAGTCTGAGGGGGACAATGGATGGGAAGCCACAGGCTTGCCAGGGCAGCCCGTGCCTGCCGCTTCTGCTCTTTCTATAGCTGCGCGCGCCAAGCCCCAGCCCGACCCCCGCCGCGCCCCACCCCACACCCGCTTCACGGGAGCCGGAAAACACAGAGATGTGCACCTCGAGTACCTAGGGTAGCAGAAACCAACCCTAGGACCGGCCAAGGGGGAGATCTGAGCAAATACAGGGGCTCGGTGGGGCAGACCCGCCTCCTCACTGCAGCCCCTTATCACACCGGGCCCGCCTTCGGGGCGAAGGCTGACATGGAAACATGGATACTGTGAACCCGGGGCAGGAGAGCCCGTTTCCAGGCCAGGCCCTTGTGAAGATGGGAGCAACCTGATCGGCTCACCCGATGTAGTCTGCTCCCCTCAACGTCCCTGTACCCAGAGATCACCGCAGCAGCCTCCCAGGACCTGGCTGACAAGGAGAATTAAATCCCGCACACCTGGGGTAGCAGAGGACACCCCGAGGCCAGGAGAGGGGGAGATGGTAGGAAAATGATCGACTCCCCGAGGCATCCCCCTTAGCTGCTGTGCCGCCTCCATATCTGCCGCTGAACTCTTCCCCTGACCTCAGCACGCCCGCTCCCAAAGCAGGGAGACTTCAAATGTCTGAGTCCGGTGAACTTGGGGGAGCGGATGCCACCCCCAGGCAAGGCAGGGTGGGACATGGGATAAAACGCTATGACTCGCCAGTGGCACTCCTGCCCCTGGTCAACGCTGCTGATCTCTGTCCACAGACCGCACCCCGACGCTAGTGTGTCTGTCTGTCTGACTGCCTGCCTGATTGCCTGCCTAGAGGAGGATGGGAGAGGCTAGCCTAAATGTGTGCCCGTCTGCTTATCTAACGGAGGAGGAGGAGACTTGGATGTCTCTGTATCTTCCTGCCTGCCTATCTATCTATCTATCTATCTATCTATCTATCTATCTATCTACCTAACTATCTATCTATCTAAAGGAGGCATACCTATAGGCTAGTGTGCCTTTTTATGTGTCTGTGTATTGGAGGAGTAGGTGAGTGTGTCTGTCTACATAACGTCGAATTTGAGGAAGAGGAGGAGGCTACCGTGTGTGTGTGTGTGTGTGTGTGTGTGTGTGTCTGTGTGTCTGTGTGTGCGTGCGGGTCTGTGTATCAATGAACCGGAAAGTAAAGGGGGGTATTCTACTGTATATTTGTATCAGTCGATGTGTGCATCTAATGGAGGGGGAGTAAGCTAGTATGTCTGTCTCTCTGTCACTGTAACAGATATCTATATATGTACGTTTATCTAATCGAGAAGAAGGAGGCTAGAGTGTCTATCTCTCTGTGTCTCAGGGGAGGAGAAGACTAGTGTGTATGTCTGTCTGTGTGTCTGTGAGTCTGTCTGTATTATTATCTAATGGAGAAGAAGAAGGATTCCAAAGTGTCTGGCTATCTGTCTGTCCCTCTACAGGAGAACAAAGAGGCTAGTGTGTCTATCAGTCAATCTCACTATCAATCTAATGGAGGATGAGGAAGAGTCTATTGCGTTTCTCGATCTATTATCTAATGGAGGAGGAGATTAGTGTGTCTCACTACCTAATAAAGTGAGGAGAAGTAGGACGCCAGTGTGTGTATGTGTGTGTCTGTGGGTGTCTGCCTATGTATGTATGTGTCTACCTATAGAATGCATGAGGAAGAGGAGGTTAGGCTATATGGCTGTTTCTAAATGGAGGAAGAGGCTAGTGTGTCTGTCTGTCTATTTCTTTGTCTCTCTGTGTGTCTAATGGAGGAAGAATCCCAGTATTCGTGCCACCTGGGGGGATGGCAATTGCCACCCTGAAGCAGCAGGGGGCGCCCCAACTGCAGGCTGAGGGGGACACTGGATAGAAACCCACAGGCTTGCCTGGGCAGCCCATGCCTCCTGCTTCTGCCCTCTCTGTTTCCGCCACCGCCCCGCCCCAGCCCCGCCCCCGCCCCGCCCACAGGCCACCCCTGCCCGCCTCCCGGGAGCCGGGAAACGCAAAGATGTGCACCTCGTGTACCTAGGGTAGCAGAGATCAACCCTAGAACCGGCCAAGGGGGAGATCTGAGCAATAACAGGGGCTCGGTGGAGCAGCCCCGACTACTCACTGCAGCCCCTGATCGCAGCGCGCCTGCCTCCAGGGCGGACGCTGACATGGAAACATGCATACGGTGAACCTGGGGCAGGAGAGGCCGCCCCCAGGCCAGGCCGCTGTGGAGATGGGAGCCAACTGATCGGCTGATCAGAGGCAGTCCGCTCCCCACGACGTCCCTGTCCTCTGAAGTCACCTCACCAGCATCCCAGGACCTGGCTGGCAAGGAGAACTAAATCCCGGAAACCTGGGTTAGCAGAGGCCGCCCCGAGGGCAGAAGAGGTGGAGTTCGGAGGAAAATGACCAAGCCGCCGAGGCATCCCCGTTTGCTGCTGTGCAGCCTCTGTCTCCGCCTCTGCTGCCGACCTCTTCCCCTGACCTCACCACGCCCGCTCCCAGGAGCAGGGCGACTTTAAAGGTTTGAGTCTGGTGAACTTGGGGGAGCGGATGCCTCCTCCAGGCAAGGCAGCTAGGGACATGGGAGAATATCCTCTAGCTCGACAGTGGCACCCTATTCCCCAGTCGCTTCCGTCAAACCCCTTCCCCAGAACACCCATGTCTAGATTGTGTGTCTGTCTGACTACCAGCCTGACTGCCTAGATATTTAAGAATGGGAGCGGCTAGTCTACGTGTGTGTCTGTCGTTTTACCTAACGGAGGAGCAGACGGCGAGTAGGTCTCTCTATTTGCCTGCCTATCTATCTATCAATCAAACTATCTATCTATCTATCTATCTATCTATCTATCTATCTATCTATCTATCTATCTATCTATCTACCTACCTATCTATCAAGTGGAGGCATAGCAGGAGCCAAGTGTGACTTTTTACTTGTGTGTCTGTTGGAGGAGGAGGTGAGTTTGTCTATCTACCTATCTACCTATTGGAAGAGAAGAAGGAGGCTAGTGTGTGTGTGTTTGTGCATGTCTGTCTGTCTATGTTTCTGTCTCCCTCTATAATGGATGAGGAGGAGGAGGTTAGGATAGAGGGCTGTGTCTAAATGGAGGAAGACGCTAGTGTGTCTGACTGTCTATTTACTTGTCTCTCTGTCTGTCTAAGGGAGGAAGCCTCTCAGTATTCGACTCACCTGGAGGGATGGCAATTGCCACCCTGAAGCAACAGAGGGTGCCCCCATTGCAGTCTGAGGGGGACAATGGATGGGAAGCCACAGGCTTGCCAGGGCAGCCCGTGCCTGCCGCTTCTGCTCTTTCTATAGCTGCGCGCGCCAAGCCCCAGCCCGACCCCCGCCGCGCCCCACCCCACACCCGCTTCACGGGAGCCGGAAAACACAGAGATGTGCACCTCGAGTACCTAGGGTAGCAGAAACCAACCCTAGGACCGGCCAAGGGGGAGATCTGAGCAAATACAGGGGCTCGGTGGGGCAGACCCGCCTCCTCACTGCAGCCCCTTATCACACCGGGCCCGCCTTCGGGGCGAAGGCTGACATGGAAACATGGATACTGTGAACCCGGGGCAGGAGAGCCCGTTTCCAGGCCAGGCCCTTGTGAAGATGGGAGCAACCTGATCGGCTCACCCGATGTAGTCTGCTCCCCTCAACGTCCCTGTACCCAGAGATCACCGCAGCAGCCTCCCAGGACCTGGCTGACAAGGAGAATTAAATCCCGCACACCTGGGGTAGCAGAGGACACCCCGAGGCCAGGAGAGGGGGAGATGGTAGGAAAATGATCGACTCCCCGAGGCATCCCCCTTAGCTGCTGTGCCGCCTCCATATCTGCCGCTGAACTCTTCCCCTGACCTCAGCACGCCCGCTCCCAAAGCAGGGAGACTTCAAATGTCTGAGTCCGGTGAACTTGGGGGAGCGGATGCCACCCCCAGGCAAGGCAGGGTGGGACATGGGATAAAACGCTATGACTCGCCAGTGGCACTCCTGCCCCTGGTCAACGCTGCTGATCCCTGTCCACAGACCGCACCCCGACGCTAGTGTGTCTGTCTGTCTGACTGCCTGCCTGATTGCCTGCCTAGAGGAGGATGGGAGAGGCTAGCCTAAATGTGTGCCCGTCTGCTTATCTAACGGAGGAGGAGGAGACTTGGATGTCTCTGTATCTTCCTGCCTGCCTATCTATCTATCTATCTATCTATCTATCTATCTATCTATCTACCTAACTACCTATCTATCTAAAGGAGGCATACCTATAGGCTAGTGTGCCTTTTTATGTGTCTGTGTATTGGAGGAGTAGGTGAGTGTGTCTGTCTACATAACGTCGAATTTGAGGAAGAGGAGGAGGCTACCGTGTGTGTGTGTGTGTGTGTGTGTGTGTCTGTGTGTCTGTGTGTGCGTGCGGGTCTGTGTATCAATGAACCGGAAAGTAAAGGGGGGTATTCTACTGTATATTTGTATCAGTCGATGTGTGCATCTAATGGAGGGGGAGTAAGCTAGTATGTCTGTCTCTCTGTCACTGTAACAGATATCTATATATGTACGTTTATCTAATCGAGAAGAAGGAGGCTAGAGTGTCTATCTCTCTGTGTCTCAGGGGAGGAGAAGACTAGTGTGTATGTCTGTCTGTGTGTCTGTGAGTCTGTCTGTATTATTATCTAATGGAGAAGAAGAAGGATTCCAAAGTGTCTGGCTATCTGTCTGTCCCTCTACAGGAGAACAAAGAGGCTAGTGTGTCTATCAGTCAATCTCACTATCAATCTAATGGAGGATGAGGAAGAGTCTATTGCGTTTCTCGATCTATTATCTAATGGAGGAGGAGATTAGTGTGTCTCACTACCTAATAAAGTGAGGAGAAGTAGGACGCCAGTGTGTGTATGTGTGTGTCTGTGGGTGTCTGCCTATGTATGTATGTGTCTACCTATAGAATGCATGAGGAAGAGGAGGTTAGGCTATATGGCTGTTTCTAAATGGAGGAAGAGGCTAGTGTGTCTGTCTGTCTATTTCTTTGTCTCTCTGTGTGTCTAATGGAGGAAGAATCCCAGTATTCGTGCCACCTGGGGGGATGGCAATTGCCACCCTGAAGCAGCAGGGGGCGCCCCAACTGCAGGCTGAGGGGGACACTGGATAGAAACCCACAGGCTTGCCTGGGCAGCCCATGCCTCCTGCTTCTGCCCTCTCTGTTTCCGCCACCGCCCCGCCCCAGCCCCGCCCCCGCCCCGCCCACAGGCCACCCCTGCCCGCCTCCCGGGAGCCGGGAAACGCAAAGATGTGCACCTCGTGTACCTAGGGTAGCAGAGATCAACCCTAGAACCGGCCAAGGGGGAGATCTGAGCAATAACAGGGGCTCGGTGGGGCAGCCCCGACTACTCACTGCAGCCCCTGATCGCAGCGCGCCTGCCTCCAGGGCGGACGCTGACATGGAAACATGCATACGGTGAACCTGGGGCAGGAGAGGCCGCCCCCAGGCCAGGCCGCTGTGGAGATGGGAGCCAACTGATCGGCTGATCAGAGGCAGTCCGCTCCCCACGACGTCCCTGTCCTCTGAAGTCACCTCACCAGCATCCCAGGACCTGGCTGGCAAGGAGAACTAAATCCCGGAAACCTGGGTTAGCAGAGGCCGCCCCGAGGGCAGAAGAGGTGGAGTTCGGAGGAAAATGACCAAGCCGCCGAGGCATCCCCGTTTGCTGCTGTGCAGCCTCTGTCTCCGCCTCTGCTGCCGACCTCTTCCCCTGACCTCACCACGCCCGCTCCCAGGAGCAGGGCGACTTTAAAGGTTTGAGTCCGGTGAACTTGGGGGAGCGGATGCCTCCTCCAGGCAAGGCAGCTAGGGACATGGGAGAATATCCTCTAGCTCGACAGTGGCACCCTATTCCCCAGTCGCTTCCGTCAAACCCCTTCCCCAGAACACCCATGTCTAGATTGTGTGTCTGTCTGACTACCAGCCTGACTGCCTAGATATTTAAGAATGGGAGCGGCTAGTCTACGTGTGTGTCTGCCGTTTTACCTAACGGAGGAGCAGCCGGCGAGTAGGTCTCTCTATTTGCCTGCCTATCTATCTATCAATCAAACTATCTATCTATCTATCTATCTATCTATCTATCTATCTATCTATCTATCTATCTATCTATCTATCTACCTACCTATCTATCAAGTGGAGGCATAGCAGGAGCCAAGTGTGACTTTTTACTTGTGTGTCTGTTGGAGGAGGAGGTGAGTTTGTCTATCTACCTATCTACCTATTGGAAGAGAAGGAGGAGGCTAGTGTGTGTGTGTTTGTGCATGTCTGTCTGTCTATGTTTCTGTCTCCCTCTATAATGGATGAGGAGGAGGAGGTTAGGATAGAGGGCTGTGTCTAAATGGAGGAAGACGCTAGTGTGTCTGACTGTCTATTTACTTGTCTCTCTGTCTGTCTAAGGGAGGAAGCCTCTCAGTATTCGACTCACCTGGAGGGATGGCAATTGCCACCCTGAAGCAACAGAGGGTGCCCCCATTGCAGTCTGAGGGGGACAATGGATGGGAAGCCACAGGCTTGCCAGGGCAGCCCGTGCCTGCCGCTTCTGCTCTTTCTATAGCTGCGCGCGCCAAGCCCCAGCCCGACCCCCGCCGCGCCCCACCCCACACCCGCTTCACGGGAGCCGGAAAACACAGAGATGTGCACCTCGAGTACCTAGGGTAGCAGAAACCAACCCTAGGACCGGCCAAGGGGGAGATCTGAGCAAATACAGGGGCTCGGTGGGGCAGACCCGCCTCCTCACTGCAGCCCCTTATCACACCGGGCCCGCCTTCGGGGCGAAGGCTGACATGGAAACATGGATACTGTGAACCCGGGGCAGGAGAGCCCGTTTCCAGGCCAGGCCCTTGTGAAGATGGGAGCAACCTGATCGGCTCACCCGATGTAGTCTGCTCCCCTCAACGTCCCTGTACCCAGAGATCACCGCAGCAGCCTCCCAGGACCTGGCTGACAAGGAGAATTAAATCCCGCACACCTGGGGTAGCAGAGGACACCCCGAGGCCAGGAGAGGGGGAGATGGTAGGAAAATGATCGACTCCCCGAGGCATCCCCCTTAGCTGCTGTGCCGCCTCCATATCTGCCGCTGAACTCTTCCCCTGACCTCAGCACGCCCGCTCCCAAAGCAGGGAGACTTCAAATGTCTGAGTCCGGTGAACTTGGGGGAGCGGATGCCACCCCCAGGCAAGGCAGGGTGGGACATGGGATAAAACGCTATGACTCGCCAGTGGCACTCCTGCCCCTGGTCAACGCTGCTGATCCCTGTCCACAGACCGCACCCCGACGCTAGTGTGTCTGTCTGTCTGACTGCCTGCCTGATTGCCTGCCTAGAGGAGGATGGGAGAGGCTAGCCTAAGTGTGTGCCCGTCTGCTTATCTAACGGAGGAGGAGGAGACTTGGATGTCTCTGTATCTTCCTGCCTGCCTATCTATCTATCAATCTATCTATCTATCTACCTACCTAACTACCTATCTATCTAAAGGAGGCACACCTATAGGCTAGTGTGCCTTTTTATGTGTCTGTGTATTGGAGGAGTAGGTGAGTGTGTCTATCTACATAACTTCGAATTTGAGGAAGAGGAGGAGGCTACCGTGTGTGTGTGTGTGTGTCTGTGTGTCTGTGTGTCTGTGTGTGCGTGCGGGTCTGTGTATCAATGAACCGGAAAGTAAAGGGGGGTATTCTACTGTATATTTGTATCAGTCGATGTGTGCATCTAATGGAGGGGGAGTAAGCTAGTATGTCTGTCTCTCTGTCACTGTAACAGATATCTATATATGTACGTTTATCTAATCGAGAAGAAGGAGGCTAGAGTGTCTATCTCTCTGTGTCTCAGGGGAGGAGAAGACTAGTGTGTATGTCTGTCTGTGTGTCTGTGAGTCTGTCTGTATTATTATCTAATGGAGAAGAAGAAGGATTCCAAAGTGTCTGGCTATCTGTCTGTCCCTCTACAGGAGAACAAAGAGGCTAGTGTGTCTATCAGTCAATCTCACTATCAATCTAATGGAGGATGAGGAAGAGTCTATTGCGTTTCTCGATCTATTATCTAATGGAGGAGGAGATTAGTGTGTCTCACTACCTAATAAAGTGAGGAGAAGTAGGACGCCAGTGTGTGTATGTGTGTGTCTGTGGGTGTCTGCCTATGTATGTATGTGTCTACCTATAGAATGCATGAGGAAGAGGAGGTTAGGCTATATGGCTGTTTCTAAATGGAGGAAGAGGCTAGTGTGTCTGTCTGTCTATTTCTTTGTCTCTCTGTGTGTCTAATGGAGGAAGAATCCCAGTATTCGTGCCACCTGGGGGGATGGCAATTGCCACCCTGAAGCAGCAGGGGGCGCCCCAACTGCAGGCTGAGGGGGACACTGGATAGAAACCCACAGGCTTGCCTGGGCAGCCCATGCCTCCTGCTTCTGCCCTCTCTGTTTCCGCCACCGCCCCGCCCCAGCCCCGCCCCCGCCCCGCCCACAGGCCACCCCTGCCCGCCTCCCGGGAGCCGGGAAACGCAAAGATGTGCACCTCGTGTACCTAGGGTAGCAGAGATCAACCCTAGAACCGGCCAAGGGGGAGATCTGAGCAATAACAGGGGCTCGGTGGGGCAGCCCCGACTACTCACTGCAGCCCCTGATCGCAGCGCGCCTGCCTCCAGGGCGGACGCTGACATGGAAACATGCATACGGTGAACCTGGGGCAGGAGAGGCCGCCCCCAGGCCAGGCCGCTGTGGAGATGGGAGCCAACTGATCGGCTGATCAGAGGCAGTCCGCTCCCCACGACGTCCCTGTCCTCTGAAGTCACCTCACCAGCATCCCAGGACCTGGCTGGCAAGGAGAACTAAATCCCGGAAACCTGGGTTAGCAGAGGCCGCCCCGAGGGCAGAAGAGGTGGAGTTCGGAGGAAAATGACCAAGCCGCCGAGGCATCCCCGTTTGCTGCTGTGCAGCCTCTGTCTCCGCCTCTGCTGCCGACCTCTTCCCCTGACCTCACCACGCCCGCTCCCAGGAGCAGGGCGACTTTAAAGGTTTGAGTCCGGTGAACTTGGGGGAGCGGATGCCTCCTCCAGGCAAGGCAGCTAGGGACATGGGAGAATATCCTCTAGCTCGACAGTGGCACCCTATTCCCCAGTCGCTTCCGTCAAACCCCTTCCCCAGAACACCCATGTCTAGATTGTGTGTCTGTCTGACTACCAGCCTGACTGCCTAGATATTTAAGAATGGGAGCGGCTAGTCTACGTGTGTGTCTGTCGTTTTACCTAACGGAGGAGCAGACGGCGAGTAGGTCTCTCTATTTGCCTGCCTATCTATCTATCAATCAAACTATCTATCTATCTATCTATCTATCTATCTATCTATCTATCTATCTATCTATCTATCTATCTCTCTATCTACCTACCTATCTATCAAGTGGAGGCATAGCAGGAGCCAAGTGTGACTTTTTACTTGTGTGTCTGTTGGAGGAGGAGGTGAGTTTGTCTATCTACCTATCTACCTATTGGAAGAGAAGAAGGAGGCTAGTGTGTGTGTGTTTGTGCATGTCTGTCTGTCTATGTTTCTGTCTCCCTCTATAATGGATGAGGAGGAGGAGGTTAGGATAGAGGGCTGTGTCTAAATGGAGGAAGACGCTAGTGTGTCTGACTGTCTATTTACTTGTCTCTCTGTCTGTCTAAGGGAGGAAGCCTCTCAGTATTCGACTCACCTGGAGGGATGGCAATTGCCACCCTGAAGCAACAGAGGGTGCCCCCATTGCAGTCTGAGGGGGACAATGGATGGGAAGCCACAGGCTTGCCAGGGCAGCCCGTGCCTGCCGCTTCTGCTCTTTCTATAGCTGCGCGCGCCAAGCCCCAGCCCGACCCCCGCCGCGCCCCACCCCACACCCGCTTCACGGGAGCCGGAAAACACAGAGATGTGCACCTCGAGTACCTAGGGTAGCAGAAACCAACCCTAGGACCGGCCAAGGGGGAGATCTGAGCAAATACAGGGGCTCGGTGGGGCAGACCCGCCTCCTCACTGCAGCCCCTTATCACACCGGGCCCGCCTTCGGGGCGAAGGCTGACATGGAAACATGGATACTGTGAACCCGGGGCAGGAGAGCCCGTTTCCAGGCCAGGCCCTTGTGAAGATGGGAGCAACCTGATCGGCTCACCCGATGTAGTCTGCTCCCCTCAACGTCCCTGTACCCAGAGATCACCGCAGCAGCCTCCCAGGACCTGGCTGACAAGGAGAATTAAATCCCGCACACCTGGGGTAGCAGAGGACACCCCGAGGCCAGGAGAGGGGGAGATGGTAGGAAAATGATCGACTCCCCGAGGCATCCCCCTTAGCTGCTGTGCCGCCTCCATATCTGCCGCTGAACTCTTCCCCTGACCTCAGCACGCCCGCTCCCAAAGCAGGGAGACTTCAAATGTCTGAGTCCGGTGAACTTGGGGGAGCGGATGCCACCCCCAGGCAAGGCAGGGTGGGACATGGGATAAAACGCTATGACTCGCCAGTGGCACTCCTGCCCCTGGTCAACGCTGCTGATCCCTGTCCACAGACCGCACCCCGACGCTAGTGTGTCTGTCTGTCTGACTGCCTGCCTGATTGCCTGCCTAGAGGAGGATGGGAGAGGCTAGCCTAAATGTGTGCCCGTCTGCTTATCTAACGGAGGAGGAGGAGACTTGGATGTCTCTGTATCTTCCTGCCTGCCTATCTATCTATCTATCTATCTATCTATCTATCTATCTATCTACCTAACTACCTATCTATCTAAAGGAGGCATACCTATAGGCTAGTGTGCCTTTTTATGTGTCTGTGTATTGGAGGAGTAGGTGAGTGTGTCTGTCTACATAACGTCGAATTTGAGGAAGAGGAGGAGGCTACCGTGTGTGTGTGTGTGTGTGTGTGTGTGTCTGTGTGTCTGTGTGTGCGTGCGGGTCTGTGTATCAATGAACCGGAAAGTAAAGGGGGGTATTCTACTGTATATTTGTATCAGTCGATGTGTGCATCTAATGGAGGGGGAGTAAGCTAGTATGTCTGTCTCTCTGTCACTGTAACAGATATCTATATATGTACGTTTATCTAATCGAGAAGAAGGAGGCTAGAGTGTCTATCTCTCTGTGTCTCAGGGGAGGAGAAGACTAGTGTGTATGTCTGTCTGTGTGTCTGTGAGTCTGTCTGTATTATTATCTAATGGAGAAGAAGAAGGATTCCAAAGTGTCTGGCTATCTGTCTGTCCCTCTACAGGAGAACAAAGAGGCTAGTGTGTCTATCAGTCAATCTCACTATCAATCTAATGGAGGATGAGGAAGAGTCTATTGCGTTTCTCGATCTATTATCTAATGGAGGAGGAGATTAGTGTGTCTCACTACCTAATAAAGTGAGGAGAAGTAGGACGCCAGTGTGTGTATGTGTGTGTCTGTGGGTGTCTGCCTATGTATGTATGTGTCTACCTATAGAATGCATGAGGAAGAGGAGGTTAGGCTATATGGCTGTTTCTAAATGGAGGAAGAGGCTAGTGTGTCTGTCTGTCTATTTCTTTGTCTCTCTGTGTGTCTAATGGAGGAAGAATCCCAGTATTCGTGCCACCTGGGGGGATGGCAATTGCCACCCTGAAGCAGCAGGGGGCGCCCCAACTGCAGGCTGAGGGGGACACTGGATAGAAACCCACAGGCTTGCCTGGGCAGCCCATGCCTCCTGCTTCTGCCCTCTCTGTTTCCGCCACCGCCCCGCCCCAGCCCCGCCCCCGCCCCGCCCACAGGCCACCCCTGCCCGCCTCCCGGGAGCCGGGAAACGCAAAGATGTGCACCTCGTGTACCTAGGGTAGCAGAGATCAACCCTAGAACCGGCCAAGGGGGAGATCTGAGCAATAACAGGGGCTCGGTGGGGCAGCCCCGACTACTCACTGCAGCCCCTGATCGCAGCGCGCCTGCCTCCAGGGCGGACGCTGACATGGAAACATGCATACGGTGAACCTGGGGCAGGAGAGGCCGCCCCCAGGCCAGGCCGCTGTGGAGATGGGAGCCAACTGATCGGCTGATCAGAGGCAGTCCGCTCCCCACGACGTCCCTGTCCTCTGAAGTCACCTCACCAGCATCCCAGGACCTGGCTGGCAAGGAGAACTAAATCCCGGAAACCTGGGTTAGCAGAGGCCGCCCCGAGGGCAGAAGAGGTGGAGTTCGGAGGAAAATGACCAAGCCGCCGAGGCATCCCCGTTTGCTGCTGTGCAGCCTCTGTCTCCGCCTCTGCTGCCGACCTCTTCCCCTGACCTCACCACGCCCGCTCCCAGGAGCAGGGCGACTTTAAAGGTTTGAGTCCGGTGAACTTGGGGGAGCGGATGCCTCCTCCAGGCAAGGCAGCTAGGGACATGGGAGAATATCCTCTAGCTCGACAGTGGCACCCTATTCCCCAGTCGCTTCCGTCAAACCCCTTCCCCAGAACACCCATGTCTAGATTGTGTGTCTGTCTGACTACCAGCCTGACTGCCTAGATATTTAAGAATGGGAGCGGCTAGTCTACGTGTGTGTCTGTCGTTTTACCTAACGGAGGAGCAGACGGCGAGTAGGTCTCTCTATTTGCCTGCCTATCTATCTATCAATCAAACTATCTATCTATCTATCTATCTATCTATCTATCTATCTATCTATCTATCTATCTATCTATCTATCTCTCTATCTACCTACCTATCTATCAAGTGGAGGCATAGCAGGAGCCAAGTGTGACTTTTTACTTGTGTGTCTGTTGGAGGAGGAGGTGAGTTTGTCTATCTACCTATCTACCTATTGGAAGAGAAGAAGGAGGCTAGTGTGTGTGTGTTTGTGCATGTCTGTCTGTCTATGTTTCTGTCTCCCTCTATAATGGATGAGGAGGAGGAGGTTAGGATAGAGGGCTGTGTCTAAATGGAGGAAGACGCTAGTGTGTCTGACTGTCTATTTACTTGTCTCTCTGTCTGTCTAAGGGAGGAAGCCTCTCAGTATTCGACTCACCTGGAGGGATGGCAATTGCCACCCTGAAGCAACAGAGGGTGCCCCCATTGCAGTCTGAGGGGGACAATGGATGGGAAGCCACAGGCTTGCCAGGGCAGCCCGTGCCTGCCGCTTCTGCTCTTTCTATAGCTGCGCGCGCCAAGCCCCAGCCCGACCCCCGCCGCGCCCCACCCCACACCCGCTTCACGGGAGCCGGAAAACACAGAGATGTGCACCTCGAGTACCTAGGGTAGCAGAAACCAACCCTAGGACCGGCCAAGGGGGAGATCTGAGCAAATACAGGGGCTCGGTGGGGCAGACCCGCCTCCTCACTGCAGCCCCTTATCACACCGGGCCCGCCTTCGGGGCGAAGGCTGACATGGAAACATGGATACTGTGAACCCGGGGCAGGAGAGCCCGTTTCCAGGCCAGGCCCTTGTGAAGATGGGAGCAACCTGATCGGCTCACCCGATGTAGTCTGCTCCCCTCAACGTCCCTGTACCCAGAGATCACCGCAGCAGCCTCCCAGGACCTGGCTGACAAGGAGAATTAAATCCCGCACACCTGGGGTAGCAGAGGACACCCCGAGGCCAGGAGAGGGGGAGATGGTAGGAAAATGATCGACTCCCCGAGGCATCCCCCTTAGCTGCTGTGCCGCCTCCATATCTGCCGCTGAACTCTTCCCCTGACCTCAGCACGCCCGCTCCCAAAGCAGGGAGACTTCAAATGTCTGAGTCCGGTGAACTTGGGGGAGCGGATGCCACCCCCAGGCAAGGCAGGGTGGGACATGGGATAAAACGCTATGACTCGCCAGTGGCACTCCTGCCCCTGGTCAACGCTGCTGATCCCTGTCCACAGACCGCACCCCGACGCTAGTGTGTCTGTCTGTCTGACTGCCTGCCTGATTGCCTGCCTAGAGGAGGATGGGAGAGGCTAGCCTAAATGTGTGCCCGTCTGCTTATCTAACGGAGGAGGAGGAGACTTGGATGTCTCTGTATCTTCCTGCCTGCCTATCTATCTATCTATCTATCTATCTATCTATCTATCTATCTACCTAACTACCTATCTATCTAAAGGAGGCATACCTATAGGCTAGTGTGCCTTTTTATGTGTCTGTGTATTGGAGGAGTAGGTGAGTGTGTCTGTCTACATAACGTCGAATTTGAGGAAGAGGAGGAGGCTACCGTGTGTGTGTGTGTGTGTCTGTGTGTCTGTGTGTCTGTGTGTGCGTGCGGGTCTGTGTATCAATGAACCGGAAAGTAAAGGGGGGTATTCTACTGTATATTTGTATCAGTCGATGTGTGCATCTAATGGAGGGGGAGTAAGCTAGTATGTCTGTCTCTCTGTCACTGTAACAGATATCTATATATGTACGTTTATCTAATCGAGAAGAAGGAGGCTAGAGTGTCTATCTCTCTGTGTCTCAGGGGAGGAGAAGACTAGTGTGTATGTCTGTCTGTGTGTCTGTGAGTCTGTCTGTATTATTATCTAATGGAGAAGAAGAAGGATTCCAAAGTGTCTGGCTATCTGTCTGTCCCTCTACAGGAGAACAAAGAGGCTAGTGTGTCTATCAGTCAATCTCACTATCAATCTAATGGAGGATGAGGAAGAGTCTATTGCGTTTCTCGATCTATTATCTAATGGAGGAGGAGATTAGTGTGTCTCACTACCTAATAAAGTGAGGAGAAGTAGGACGCCAGTGTGTGTATGTGTGTGTCTGTGGGTGTCTGCCTATGTATGTATGTGTCTACCTATAGAATGCATGAGGAAGAGGAGGTTAGGCTATATGGCTGTTTCTAAATGGAGGAAGAGGCTAGTGTGTCTGTCTGTCTATTTCTTTGTCTCTCTGT
This sequence comes from Vicugna pacos, assembly GCF_048564905.1. Classification (NCBI taxonomy): domain Eukaryota; kingdom Metazoa; phylum Chordata; class Mammalia; order Artiodactyla; family Camelidae; genus Vicugna; species Vicugna pacos. The sequence goes on from NC_133019.1 coordinate 22,720,585, forward strand.
GTGTCTAATGGAGGAAGAATCCCAGTATTCGTGCCACCTGGGGGGATGGCAATTGCCACCCTGAAGCAGCAGGGGGCGCCCCAACTGCAGGCTGAGGGGGACACTGGATAGAAACCCACAGGCTTGCCTGGGCAGCCCATGCCTCCTGCTTCTGCCCTCTCTGTTTCCGCCACCGCCCCGCCCCAGCCCCGCCCCCGCCCCGCCCACAGGCCACCCCTGCCCGCCTCCCGGGAGCCGGGAAACGCAAAGATGTGCACCTCGTGTACCTAGGGTAGCAGAGATCAACCCTAGAACCGGCCAAGGGGGAGATCTGAGCAATAACAGGGGCTCGGTGGGGCAGCCCCGACTACTCACTGCAGCCCCTGATCGCAGCGCGCCTGCCTCCAGGGCGGACGCTGACATGGAAACATGCATACGGTGAACCTGGGGCAGGAGAGGCCGCCCCCAGGCCAGGCCGCTGTGGAGATGGGAGCCAACTGATCGGCTGATCAGAGGCAGTCCGCTCCCCACGACGTCCCTGTCCTCTGAAGTCACCTCACCAGCATCCCAGGACCTGGCTGGCAAGGAGAACTAAATCCCGGAAACCTGGGTTAGCAGAGGCCGCCCCGAGGGCAGAAGAGGTGGAGTTCGGAGGAAAATGACCAAGCCGCCGAGGCATCCCCGTTTGCTGCTGTGCAGCCTCTGTCTCCGCCTCTGCTGCCGACCTCTTCCCCTGACCTCACCACGCCCGCTCCCAGGAGCAGGGCGACTTTAAAGGTTTGAGTCCGGTGAACTTGGGGGAGCGGATGCCTCCTCCAGGCAAGGCAGCTAGGGACATGGGAGAATATCCTCTAGCTCGACAGTGGCACCCTATTCCCCAGTCGCTTCCGTCAAACCCCTTCCCCAGAACACCCATGTCTAGATTGTGTGTCTGTCTGACTACCAGCCTGACTGCCTAGATATTTAAGAATGGGAGCGGCTAGTCTACGTGTGTGTCTGCCGTTTTACCTAACGGAGGAGCAGCCGGCGAGTAGGTCTCTCTATTTGCCTGCCTATCTATCTATCAATCAAACTATCTATCTATCTATCTATCTATCTATCTATCTATCTATCTATCTATCTATCTATCTATCTACCTACCTACCTACCTATCTATCAAGTGGAGGCATAGCAGGAGCCAAGTGTGACTTTTTACTTGTGTGTCTGTTGGAGGAGGAGGTGAGTTTGTCTATCTACCTATCTACCTATTGGAAGAGAAGGAGGAGGCTAGTGTGTGTGTGTTTGTGCATGTCTGTCTGTCTATGTTTCTGTCTCCCTCTATAATGGATGAGGAGGAGGAGGTTAGGATAGAGGGCTGTGTCTAAATGGAGGAAGACGCTAGTGTGTCTGACTGTCTATTTACTTGTCTCTCTGTCTGTCTAAGGGAGGAAGCCTCTCAGTATTCGACTCACCTGGAGGGATGGCAATTGCCACCCTGAAGCAACAGAGGGTGCCCCCATTGCAGTCTGAGGGGGACAATGGATGGGAAGCCACAGGCTTGCCAGGGCAGCCCGTGCCTGCCGCTTCTGCTCTTTCTATAGCTGCGCGCGCCAAGCCCCAGCCCGACCCCCGCCGCGCCCCACCCCACACCCGCTTCACGGGAGCCGGAAAACACAGAGATGTGCACCTCGAGTACCTAGGGTAGCAGAAACCAACCCTAGGACCGGCCAAGGGGGAGATCTGAGCAAATACAGGGGCTCGGTGGGGCAGACCCGCCTCCTCACTGCAGCCCCTTATCACACCGGGCCCGCCTTCGGGGCGAAGGCTGACATGGAAACATGGATACTGTGAACCCGGGGCAGGAGAGCCCGTTTCCAGGCCAGGCCCTTGTGAAGATGGGAGCAACCTGATCGGCTCACCCGATGTAGTCTGCTCCCCTCAACGTCCCTGTACCCAGAGATCACCGCAGCAGCCTCCCAGGACCTGGCTGACAAGGAGAATTAAATCCCGCACACCTGGGGTAGCAGAGGACACCCCGAGGCCAGGAGAGGGGGAGATGGTAGGAAAATGATCGACTCCCCGAGGCATCCCCCTTAGCTGCTGTGCCGCCTCCATATCTGCCGCTGAACTCTTCCCCTGACCTCAGCACGCCCGCTCCCAAAGCAGGGAGACTTCAAATGTCTGAGTCCGGTGAACTTGGGGGAGCGGATGCCACCCCCAGGCAAGGCAGGGTGGGACATGGGATAAAACGCTATGACTCGCCAGTGGCACTCCTGCCCCTGGTCAACGCTGCTGATCCCTGTCCACAGACCGCACCCCGACGCTAGTGTGTCTGTCTGTCTGACTGCCTGCCTGATTGCCTGCCTAGAGGAGGATGGGAGAGGCTAGCCTAAGTGTGTGCCCGTCTGCTTATCTAACGGAGGAGGAGGAGACTTGGATGTCTCTGTATCTTCCTGCCTGCCTATCTATCTATCAATCTATCTATCTATCTACCTACCTAACTACCTATCTATCTAAAGGAGGCACACCTATAGGCTAGTGTGCCTTTTTATGTGTCTGTGTATTGGAGGAGTAGGTGAGTGTGTCTATCTACATAACTTCGAATTTGAGGAAGAGGAGGAGGCTACCGTGTGTGTGTGTGTGTGTCTGTGTGTCTGTGTGTCTGTGTGTGCGTGCGGGTCTGTGTATCAATGAACCGGAAAGTAAAGGGGGGTATTCTACTGTATATTTGTATCAGTCGATGTGTGCATCTAATGGAGGGGGAGTAAGCTAGTATGTCTGTCTCTCTGTCACTGTAACAGATATCTATATATGTACGTTTATCTAATCGAGAAGAAGGAGGCTAGAGTGTCTATCTCTCTGTGTCTCAGGGGAGGAGAAGACTAGTGTGTATGTCTGTCTGTGTGTCTGTGAGTCTGTCTGTATTATTATCTAATGGAGAAGAAGAAGGATTCCAAAGTGTCTGGCTATCTGTCTGTCCCTCTACAGGAGAACAAAGAGGCTAGTGTGTCTATCAGTCAATCTCACTATCAATCTAATGGAGGATGAGGAAGAGTCTATTGCGTTTCTCGATCTATTATCTAATGGAGGAGGAGATTAGTGTGTCTCACTACCTAATAAAGTGAGGAGAAGTAGGACGCCAGTGTGTGTATGTGTGTGTCTGTGGGTGTCTGCCTATGTATGTATGTGTCTACCTATAGAATGCATGAGGAAGAGGAGGTTAGGCTATATGGCTGTTTCTAAATGGAGGAAGAGGCTAGTGTGTCTGTCTGTCTATTTCTTTGTCTCTCTGTGTGTCTAATGGAGGAAGAATCCCAGTATTCGTGCCACCTGGGGGGATGGCAATTGCCACCCTGAAGCAGCAGGGGGCGCCCCAACTGCAGGCTGAGGGGGACACTGGATAGAAACCCACAGGCTTGCCTGGGCAGCCCATGCCTCCTGCTTCTGCCCTCTCTGTTTCCGCCACCGCCCCGCCCCAGCCCCGCCCCCGCCCCGCCCACAGGCCACCCCTGCCCGCCTCCCGGGAGCCGGGAAACGCAAAGATGTGCACCTCGTGTACCTAGGGTAGCAGAGATCAACCCTAGAACCGGCCAAGGGGGAGATCTGAGCAATAACAGGGGCTCGGTGGGGCAGCCCCGACTACTCACTGCAGCCCCTGATCGCAGCGCGCCTGCCTCCAGGGCGGACGCTGACATGGAAACATGCATACGGTGAACCTGGGGCAGGAGAGGCCGCCCCCAGGCCAGGCCGCTGTGGAGATGGGAGCCAACTGATCGGCTGATCAGAGGCAGTCCGCTCCCCACGACGTCCCTGTCCTCTGAAGTCACCTCACCAGCATCCCAGGACCTGGCTGGCAAGGAGAACTAAATCCCGGAAACCTGGGTTAGCAGAGGCCGCCCCGAGGGCAGAAGAGGTGGAGTTCGGAGGAAAATGACCAAGCCGCCGAGGCATCCCCGTTTGCTGCTGTGCAGCCTCTGTCTCCGCCTCTGCTGCCGACCTCTTCCCCTGACCTCACCACGCCCGCTCCCAGGAGCAGGGCGACTTTAAAGGTTTGAGTCCGGTGAACTTGGGGGAGCGGATGCCTCCTCCAGGCAAGGCAGCTAGGGACATGGGAGAATATCCTCTAGCTCGACAGTGGCACCCTATTCCCCAGTCGCTTCCGTCAAACCCCTTCCCCAGAACACCCATGTCTAGATTGTGTGTCTGTCTGACTACCAGCCTGACTGCCTAGATATTTAAGAATGGGAGCGGCTAGTCTACGTGTGTGTCTGTCGGTTTACCTAACGGAGGAGCAGCCGGCGAGTAGGTCTCTCTATTTGCCTGCCTATCTATCTATCAATCAAACTATCTATCTATCTATCTATCTATCTATCTATCTATCTATCTATCTATCTATCTATCTATCTTTCTATCTATCTATCTATCTATCTACCTACCTATCTATCAAGTGGAGGCATAGCAGGAGCCAAGTGTGACTTTTTACTTGTGTGTCTGTTGGAGGAGGAGGTGAGTTTGTCTATCTACCTATCTACCTATTGGAAGAGAAGAAGGAGGCTAGTGTGTGTGTGTTTGTGCATGTCTGTCTGTCTATGTTTCTGTCTCCCTCTATAATGGATGAGGAGGAGGAGGTTAGGATAGAGGGCTGTGTCTAAATGGAGGAAGACGCTAGTGTGTCTGACTGTCTATTTACTTGTCTCTCTGTCTGTCTAAGGGAGGAAGCCTCTCAGTATTCGACTCACCTGGAGGGATGGCAATTGCCACCCTGAAGCAACAGAGGGTGCCCCCATTGCAGTCTGAGGGGGACAATGGATGGGAAGCCACAGGCTTGCCAGGGCAGCCCGTGCCTGCCGCTTCTGCTCTTTCTATAGCTGCACGCGCCAAGCCCCAGCCCGACCCCCGCCGCGCCCCACCCCACACCCGCTTCACGGGAGCCGGAAAACACAGAGATGTGCACCTCGAGTACCTAGGGTAGCAGAAACCAACCCTAGGACCGGCCAAGGGGGAGATCTGAGCAAATACAGGGGCTCGGTGGGGCAGACCCGCCTCCTCACTGCAGCCCCTTATCACACCGGGCCCGCCTTCGGGGCGAAGGCTGACATGGAAACATGGATACTGTGAACCCGGGGCAGGAGAGCCCGTTTCCAGGCCAGGCCCTTGTGAAGATGGGAGCAACCTGATCGGCTCACCCGATGTAGTCTGCTCCCCTCAACGTCCCTGTACCCAGAGATCACCGCAGCAGCCTCCCAGGACCTGGCTGACAAGGAGAATTAAATCCCGCACACCTGGGGTAGCAGAGGACACCCCGAGGCCAGGAGAGGGGGAGATGGTAGGAAAATGATCGACTCCCCGAGGCATCCCCCTTAGCTGCTGTGCCGCCTCCATATCTGCCGCTGAACTCTTCCCCTGACCTCAGCACGCCCGCTCCCAAAGCAGGGAGACTTCAAATGTCTGAGTCCGGTGAACTTGGGGGAGCGGATGCCACCCCCAGGCAAGGCAGGGTGGGACATGGGATAAAACGCTATGACTCGCCAGTGGCACTCCTGCCCCTGGTCAACGCTGCTGATCCCTGTCCACAGACCGCACCCCGACGCTAGTGTGTCTGTCTGTCTGACTGCCTGCCTGATTGCCTGCCTAGAGGAGGATGGGAGAGGCTAGCCTAAGTGTGTGCCCGTCTGCTTATCTAACGGAGGAGGAGGAGACTTGGATGTCTCTGTATCTTCCTGCCTGCCTATCTATCTATCAATCTATCTATCTATCTACCTACCTAACTACCTATCTATCTAAAGGAGGCACACCTATAGGCTAGTGTGCCTTTTTATGTGTCTGTGTATTGGAGGAGTAGGTGAGTGTGTCTATCTACATAACTTCGAATTTGAGGAAGAGGAGGAGGCTACCGTGTGTGTGTGTGTGTGTCTGTGTGTCTGTGTGTCTGTGTGTGCGTGCGGGTCTGTGTATCAATGAACCGGAAAGTAAAGGGGGGTATTCTACTGTATATTTGTATCAGTCGATGTGTGCATCTAATGGAGGGGGAGTAAGCTAGTATGTCTGTCTCTCTGTCACTGTAACAGATATCTATATATGTACGTTTATCTAATCGAGAAGAAGGAGGCTAGAGTGTCTATCTCTCTGTGTCTCAGGGGAGGAGAAGACTAGTGTGTATGTCTGTCTGTGTGTCTGTGAGTCTGTCTGTATTATTATCTAATGGAGAAGAAGAAGGATTCCAAAGTGTCTGGCTATCTGTCTGTCCCTCTACAGGAGAACAAAGAGGCTAGTGTGTCTATCAGTCAATCTCACTATCAATCTAATGGAGGATGAGGAAGAGTCTATTGCGTTTCTCGATCTATTATCTAATGGAGGAGGAGATTAGTGTGTCTCACTACCTAATAAAGTGAGGAGAAGTAGGACGCCAGTGTGTGTATGTGTGTGTCTGTGGGTGTCTGCCTATGTATGTATGTGTCTACCTATAGAATGCATGAGGAAGAGGAGGTTAGGCTATATGGCTGTTTCTAAATGGAGGAAGAGGCTAGTGTGTCTGTCTGTCTATTTCTTTGTCTCTCTGTGTGTCTAATGGAGGAAGAATCCCAGTATTCGTGCCACCTGGGGGGATGGCAATTGCCACCCTGAAGCAGCAGGGGGCGCCCCAACTGCAGGCTGAGGGGGACACTGGATAGAAACCCACAGGCTTGCCTGGGCAGCCCATGCCTCCTGCTTCTGCCCTCTCTGTTTCCGCCACCGCCCCGCCCCAGCCCCGCCCCCGCCCCGCCCACAGGCCACCCCTGCCCGCCTCCCGGGAGCCGGGAAACGCAAAGATGTGCACCTCGTGTACCTAGGGTAGCAGAGATCAACCCTAGAACCGGCCAAGGGGGAGATCTGAGCAATAACAGGGGCTCGGTGGGGCAGCCCCGACTACTCACTGCAGCCCCTGATCGCAGCGCGCCTGCCTCCAGGGCGGACGCTGACATGGAAACATGCATACGGTGAACCTGGGGCAGGAGAGGCCGCCCCCAGGCCAGGCCGCTGTGGAGATGGGAGCCAACTGATCGGCTGATCAGAGGCAGTCCGCTCCCCACGACGTCCCTGTCCTCTGAAGTCACCTCACCAGCATCCCAGGACCTGGCTGGCAAGGAGAACTAAATCCCGGAAACCTGGGTTAGCAGAGGCCGCCCCGAGGGCAGAAGAGGTGGAGTTCGGAGGAAAATGACCAAGCCGCCGAGGCATCCCCGTTTGCTGCTGTGCAGCCTCTGTCTCCGCCTCTGCTGCCGACCTCTTCCCCTGACCTCACCACGCCCGCTCCCAGGAGCAGGGCGACTTTAAAGGTTTGAGTCCGGTGAACTTGGGGGAGCGGATGCCTCCTCCAGGCAAGGCAGCTAGGGACATGGGAGAATATCCTCTAGCTCGACAGTGGCACCCTATTCCCCAGTCGCTTCCGTCAAACCCCTTCCCCAGAACACCCATGTCTAGATTGTGTGTCTGTCTGACTACCAGCCTGACTGCCTAGATATTTAAGAATGGGAGCGGCTAGTCTACGTGTGTGTCTGCCGTTTTACCTAACGGAGGAGCAGCCGGCGAGTAGGTCTCTCTATTTGCCTGCCTATCTATCTATCAATCAAACTATCTATCTATCTATCTATCTATCTATCTATCTATCTATCTATCTATCTATCTATCTATCTATCTACCTACCTATCTATCAAGTGGAGGCATAGCAGGAGCCAAGTGTGACTTTTTACTTGTGTGTCTGTTGGAGGAGGAGGTGAGTTTGTCTATCTACCTATCTACCTATTGGAAGAGAAGGAGGAGGCTAGTGTGTGTGTGTTTGTGCATGTCTGTCTGTCTATGTTTCTGTCTCCCTCTATAATGGATGAGGAGGAGGAGGTTAGGATAGAGGGCTGTGTCTAAATGGAGGAAGACGCTAGTGTGTCTGACTGTCTATTTACTTGTCTCTCTGTCTGTCTAAGGGAGGAAGCCTCTCAGTATTCGACTCACCTGGAGGGATGGCAATTGCCACCCTGAAGCAACAGAGGGTGCCCCCATTGCAGTCTGAGGGGGACAATGGATGGGAAGCCACAGGCTTGCCAGGGCAGCCCGTGCCTGCCGCTTCTGCTCTTTCTATAGCTGCGCGCGCCAAGCCCCAGCCCGACCCCCGCCGCGCCCCACCCCACACCCGCTTCACGGGAGCCGGAAAACACAGAGATGTGCACCTCGAGTACCTAGGGTAGCAGAAACCAACCCTAGGACCGGCCAAGGGGGAGATCTGAGCAAATACAGGGGCTCGGTGGGGCAGACCCGCCTCCTCACTGCAGCCCCTTATCACACCGGGCCCGCCTTCGGGGCGAAGGCTGACATGGAAACATGGATACTGTGAACCCGGGGCAGGAGAGCCCGTTTCCAGGCCAGGCCCTTGTGAAGATGGGAGCAACCTGATCGGCTCACCCGATGTAGTCTGCTCCCCTCAACGTCCCTGTACCCAGAGATCACCGCAGCAGCCTCCCAGGACCTGGCTGACAAGGAGAATTAAATCCCGCACACCTGGGGTAGCAGAGGACACCCCGAGGCCAGGAGAGGGGGAGATGGTAGGAAAATGATCGACTCCCCGAGGCATCCCCCTTAGCTGCTGTGCCGCCTCCATATCTGCCGCTGAACTCTTCCCCTGACCTCAGCACGCCCGCTCCCAAAGCAGGGAGACTTCAAATGTCTGAGTCCGGTGAACTTGGGGGAGCGGATGCCACCCCCAGGCAAGGCAGGGTGGGACATGGGATAAAACGCTATGACTCGCCAGTGGCACTCCTGCCCCTGGTCAACGCTGCTGATCCCTGTCCACAGACCGCACCCCGACGCTAGTGTGTCTGTCTGTCTGACTGCCTGCCTGATTGCCTGCCTAGAGGAGGATGGGAGAGGCTAGCCTAAATGTGTGCCCGTCTGCTTATCTAACGGAGGAGGAGGAGACTTGGATGTCTCTGTATCTTCCTGCCTGCCTATCTATCTATCTATCTATCTATCTATCTATCTATCTATCTACCTAACTACCTATCTATCTAAAGGAGGCATACCTATAGGCTAGTGTGCCTTTTTATGTGTCTGTGTATTGGAGGAGTAGGTGAGTGTGTCTGTCTACATAACGTCGAATTTGAGGAAGAGGAGGAGGCTACCGTGTGTGTGTGTGTGTGTGTGTGTGTGTCTTTGTGTCTGTGTGTGTGTGTGTGTCTGTGTGTGCGTGCGGGTCTGTGTATCAATGAACCGGAAAGTAAATGGGGGTATTCTACTGTATATTTGTATCAGTCGATGTGTGCATCTAATGGAGGGGGAGTAAGCTAGTATGTCTGTCTCTCTGTCACTGTAACAGATATCTATATATGTACGTTTATCTAATCGAGAAGAAGGAGGCTAGGGTGTCTATCTCTCTGTGTCTCAGGGGAGGAGAAGACTAGTGTGTATGTCTGTCTGTGTGTCTGTGAGTCTGTCTGTATTATTATCTAATGGAGAAGAAGAAGGATTCCAAAGTGTCTGGCTATCTGTCTGTCCCTCTACAGGAGAACAAAGAGGCTAGTGTGTCTATCAGTCAATCTCACTATCAATCTAATGGAGGATGAGGAAGAGTCTATTGCGTTTCTCGATCTATTATCTAATGGAGGAGGAGATTAGTGTGTCTCACTACCTAATAAAGTGAGGAGAAGTAGGACGCCAGTGTGTGTATGTGTGTGTCTGTGGGTGTCTGCCTATGTATGTATGTGTCTACCTATAGAATGCATGAGGAAGAGGAGGTTAGGCTATATGGCTGTTTCTAAATGGAGGAAGAGGCTAGTGTGTCTGTCTGTCTATTTCTTTGTCTCTCTGTGTGTCTAATGGAGGAAGAATCCCAGTATTCGTGCCACCTGGGGGGATGGCAATTGCCACCCTGAAGCAGCAGGGGGCGCCCCAACTGCAGGCTGAGGGGGACACTGGATAGAAACCCACAGGCTTGCCTGGGCAGCCCATGCCTCCTGCTTCTGCCCTCTCTGTTTCCGCCACCGCCCCGCCCCAGCCCCGCCCCCGCCCCGCCCACAGGCCACCCCTGCCCGCCTCCCGGGAGCCGGGAAACGCAAAGATGTGCACCTCGTGTACCTAGGGTAGCAGAGATCAACCCTAGAACCGGCCAAGGGGGAGATCTGAGCAATAACAGGGGCTCGGTGGAGCAGCCCCGACTACTCACTGCAGCCCCTGATCGCAGCGCGCCTGCCTCCAGGGCGGACGCTGACATGGAAACATGCATACGGTGAACCTGGGGCAGGAGAGGCCGCCCCCAGGCCAGGCCGCTGTGGAGATGGGAGCCAACTGATCGGCTGATCAGAGGCAGTCCGCTCCCCACGACGTCCCTGTCCTCTGAAGTCACCTCACCAGCATCCCAGGACCTGGCTGGCAAGGAGAACTAAATCCCGGAAACCTGGGTTAGCAGAGGCCGCCCCGAGGGCAGAAGAGGTGGAGTTCGGAGGAAAATGACCAAGCCGCCGAGGCATCCCCGTTTGCTGCTGTGCAGCCTCTGTCTCCGCCTCTGCTGCCGACCTCTTCCCCTGACCTCACCACGCCCGCTCCCAGGAGCAGGGCGACTTTAAAGGTTTGAGTCTGGTGAACTTGGGGGAGCGGATGCCTCCTCCAGGCAAGGCAGCTAGGGACATGGGAGAATATCCTCTAGCTCGACAGTGGCACCCTATTCCCCAGTCGCTTCCGTCAAACCCCTTCCCCAGAACACCCATGTCTAGATTGTGTGTCTGTCTGACTACCAGCCTGACTGCCTAGATATTTAAGAATGGGAGCGGCTAGTCTACGTGTGTGTCTGTCGTTTTACCTAACGGAGGAGCAGACGGCGAGTAGGTCTCTCTATTTGCCTGCCTATCTATCTATCAATCAAACTATCTATCTATCTATCTATCTATCTATGTATCTCTCTATCTACCTACCTATCTATCAAGTGGAGGCATAGCAGGAGCCAAGTGTGACTTTTTACTTGTGTGTCTGTTGGAGGAGGAGGTGAGTTTGTCTATCTACCTATCTACCTATTGGAAGAGAAGAAGGAGGCTAGTGTGTGTGTGTTTGTGCATGTCTGTCTGTCTATGTTTCTGTCTCCCTCTATAATGGATGAGGAGGAGGAGGTTAGGATAGAGGGCTGTGTCTAAATGGAGGAAGACGCTAGTGTGTCTGACTGTCTATTTACTTGTCTCTCTGTCTGTCTAAGGGAGGAAGCCTCTCAGTATTCGACTCACCTGGAGGGATGGCAATTGCCACCCTGAAGCAACAGAGGGTGCCCCCATTGCAGTCTGAGGGGGACAATGGATGGGAAGCCACAGGCTTGCCAGGGCAGCCCGTGCCTGCCGCTTCTGCTCTTTCTATAGCTGCGCGCGCCAAGCCCCAGCCCGACCCCCGCCGCGCCCCACCCCACACCCGCTTCACGGGAGCCGGAAAACACAGAGATGTGCACCTCGAGTACCTAGGGTAGCAGAAACCAACCCTAGGACCGGCCAAGGGGGAGATCTGAGCAAATACAGGGGCTCGGTGGGGCAGACCCGCCTCCTCACTGCAGCCCCTTATCACACCGGGCCCGCCTTCGGGGCGAAGGCTGACATGGAAACATGGATACTGTGAACCCGGGGCAGGAGAGCCCGTTTCCAGGCCAGGCCCTTGTGAAGATGGGAGCAACCTGATCGGCTCACCCGATGTAGTCTGCTCCCCTCAACGTCCCTGTACCCAGAGATCACCGCAGCAGCCTCCCAGGACCTGGCTGACAAGGAGAATTAAATCCCGCACACCTGGGGTAGCAGAGGACACCCCGAGGCCAGGAGAGGGGGAGATGGTAGGAAAATGATCGACTCCCCGAGGCATCCCCCTTAGCTGCTGTGCCGCCTCCATATCTGCCGCTGAACTCTTCCCCTGACCTCAGCACGCCCGCTCCCAAAGCAGGGAGACTTCAAATGTCTGAGTCCGGTGAACTTGGGGGAGCGGATGCCACCCCCAGGCAAGGCAGGGTGGGACATGGGATAAAACGCTATGACTCGCCAGTGGCACTCCTGCCCCTGGTCAACGCTGCTGATCCCTGTCCACAGACCGCACCCCGACGCTAGTGTGTCTGTCTGTCTGACTGCCTGCCTGATTGCCTGCCTAGAGGAGGATGGGAGAGGCTAGCCTAAATGTGTGCCCGTCTGCTTATCTAACGGAGGAGGAGGAGACTTGGATGTCTCTGTATCTTCCTGCCTGCCTATCTATCTATCTATCTATCTATCTATCTATCTATCTACCTAACTACCTATCTATCTAAAGGAGGCATACCTATAGGCTAGTGTGCCTTTTTATGTGTCTGTGTATTGGAGGAGTAGGTGAGTGTGTCTGTCTACATAACGTCGAATTTGAGGAAGAGGAGGAGGCTACCGTGTGTGTGTGTGTGTGTGTGTGTGTGTCTTTGTGTCTGTGTGTGCGTGCGGGTCTGTGTATCAATGAACCGGAAAGTAAAGGGGGGTATTCTACTGTATATTTGTATCAGTCGATGTGTGCATCTAATGGAGGGGGAGTAAGCTAGTATGTCTGTCTCTCTGTCACTGTAACAGATATCTATATATGTACGTTTATCTAATCGAGAAGAAGGAGGCTAGAGTGTCTATCTCTCTGTGTCTCAGGGGAGGAGAAGACTAGTGTGTATGTCTGTCTGTGTGTCTGTGAGTCTGTCTGTATTATTATCTAATGGAGAAGAAGAAGGATTCCAAAGTGTCTGGCTATCTGTCTGTCCCTCTACAGGAGAACAAAGAGGCTAGTGTGTCTATCAGTCAATCTCACTATCAATCTAATGGAGGATGAGGAAGAGTCTATTGCGTTTCTCGATCTATTATCTAATGGAGGAGGAGATTAGTGTGTCTCACTACCTAATAAAGTGAGGAGAAGTAGGACGCCAGTGTGTGTATGTGTGTGTCTGTGGGTGTCTGCCTATGTATGTATGTGTCTACCTATAGAATGCATGAGGAAGAGGAGGTTAGGCTATATGGCTGTTTCTAAATGGAGGAAGAGGCTAGTGTGTCTGTCTGTCTATTTCTTTGTCTCTCTGTGTGTCTAATGGAGGAAGAATCCCAGTATTCGTGCCACCTGGGGGGATGGCAATTGCCACCCTGAAGCAGCAGGGGGCGCCCCAACTGCAGGCTGAGGGGGACACTGGATAGAAACCCACAGGCTTGCCTGGGCAGCCCATGCCTCCTGCTTCTGCCCTCTCTGTTTCCGCCACCGCCCCGCCCCAGCCCCGCCCCCGCCCCGCCCACAGGCCACCCCTGCCCGCCTCCCGGGAGCCGGGAAACGCAATGATGTGCACCTCGTGTACCTAGGGTAGCAGAGATCAACCCTAGAACCGGCCAAGGGGGAGATCTGAGCAATAACAGGGGCTCGGTGGGGCAGCCCCGACTACTCACTGCAGCCCCTGATCGCAGCGCGCCTGCCTCCAGGGCGGACGCTGACATGGAAACATGCATACGGTGAACCTGGGGCAGGAGAGGCCGCCCCCAGGCCAGGCCGCTGTGGAGATGGGAGCCAACTGATCGGCTGATCAGAGGCAGTCCGCTCCCCACGACGTCCCTGTCCTCTGAAGTCACCTCACCAGCATCCCAGGACCTGGCTGGCAAGGAGAACTAAATCCCGGAAACCTGGGTTAGCAGAGGCCGCCCCGAGGGCAGAAGAGGTGGAGTTCGGAGGAAAATGACCAAGCCGCCGAGGCATCCCCGTTTGCTGCTGTGCAGCCTCTGTCTCCGCCTCTGCTGCCGACCTCTTCCCCTGACCTCACCACGCCCGCTCCCAGGAGCAGGGCGACTTTAAAGGTTTGAGTCCGGTGAACTTGGGGGAGCGGATGCCTCCTCCAGGCAAGGCAGCTAGGGACATGGGAGAATATCCTCTAGCTCGACAGTGGCACCCTATTCCCCAGTCGCTTCCGTCAAACCCCTTCCCCAGAACACCCATGTCTAGATTGTGTGTCTGTCTGACTACCAGCCTGACTGCCTAGATATTTAAGAATGGGAGCGGCTAGTCTACGTGTGTGTCTGTCGGTTTACCTAACGGAGGAGCAGCCGGCGAGTAGGTCTCTCTATTTGCCTGCCTATCTATCTATCAATCAAACTATCTATCTATCTATCTATCTATCTATCTATCTATCTATCTATCTATCTATCTATCTATCTATCTTTCTATCTATCTATCTTTCTATCTACCTACCTATCTATCAAGTGGAGGCATAGCAGGAGCCAAGTGTGACTTTTTACTTGTGTGTCTGTTGGAGGAGGAGGTGAGTTTGTCTATCTACCTATCTACCTATTGGAAGAGAAGAAGGAGGCTAGTGTGTGTGTGTTTGTGCATGTCTGTCTGTCTATGTTTCTGTCTCCCTCTATAATGGATGAGGAGGAGGAGGTTAGGATAGAGGGCTGTGTCTAAATGGAGGAAGACGCTAGTGTGTCTGACTGTCTATTTACTTGTCTCTCTGTCTGTCTAAGGGAGGAAGCCTCTCAGTATTCGACTCACCTGGAGGGATGGCAATTGCCACCCTGAAGCAACAGAGGGTGCCCCCATTGCAGTCTGAGGGGGACAATGGATGGGAAGCCACAGGCTTGCCAGGGCAGCCCGTGCCTGCCGCTTCTGCTCTTTCTATAGCTGCGCGCGCCAAGCCCCAGCCCGACCCCCGCCGCGCCCCACCCCACACCCGCTTCACGGGAGCCGGAAAACACAGAGATGTGCACCTCGAGTACCTAGGGTAGCAGAAACCAACCCTAGGACCGGCCAAGGGGGAGATCTGAGCAAATACAGGGGCTCGGTGGGGCAGACCCGCCTCCTCACTGCAGCCCCTTATCACACCGGGCCCGCCTTCGGGGCGAAGGCTGACATGGAAACATGGATACTGTGAACCCGGGGCAGGAGAGCCCGTTTCCAGGCCAGGCCCTTGTGAAGATGGGAGCAACCTGATCGGCTCACCCGATGTAGTCTGCTCCCCTCAACGTCCCTGTACCCAGAGATCACCGCAGCAGCCTCCCAGGACCTGGCTGACAAGGAGAATTAAATCCCGCACACCTGGGGTAGCAGAGGACACCCCGAGGCCAGGAGAGGGGGAGATGGTAGGAAAATGATCGACTCCCCGAGGCATCCCCCTTAGCTGCTGTGCCGCCTCCATATCTGCCGCTGAACTCTTCCCCTGACCTCAGCACGCCCGCTCCCAAAGCAGGGAGACTTCAAATGTCTGAGTCCGGTGAACTTGGGGGAGCGGATGCCACCCCCAGGCAAGGCAGGGTGGGACATGGGATAAAACGCTATGACTCGCCAGTGGCACTCCTGCCCCTGGTCAACGCTGCTGATCCCTGTCCACAGACCGCACCCCGACGCTAGTGTGTCTGTCTGTCTGACTGCCTGCCTGATTGCCTGCCTAGAGGAGGATGGGAGAGGCTAGCCTAAGTGTGTGCCCGTCTGCTTATCTAACGGAGGAGGAGGAGACTTGGATGTCTCTGTATCTTCCTGCCTGCCTATCTATCTATCTATCTATCTATCTATCTATCTACCTACCTAACTACCTATCTATCTAAAGGAGGCACACCTATAGGCTAGTGTGCCTTTTTATGTGTCTGTGTATTGGAGGAGTAGGTGAGTGTGTCTATCTACATAACTTCGAATTTGAGGAAGAGGAGGAGGCTACCGTGTGTGTGTGTGTGTGTCTGTGTGTCTGTGTGTCTGTGTGTGCGTGCGGGTCTGTGTATCAATGAACCGGAAAGTAAAGGGGGGTATTCTACTGTATATTTGTATCAGTCGATGTGTGCATCTAATGGAGGGGGAGTAAGCTAGTATGTCTGTCTCTCTGTCACTGTAACAGATATCTATATATGTACGTTTATCTAATCGAGAAGAAGGAGGCTAGAGTGTCTATCTCTCTGTGTCTCAGGGGAGGAGAAGACTAGTGTGTATGTCTGTCTGTGTGTCTGTGAGTCTGTCTGTATTATTATCTAATGGAGAAGAAGAAGGATTCCAAAGTGTCTGGCTATCTGTCTGTCCCTCTACAGGAGAACAAAGAGGCTAGTGTGTCTATCAGTCAATCTCACTATCAATCTAATGGAGGATGAGGAAGAGTCTATTGCGTTTCTCGATCTATTATCTAATGGAGGAGGAGATTAGTGTGTCTCACTACCTAATAAAGTGAGGAGAAGTAGGACGCCAGTGTGTGTATGTGTGTGTCTGTGGGTGTCTGCCTATGTATGTATGTGTCTACCTATAGAATGCATGAGGAAGAGGAGGTTAGGCTATATGGCTGTTTCTAAATGGAGGAAGAGGCTAGTGTGTCTGTCTGTCTATTTCTTTGTCTCTCTGTGTGTCTAATGGAGGAAGAATCCCAGTATTCGTGCCACCTGGGGGGATGGCAATTGCCACCCTGAAGCAGCAGGGGGCGCCCCAACTGCAGGCTGAGGGGGACACTGGATAGAAACCCACAGGCTTGCCTGGGCAGCCCATGCCTCCTGCTTCTGCCCTCTCTGTTTCCGCCACCGCCCCGCCCCAGCCCCGCCCCCGCCCCGCCCACAGGCCACCCCTGCCCGCCTCCCGGGAGCCGGGAAATGCAAAGATGTGCACCTCGTGTACCTAGGGTAGCAGAGATCAACCCTAGAACCGGCCAAGGGGGAGATCTGAGCAATAACAGGGGCTCGGTGGGGCAGCCCCGACTACTCACTGCAGCCCCTGATCGCAGCGCGCCTGCCTCCAGGGCGGACGCTGACATGGAAACATGCATACGGTGAACCTGGGGCAGGAGAGGCCGCCCCCAGGCCAGGCCGCTGTGGAGATGGGAGCCAACTGATCGGCTGATCAGAGGCAGTCCGCTCCCCACGACGTCCCTGTCCTCTGAAGTCACCTCACCAGCATCCCAGGACCTGGCTGGCAAGGAGAACTAAATCCCGGAAACCTGGGTTAGCAGAGGCCGCCCCGAGGGCAGAAGAGGTGGAGTTCGGAGGAAAATGACCAAGCCGCCGAGGCATCCCCGTTTGCTGCTGTGCAGCCTCTGTCTCCGCCTCTGCTGCCGACCTCTTCCCCTGACCTCACCACGCCCGCTCCCAGGAGCAGGGCGACTTTAAAGGTTTGAGTCCGGTGAACTTGGGGGAGCGGATGCCTCCTCCAGGCAAGGCAGCTAGGGACATGGGAGAATATCCTCTAGCTCGACAGTGGCACCCTATTCCCCAGTCGCTTCCGTCAAACCCCTTCCCCAGAACACCCATGTCTAGATTGTGTGTCTGTCTGACTACCAGCCTGACTGCCTAGATATTTAAGAATGGGAGCGGCTAGTCTACGTGTGTGTCTGCCGTTTTACCTAACGGAGGAGCAGCCGGCGAGTAGGTCTCTCTATTTGCCTGCCTATCTATCTATCAATCAAACTATCTATCTATCTATCTATCTATCTATCTATCTATCTATCTATCTATCTATCTATCTATCTACCTACCTATCTATCAAGTGGAGGCATAGCAGGAGCCAAGTGTGACTTTTTACTTGTGTGTCTGTTGGAGGAGGAGGTGAGTTTGTCTATCTACCTATCTACCTATTGGAAGAGAAGGAGGAGGCTAGTGTGTGTGTGTTTGTGCATGTCTGTCTGTCTATGTTTCTGTCTCCCTCTATAATGGATGAGGAGGAGGAGGTTAGGATAGAGGGCTGTGTCTAAATGGAGGAAGACGCTAGTGTGTCTGACTGTCTATTTACTTGTCTCTCTGTCTGTCTAAGGGAGGAAGCCTCTCAGTATTCGACTCACCTGGAGGGATGGCAATTGCCACCCTGAAGCAACAGAGGGTGCCCCCATTGCAGTCTGAGGGGGACAATGGATGGGAAGCCACAGGCTTGCCAGGGCAGCCCGTGCCTTCCGCTTCTGCTCTTTCTATAGCTGCGCGCGCCAAGCCCCAGCCCGACCCCCGCCGCGCCCCACCCCACACCCGCTTCACGGGAGCCGGAAAACACAGAGATGTGCACCTCGAGTACCTAGGGTAGCAGAAACCAACCCTAGGACCGGCCAAGGGGGAGATCTGAGCAAATACAGGGGCTCGGTGGGGCAGACCCGCCTCCTCACTGCAGCCCCTTATCACACCGGGCCCGCCTTCGGGGCGAAGGCTGACATGGAAACATGGATACTGTGAACCCGGGGCAGGAGAGCCCGTTTCCAGGCCAGGCCCTTGTGAAGATGGGAGCAACCTGATCGGCTCACCCGATGTAGTCTGCTCCCCTCAACGTCCCTGTACCCAGAGATCACCGCAGCAGCCTCCCAGGACCTGGCTGACAAGGAGAATTAAATCCCGCACACCTGGGGTAGCAGAGGACACCCCGAGGCCAGGAGAGGGGGAGATGGTAGGAAAATGATCGACTCCCCGAGGCATCCCCCTTAGCTGCTGTGCCGCCTCCATATCTGCCGCTGAACTCTTCCCCTGACCTCAGCACGCCCGCTCCCAAAGCAGGGAGACTTCAAATGTCTGAGTCCGGTGAACTTGGGGGAGCGGATGCCACCCCCAGGCAAGGCAGGGTGGGACATGGGATAAAACGCTATGACTCGCCAGTGGCACTCCTGCCCCTGGTCAACGCTGCTGATCCCTGTCCACAGACCGCACCCCGACGCTAGTGTGTCTGTCTGTCTGACTGCCTGCCTGATTGCCTGCCTAGAGGAGGATGGGAGAGGCTAGCCTAAGTGTGTGCCCGTCTGCTTATCTAACGGAGGAGGAGGAGACTTGGATGTCTCTGTATCTTCCTGCCTGCCTATCTATCTATCTATCTATCTATCTATCTATCTATCTATCTATCTACCTAACTACCTATCTATCTAAAGGAGGCATACCTATAGGCTAGTGTGCCTTTTTATGTGTCTGTGTATTGGAGGAGTAGGTGAGTGTGTCTGTCTACATAACGTCGAATTTGAGGAAGAGGAGGAGGCTACCGTGTGTGTGTGTGTGTGTCTGTGTGTCTGTGTGTCTGTGTGTGCGTGCGGGTCTGTGTATCAATGAACCGGAAAGTAAAGGGGGGTATTCTACTGTATATTTGTATCAGTCGATGTGTGCATCTAATGGAGGGGGAGTAAGCTAGTATGTCTGTCTCTCTGTCACTGTAACAGATATCTATATATGTACGTTTATCTAATCGAGAAGAAGGAGGCTAGAGTGTCTATCTCTCTGTGTCTCAGGGGAGGAGAAGACTAGTGTGTATGTCTGTCTGTGTGTCTGTGAGTCTGTCTGTATTATTATCTAATGGAGAAGAAGAAGGATTCCAAAGTGTCTGGCTATCTGTCTGTCCCTCTACAGGAGAACAAAGAGGCTAGTGTGTCTATCAGTCAATCTCACTATCAATCTAATGGAGGATGAGGAAGAGTCTATTGCGTTTCTCGATCTATTATCTAATGGAGGAGGAGATTAGTGTGTCTCACTACCTAATAAAGTGAGGAGAAGTAGGACGCCAGTGTGTGTATGTGTGTGTCTGTGGGTGTCTGCCTATGTATGTATGTGTCTACCTATAGAATGCATGAGGAAGAGGAGGTTAGGCTATATGGCTGTTTCTAAATGGAGGAAGAGGCTAGTGTGTCTGTCTGTCTATTTCTTTGTCTCTCTGTGTGTCTAATGGAGGAAGAATCCCAGTATTCGTGCCACCTGGGGGGATGGCAATTGCCACCCTGAAGCAGCAGGGGGCGCCCCAACTGCAGGCTGAGGGGGACACTGGATAGAAACCCACAGGCTTGCCTGGGCAGCCCATGCCTCCTGCTTCTGCCCTCTCTGTTTCCGCCACCGCCCCGCCCCAGCCCCGCCCCCGCCCCGCCCACAGGCCACCCCTGCCCGCCTCCCGGGAGCCGGGAAACGCAAAGATGTGCACCTCGTGTACCTAGGGTAGCAGAGATCAACCCTAGAACCGGCCAAGGGGGAGATCTGAGCAATAACAGGGGCTCGGTGGGGCAGCCCCGACTACTCACTGCAGCCCCTGATCGCAGCGCGCCTGCCTCCAGGGCGGACGCTGACATGGAAACATGCATACGGTGAACCTGGGGCAGGAGAGGCCGCCCCCAGGCCAGGCCGCTGTGGAGATGGGAGCCAACTGATCGGCTGATCAGAGGCAGTCCGCTCCCCACGACGTCCCTGTCCTCTGAAGTCACCTCACCAGCATCCCAGGACCTGGCTGGCAAGGAGAACTAAATCCCGGAAACCTGGGTTAGCAGAGGCCGCCCCGAGGGCAGAAGAGGTGGAGTTCGGAGGAAAATGACCAAGCCGCCGAGGCATCCCCGTTTGCTGCTGTGCAGCCTCTGTCTCCGCCTCTGCTGCCGACCTCTTCCCCTGACCTCACCACGCCCGCTCCCAGGAGCAGGGCGACTTTAAAGGTTTGAGTCTGGTGAACTTGGGGGAGCGGATGCCTCCTCCAGGCAAGGCAGCTAGGGACATGGGAGAATATCCTCTAGCTCGACAGTGGCACCCTATTCCCCAGTCGCTTCCGTCAAACCCCTTCCCCAGAACACCCATGTCTAGATTGTGTGTCTGTCTGACTACCAGCCTGACTGCCTAGATATTTAAGAATGGGAGCGGCTAGTCTACGTGTGTGTCTGCCGTTTTACCTTACGGAGGAGCAGCCGGCGAGTAGGTCTCTCTATTTGCCTGCCTATCTATCTATCAATCAAACTATCTATCTATCTATCTATCTATCTATCTATCTATCTATCTATCTATCTATCTATCTATCTATCTACCTACCTACCTATCTATCAAGTGGAGGCATAGCAGGAGCCAAGTGTGACTTTTTACTTGTGTGTCTGTTGGAGGAGGAGGTGAGTTTGTCTATCTACCTATCTACCTATTGGAAGAGAAGGAGGAGGCTAGTGTGTGTGTGTTTGTGCATGTCTGTCTGTCTATGTTTCTGTCTCCCTCTATAATGGATGAGGAGGAGGAGGTTAGGATAGAGGGCTGTGTCTAAATGGAGGAAGACGCTAGTGTGTCTGACTGTCTATTTACTTGTCTCTCTGTCTGTCTAAGGGAGGAAGCCTCTCAGTATTCGACTCACCTGGAGGGATGGCAATTGCCACCCTGAAGCAACAGAGGGTGCCCCCATTGCAGTCTGAGGGGGACAATGGATGGGAAGCCACAGGCTTGCCAGGGCAGCCCGTGCCTGCCGCTTCTGCTCTTTCTATAGCTGCGCGCGCCAAGCCCCAGCCCGACCCCCGCCGCGCCCCACCCCACACCCGCTTCACGGGAGCCGGAAAACACAGAGATGTGCACCTCGAGTACCTAGGGTAGCAGAAACCAACCCTAGGACCGGCCAAGGGGGAGATCTGAGCAAATACAGGGGCTCGGTGGGGCAGACCCGCCTCCTCACTGCAGCCCCTTATCACACCGGGCCCGCCTTCGGGGCGAAGGCTGACATGGAAACATGGATACTGTGAACCCGGGGCAGGAGAGCCCGTTTCCAGGCCAGGCCCTTGTGAAGATGGGAGCAACCTGATCGGCTCACCCGATGTAGTCTGCTCCCCTCAACGTCCCTGTACCCAGAGATCACCGCAGCAGCCTCCCAGGACCTGGCTGACAAGGAGAATTAAATCCCGCACACCTGGGGTAGCAGAGGACACCCCGAGGCCAGGAGAGGGGGAGATGGTAGGAAAATGATCGACTCCCCGAGGCATCCCCCTTAGCTGCTGTGCCGCCTCCATATCTGCCGCTGAACTCTTCCCCTGACCTCAGCACGCCCGCTCCCAAAGCAGGGAGACTTCAAATGTCTGAGTCCGGTGAACTTGGGGGAGCGGATGCCACCCCCAGGCAAGGCAGGGTGGGACATGGGATAAAACGCTATGACTCGCCAGTGGCACTCCTGCCCCTGGTCAACGCTGCTGATCCCTGTCCACAGACCGCACCCCGACGCTAGTGTGTCTGTCTGTCTGACTGCCTGCCTGATTGCCTGCCTAGAGGAGGATGGGAGAGGCTAGCCTAAGTGTGTGCCCGTCTGCTTATCTAACGGAGGAGGAGGAGACTTGGATGTCTCTGTATCTTCCTGCCTGCCTATCTATCTATCTATCTATCTATCTATCTATCTATCTATCTACCTAACTACCTATCTATCTAAAGGAGGCATACCTATAGGCTAGTGTGCCTTTTTATGTGTCTGTGTATTGGAGGAGTAGGTGAGTGTGTCTGTCTACATAACGTCGAATTTGAGGAAGAGGAGGAGGCTACCGTGTGTGTGTGTGTGTGTCTGTGTGTCTGTGTGTCTGTGTGTGCGTGCGGGTCTGTGTATCAATGAACCGGAAAGTAAAGGGGGGTATTCTACTGTATATTTGTATCAGTCGATGTGTGCATCTAATGGAGGGGGAGTAAGCTAGTATGTCTGTCTCTCTGTCACTGTAACAGATATCTATATATGTACGTTTATCTAATCGAGAAGAAGGAGGCTAGAGTGTCTATCTCTCTGTGTCTCAGGGGAGGAGAAGACTAGTGTGTATGTCTGTCTGTGTGTCTGTGAGTCTGTCTGTATTATTATCTAATGGAGAAGAAGAAGGATTCCAAAGTGTCTGGCTATCTGTCTGTCCCTCTACAGGAGAACAAAGAGGCTAGTGTGTCTATCAGTCAATCTCACTATCAATCTAATGGAGGATGAGGAAGAGTCTATTGCGTTTCTCGATCTATTATCTAATGGAGGAGGAGATTAGTGTGTCTCACTACCTAATAAAGTGAGGAGAAGTAGGACGCCAGTGTGTGTATGTGTGTGTCTGTGGGTGTCTGCCTATGTATGTATGTGTCTACCTATAGAATGCATGAGGAAGAGGAGGTTAGGCTATATGGCTGTTTCTAAATGGAGGAAGAGGCTAGTGTGTCTGTCTGTCTATTTCTTTGTCTCTCTGTGTGTCTAATGGAGGAAGAATCCCAGTATTCGTGCCACCTGGGGGGATGGCAATTGCCACCCTGAAGCAGCAGGGGGCGCCCCAACTGCAGGCTGAGGGGGACACTGGATAGAAACCCACAGGCTTGCCTGGGCAGCCCATGCCTCCTGCTTCTGCCCTCTCTGTTTCCGCCACCGCCCCGCCCCAGCCCCGCCCCCGCCCCGCCCACAGGCCACCCCTGCCCGCCTCCCGGGAGCCGGGAAACGCAAAGATGTGCACCTCGTGTACCTAGGGTAGCAGAGATCAACCCTAGAACCGGCCAAGGGGGAGATCTGAGCAATAACAGGGGCTCGGTGGGGCAGCCCCGACTACTCACTGCAGCCCCTGATCGCAGCGCGCCTGCCTCCAGGGCGGACGCTGACATGGAAACATGCATACGGTGAACCTGGGGCAGGAGAGGCCGCCCCCAGGCCAGGCCGCTGTGGAGATGGGAGCCAACTGATCGGCTGATCAGAGGCAGTCCGCTCCCCACGACGTCCCTGTCCTCTGAAGTCACCTCACCAGCATCCCAGGACCTGGCTGGCAAGGAGAACTAAATCCCGGAAACCTGGGTTAGCAGAGGCCGCCCCGAGGGCAGAAGAGGTGCAGTTCGGAGGAAAATGACCAAGCCGCCGAGGCATCCCCGTTTGCTGCTGTGCAGCCTCTGTCTCCGCCTCTGCTGCCGACCTCTTCCCCTGACCTCACCACGCCCGCTCCCAGGAGCAGGGCGACTTTAAAGGTTTGAGTCCGGTGAACTTGGGGGAGCGGATGCCTCCTCCAGGCAAGGCAGCTAGGGACATGGGAGAATATCCTCTAGCTCGACAGTGGCACCCTATTCCCCAGTCGCTTCCGTCAAACCCCTTCCCCAGAACACCCATGTCTAGATTGTGTGTCTGTCTGACTACCAGCCTGACTGCCTAGATATTTAAGAATGGGAGCGGCTAGTCTACGTGTGTGTCTGTCGGTTTACCTAACGGAGGAGCAGCCGGCGAGTAGGTCTCTCTATTTGCCTGCCTATCTATCTATCAATCAAACTATCTATCTATCTATCTATCTATCTATCTATTTATCTATCTATCTATCTATCTATCTATCTATCTATCTATCTATCTATCTATCTATCTATCTATCTATCTACCTACCTATCTATCAAGTGGAGGCATAGCAGGAGCCAAGTGTGACTTTTTACTTGTGTGTCTGTTGGAGGAGGAGGTGAGTTTGTCTATCTACCTATCTACCTATTGGAAGAGAAGGAGGAGGCTAGTGTGTGTGTGTTTGTGCATGTCTGTCTGTCTACGTTTCTGTCTCCCTCTATAATGGATGAGGAGGAGGAGGTTAGGATAGAGGGCTGTGTCTAAATGGAGGAAGACGCTAGTGTGTCTGACTGTCTATTTACTTGTCTCTCTGTCTGTCTAAGGGAGGAAGCCTCTCAGTATTCGACTCACCTGGAGGGATGGCAATTGCCACCCTGAAGCAACAGAGGGTGCCCCCATTGCAGTCTGAGGGGGACAATGGATGGGAAGCCACAGGCTTGCCAGGGCAGCCCGTGCCTGCCGCTTCTGCTCTTTCTATAGCTGCGCGCGCCAAGCCCCAGCCCGACCCCCGCCGCGCCCCACCCCACACCCGCTTCACGGGAGCCGGAAAACACAGAGATGTGCACCTCGAGTACCTAGGGTAGCAGAAACCAACCCTAGGACCGGCCAAGGGGGAGATCTGAGCAAATACAGGGGCTCGGTGGGGCAGACCCGCCTCCTCACTGCAGCCCCTTATCACACCGGGCCCGCCTTCGGGGCGAAGGCTGACATGGAAACATGGATACTGTGAACCCGGGGCAGGAGAGCCCGTTTCCAGGCCAGGCCCTTGTGAAGATGGGAGCAACCTGATCGGCTCACCCGATGTAGTCTGCTCCCCTCAACGTCCCTGTACCCAGAGATCACCGCAGCAGCCTCCCAGGACCTGGCTGACAAGGAGAATTAAATCCCGCACACCTGGGGTAGCAGAGGACACCCCGAGGCCAGGAGAGGGGGAGATGGTAGGAAAATGATCGACTCCCCGAGGCATCCCCCTTAGCTGCTGTGCCGCCTCCATATCTGCCGCTGAACTCTTCCCCTGACCTCAGCACGCCCGCTCCCAAAGCAGGGAGACTTCAAATGTCTGAGTCCGGTGAACTTGGGGGAGCGGATGCCACCCCCAGGCAAGGCAGGGTGGGACATGGGATAAAACGCTATGACTCGCCAGTGGCACTCCTGCCCCTGGTCAACGCTGCTGATCCCTGTCCACAGACCGCACCCCGACGCTAGTGTGTCTGTCTGTCTGACTGCCTGCCTGATTGCCTGCCTAGAGGAGGATGGGAGAGGCTAGCCTAAGTGTGTGCCCGTCTGCTTATCTAACGGAGGAGGAGGAGACTTGGATGTCTCTGTATCTTCCTGCCTGCCTATCTATCTATCTATCTATCTATCTATCAATCTATCTATCTATCTACCTACCTAACTACCTATCTATCTAAAGGAGGCATACCTATAGGCTAGTGTGCCTTTTTATGTGTCTGTGTATTGGAGGAGTAGGTGAGTGTGTCTATCTACATAACTTCGAATTTGAGGAAGAGGAGGAGGCTACCGTGTGTGTGTGTGTGTGTCTGTGTGTCTGTGTGTCTGTGTGTGCGTGCGGGTCTGTGTATCAATGAACCGGAAAGTAAAGGGGGGTATTCTACTGTATATTTGTATCAGTCGATGTGTGCATCTAATGGAGGGGGAGTAAGCTAGTATGTCTGTCTCTCTGTCACTGTAACAGATATCTATATATGTACGTTTATCTAATCGAGAAGAAGGAGGCTAGAGTGTCTATCTCTCTGTGTCTCAGGGGAGGAGAAGACTAGTGTGTATGTCTGTCTGTGTGTCTGTGAGTCTGTCTGTATTATTATCTAATGGAGAAGAAGAAGGATTCCAAAGTGTCTGGCTATCTGTCTGTCCCTCTACAGGAGAACAAAGAGGCTAGTGTGTCTATCAGTCAATCTCACTATCAATCTAATGGAGGATGAGGAAGAGTCTATTGCGTTTCTCGATCTATTATCTAATGGAGGAGGAGATTAGTGTGTCTCACTACCTAATAAAGTGAGGAGAAGTAGGACGCCAGTGTGTGTATGTGTGTGTCTGTGGGTGTCTGCCTATGTATGTATGTGTCTACCTATAGAATGCATGAGGAAGAGGAGGTTAGGCTATATGGCTGTTTCTAAATGGAGGAAGAGGCTAGTGTGTCTGTCTGTCTATTTCTTTGTCTCTCTGTGTGTCTAATGGAGGAAGAATCCCAGTATTCGTGCCACCTGGGGGGATGGCAATTGCCACCCTGAAGCAGCAGGGGGCGCCCCAACTGCAGGCTGAGGGGGACACTGGATAGAAACCCACAGGCTTGCCTGGGCAGCCCATGCCTCCTGCTTCTGCCCTCTCTGTTTCCGCCACCGCCCCGCCCCAGCCCCGCCCCCGCCCCGCCCACAGGCCACCCCTGCCCGCCTCCCGGGAGCCGGGAAACGCAAAGATGTGCACCTCGTGTACCTAGGGTAGCAGAGATCAACCCTAGAACCGGCCAAGGGGGAGATCTGAGCAATAACAGGGGCTCGGTGGGGCAGCCCCGACTACTCACTGCAGCCCCTGATCGCAGCGCGCCTGCCTCCAGGGCGGACGCTGACATGGAAACATGCATACGGTGAACCTGGGGCAGGAGAGGCCGCCCCCAGGCCAGGCCGCTGTGGAGATGGGAGCCAACTGATCGGCTGATCAGAGGCAGTCCGCTCCCCACGACGTCCCTGTCCTCTGAAGTCACCTCACCAGCATCCCAGGACCTGGCTGGCAAGGAGAACTAAATCCCGGAAACCTGGGTTAGCAGAGGCCGCCCCGAGGGCAGAAGAGGTGGAGTTCGGAGGAAAATGACCAAGCCGCCGAGGCATCCCCGTTTGCTGCTGTGCAGCCTCTGTCTCCGCCTCTGCTGCCGACCTCTTCCCCTGACCTCACCACGCCCGCTCCCAGGAGCAGGGCGACTTTAAAGGTTTGAGTCCGGTGAACTTGGGGGAGCGGATGCCTCCTCCAGGCAAGGCAGCTAGGGACATGGGAGAATATCCTCTAGCTCGACAGTGGCACCCTATTCCCCAGTCGCTTCCGTCAAACCCCTTCCCCAGAACACCCATGTCTAGATTGTGTGTCTGTCTGACTACCAGCCTGACTGCCTAGATATTTAAGAATGGGAGCGGCTAGTCTACGTGTGTGTCTGTCGGTTTACCTAACGGAGGAGCAGCCGGCGAGTAGGTCTCTCTATTTGCCTGCCTATCTATCTATCAATCAAACTATCTATCTATCTATCTATCTATCTATCTATCTATCTATCTATCTATCTATCTATCTATCTATCTATCTTTCTATCTATCTATCTATCTATCTACCTATCTATCAAGTGGAGGCATAGCAGGAGCCAAGTGTGACTTTTTTCTTGTGTGTCTGTTGGAGGAGGAGGTGAGTTTGTCTATCTACCTATCTACCTATTGGAAGAGAAGAAGGAGGCTAGTGTGTGTGTGTTTGTGCATGTCTGTCTGTCTATGTTTCTGTCTCCCTCTATAATGGATGAGGAGGAGGAGGTTAGGATAGAGGGCTGTGTCTAAATGGAGGAAGACGCTAGTGTGTCTGACTGTCTATTTACTTGTCTCTCTGTCTGTCTAAGGGAGGAAGCCTCTCAGTATTCGACTCACCTGGAGGGATGGCAATTGCCACCCTGAAGCAACAGAGGGTGCCCCCATTGCAGTCTGAGGGGGACAATGGATGGGAAGCCACAGGCTTGCCAGGGCAGCCCGTGCCTGCCGCTTCTGCTCTTTCTATAGCTGCGCGCGCCAAGCCCCAGCCCGACCCCCGCCGCGCCCCACCCCACACCCGCTTCACGGGAGCCGGAAAACACAGAGATGTGCACCTCGAGTACCTAGGGTAGCAGAAACCAACCCTAGGACCGGCCAAGGGGGAGATCTGAGCAAATACAGGGGCTCGGTGGGGCAGACCCGCCTCCTCACTGCAGCCCCTTATCACACCGGGCCCGCCTTCGGGGCGAAGGCTGACATGGAAACATGGATACTGTGAACCCGGGGCAGGAGAGCCCGTTTCCAGGCCAGGCCCTTGTGAAGATGGGAGCAACCTGATCGGCTCACCCGATGTAGTCTGCTCCCCTCAACGTCCCTGTACCCAGAGATCACCGCAGCAGCCTCCCAGGACCTGGCTGACAAGGAGAATTAAATCCCGCACACCTGGGGTAGCAGAGGACACCCCGAGGCCAGGAGAGGGGGAGATGGTAGGAAAATGATCGACTCCCCGAGGCATCCCCCTTAGCTGCTGTGCCGCCTCCATATCTGCCGCTGAACTCTTCCCCTGACCTCAGCACGCCCGCTCCCAAAGCAGGGAGACTTCAAATGTCTGAGTCCGGTGAACTTGGGGGAGCGGATGCCACCCCCAGGCAAGGCAGGGTGGGACATGGGATAAAACGCTATGACTCGCCAGTGGCACTCCTGCCCCTGGTCAACGCTGCTGATCCCTGTCCACAGACCGCACCCCGACGCTAGTGTGTCTGTCTGTCTGACTGCCTGCCTGATTGCCTGCCTAGAGGAGGATGGGAGAGGCTAGCCTAAGTGTGTGCCCGTCTGCTTATCTAACGGAGGAGGAGGAGACTTGGATGTCTCTGTATCTTCCTGCCTGCCTATCTATCTATCTATCTATCTATCTATCAATCTATCTATCTATCTACCTACCTAACTACCTATCTATCTAAAGGAGGCACACCTATAGGCTAGTGTGCCTTTTTATGTGTCTGTGTATTGGAGGAGTAGGTGAGTGTGTCTGTCTACATAACGTCGAATTTGAGGAAGAGGAGGAGGCTACCGTGTGTGTGTGTGTGTGTGTCTGTGTGTCTGTGTGTCTGTGTGTGCGTGCGGGTCTGTGTATCAATGAACCGGAAAGTAAAGGGGGGTATTCTACTGTATATTTGTATCAGTCGATGTGTGCATCTAATGGAGGGGGAGTAAGCTAGTATGTCTGTCTCTCTGTCACTGTAACAGATATCTATATATGTACGTTTATCTAATCGAGAAGAAGGAGGCTAGAGTGTCTATCTCTCTGTGTCTCAGGGGAGGAGAAGACTAGTGTGTATGTCTGTCTGTGTGTCTGTGAGTCTGTCTGTATTATTATCTAATGGAGAAGAAGAAGGATTCCAAAGTGTCTGGCTATCTGTCTGTCCCTCTACAGGAGAACAAAGAGGCTAGTGTGTCTATCAGTCAATCTCACTATCAATCTAATGGAGGATGAGGAAGAGTCTATTGCGTTTCTCGATCTATTATCTAATGGAGGAGGAGATTAGTGTGTCTCACTACCTAATAAAGTGAGGAGAAGTAGGACGCCAGTGTGTGTATGTGTGTGTCTGTGGGTGTCTGCCTATGTATGTATGTGTCTACCTATAGAATGCATGAGGAAGAGGAGGTTAGGCTATATGGCTGTTTCTAAATGGAGGAAGAGGCTAGTGTGTCTGTCTGTCTATTTCTTTGTCTCTCTGTGTGTCTAATGGAGGAAGAATCCCAGTATTCGTGCCACCTGGGGGGATGGCAATTGCCACCCTGAAGCAGCAGGGGGCGCCCCAACTGCAGGCTGAGGGGGACACTGGATAGAAACCCACAGGCTTGCCTGGGCAGCCCATGCCTCCTGCTTCTGCCCTCTCTGTTTCCGCCACCGCCCCGCCCCAGCCCCGCCCCCGCCCCGCCCACAGGCCACCCCTGCCCGCCTCCCGGGAGCCGGGAAACGCAAAGATGTGCACCTCGTGTACCTAGGGTAGCAGAGATCAACCCTAGAACCGGCCAAGGGGGAGATCTGAGCAATAACAGGGGCTCGGTGGGGCAGCCCCGACTACTCACTGCAGCCCCTGATCGCAGCGCGCCTGCCTCCAGGGCGGACGCTGACATGGAAACATGCATACGGTGAACCTGGGGCAGGAGAGGCCACCCCCAGGCCAGGCCGCTGTGGAGATGGGAGCCAACTGATCGGCTGATCAGAGGCAGTCCGCTCCCCACGACGTCCCTGTCCTCTGAAGTCACCTCACCAGCATCCCAGGACCTGGCTGGCAAGGAGAACTAAATCCCGGAAACCTGGGTTAGCAGAGGCCGCCCCGAGGGCAGAAGAGGTGCAGTTCGGAGGAAAATGACCAAGCCGCCGAGGCATCCCCGTTTGCTGCTGTGCAGCCTCTGTCTCCGCCTCTGCTGCCGACCTCTTCCCCTGACCTCACCACGCCCGCTCCCAGGAGCAGGGCGACTTTAAAGGTTTGAGTCCGGTGAACTTGGGGGAGCGGATGCCTCCTCCAGGCAAGGCAGCTAGGGACATGGGAGAATATCCTCTAGCTCGACAGTGGCACCCTATTCCCCAGTCGCTTCCGTCAAACCCCTTCCCCAGAACACCCATGTCTAGATTGTGTGTCTGTCTGACTACCAGCCTGACTGCCTAGATATTTAAGAATGGGAGCGGCTAGTCTACGTGTGTGTCTGTCGGTTTACCTAACGGAGGAGCAGCCGGCGAGTAGGTCTCTCTATTTGCCTGCCTATCTATCTATCAATCAAACTATCTATCTATCTATCTATCTATCTATCTATTTATCTATCTATCTATCTATCTATCTATCTATCTATCTATCTATCTATCTATCTATCTATCTATCTATCTCTCTATCTATCTATCTATCTACCTACCTATCTATCAAGTGGAGGCATAGCAGGAGCCAAGTGTGACTTTTTACTTGTGTGTCTGTTGGAGGAGGAGGTGAGTTTGTCTATCTACCTATCTACCTATTGGAAGAGAAGGAGGAGGCTAGTGTGTGTGTGTTTGTGCATGTCTGTCTGTCTACGTTTCTGTCTCCCTCTATAATGGATGAGGAGGAGGAGGTTAGGATAGAGGGCTGTGTCTAAATGGAGGAAGACGCTAGTGTGTCTGACTGTCTATTTACTTGTCTCTCTGTCTGTCTAAGGGAGGAAGCCTCTCAGTATTCGACTCACCTGGAGGGATGGCAATTGCCACCCTGAAGCAACAGAGGGTGCCCCCATTGCAGTCTGAGGGGGACAATGGATGGGAAGCCACAGGCTTGCCAGGGCAGCCCGTGCCTGCCGCTTCTGCTCTTTCTATAGCTGCGCGCGCCAAGCCCCAGCCCGACCCCCGCCGCGCCCCACCCCACACCCGCTTCACGGGAGCCGGAAAACACAGAGATGTGCACCTCGAGTACCTAGGGTAGCAGAAACCAACCCTAGGACCGGCCAAGGGGGAGATCTGAGCAAATACAGGGGCTCGGTGGGGCAGACCCGCCTCCTCACTGCAGCCCCTTATCACACCGGGCCCGCCTTCGGGGCGAAGGCTGACATGGAAACATGGATACTGTGAACCCGGGGCAGGAGAGCCCGTTTCCAGGCCAGGCCCTTGTGAAGATGGGAGCAACCTGATCGGCTCACCCGATGTAGTCTGCTCCCCTCAACGTCCCTGTACCCAGAGATCACCGCAGCAGCCTCCCAGGACCTGGCTGACAAGGAGAATTAAATCCCGCACACCTGGGGTAGCAGAGGACACCCCGAGGCCAGGAGAGGGGGAGATGGTAGGAAAATGATCGACTCCCCGAGGCATCCCCCTTAGCTGCTGTGCCGCCTCCATATCTGCCGCTGAACTCTTCCCCTGACCTCAGCACGCCCGCTCCCAAAGCAGGGAGACTTCAAATGTCTGAGTCCGGTGAACTTGGGGGAGCGGATGCCACCCCCAGGCAAGGCAGGGTGGGACATGGGATAAAACGCTATGACTCGCCAGTGGCACTCCTGCCCCTGGTCAACGCTGCTGATCCCTGTCCACAGACCGCACCCCGACGCTAGTGTGTCTGTCTGTCTGACTGCCTGCCTGATTGCCTGCCTAGAGGAGGATGGGAGAGGCTAGCCTAAGTGTGTGCCCGTCTGCTTATCTAACGGAGGAGGAGGAGACTTGGATGTCTCTGTATCTTCCTGCCTGCCTATCTATCTATCTATCTATCTATCTATCAATCTATCTATCTATCTACCTACCTAACTACCTATCTATCTAAAGGAGGCATACCTATAGGCTAGTGTGCCTTTTTATGTGTCTGTGTATTGGAGGAGTAGGTGAGTGTGTCTATCTACATAACTTCGAATTTGAGGAAGAGGAGGAGGCTACCGTGTGTGTGTGTGTGTGTCTGTGTGTCTGTGTGTCTGTGTGTGCGTGCGGGTCTGTGTATCAATGAACCGGAAAGTAAAGGGGGGTATTCTACTGTATATTTGTATCAGTCGATGTGTGCATCTAATGGAGGGGGAGTAAGCTAGTATGTCTGTCTCTCTGTCACTGTAACAGATATCTATATATGTACGTTTATCTAATCGAGAAGAAGGAGGCTAGAGTGTCTATCTCTCTGTGTCTCAGGGGAGGAGAAGACTAGTGTGTATGTCTGTCTGTGTGTCTGTGAGTCTGTCTGTATTATTATCTAATGGAGAAGAAGAAGGATTCCAAAGTGTCTGGCTATCTGTCTGTCCCTCTACAGGAGAACAAAGAGGCTAGTGTGTCTATCAGTCAATCTCACTATCAATCTAATGGAGGATGAGGAAGAGTCTATTGCGTTTCTCGATCTATTATCTAATGGAGGAGGAGATTAGTGTGTCTCACTACCTAATAAAGTGAGGAGAAGTAGGACGCCAGTGTGTGTATGTGTGTGTCTGTGGGTGTCTGCCTATGTATGTATGTGTCTACCTATAGAATGCATGAGGAAGAGGAGGTTAGGCTATATGGCTGTTTCTAAATGGAGGAAGAGGCTAGTGTGTCTGTCTGTCTATTTCTTTGTCTCTCTGTGTGTCTAATGGAGGAAGAATCCCAGTATTCGTGCCACCTGGGGGGATGGCAATTGCCACCCTGAAGCAGCAGGGGGCGCCCCAACTGCAGGCTGAGGGGGACACTGGATAGAAACCCACAGGCTTGCCTGGGCAGCCCATGCCTCCTGCTTCTGCCCTCTCTGTTTCCGCCACCGCCCCGCCCCAGCCCCGCCCCCGCCCCGCCCACAGGCCACCCCTGCCCGCCTCCCGGGAGCCGGGAAACGCAAAGATGTGCACCTCGTGTACCTAGGGTAGCAGAGATCAACCCTAGAACCGGCCAAGGGGGAGATCTGAGCAATAACAGGGGCTCGGTGGGGCAGCCCCGACTACTCACTGCAGCCCCTGATCGCAGCGCGCCTGCCTCCAGGGCGGACGCTGACATGGAAACATGCATACGGTGAACCTGGGGCAGGAGAGGCCGCCCCCAGGCCAGGCCGCTGTGGAGATGGGAGCCAACTGATCGGCTGATCAGAGGCAGTCCGCTCCCCACGACGTCCCTGTCCTCTGAAGTCACCTCACCAGCATCCCAGGACCTGGCTGGCAAGGAGAACTAAATCCCGGAAACCTGGGTTAGCAGAGGCCGCCCCGAGGGCAGAAGAGGTGGAGTTCGGAGGAAAATGACCAAGCCGCCGAGGCATCCCCGTTTGCTGCTGTGCAGCCTCTGTCTCCGCCTCTGCTGCCGACCTCTTCCCCTGACCTCACCACGCCCGCTCCCAGGAGCAGGGCGACTTTAAAGGTTTGAGTCCGGTGAACTTGGGGGAGCGGATGCCTCCTCCAGGCAAGGCAGCTAGGGACATGGGAGAATATCCTCTAGCTCAACAGTGGCACCCTATTCCCCAGTCGCTTCCGTCAAACCCCTTCCCCAGAACACCCATGTCTAGATTGTGTGTCTGTCTGACTACCAGCCTGACTGCCTAGATATTTAAGAATGGGAGCGGCTAGTCTACGTGTGTGTCTGTCGGTTTACCTAACGGAGGAGCAGCCGGCGAGTAGGTCTCTCTATTTGCCTGCCTATCTATCTATCAATCAAACTATCTATCTATCTATCTTTCTATCTATCTATCTATCTATCTACCTACCTATCTATCAAGTGGAGGCATAGCAGGAGCCAAGTGTGACTTTTTACTTGTGTGTCTGTTGGAGGAGGAGGTGAG
Organism: Vicugna pacos; assembly: GCF_048564905.1. Classification (NCBI taxonomy): domain Eukaryota; kingdom Metazoa; phylum Chordata; class Mammalia; order Artiodactyla; family Camelidae; genus Vicugna; species Vicugna pacos. The sequence continues at coordinate 22,754,477 of NC_133019.1, forward strand.
TTTGTCTATCTACCTATCTACCTATTGGAAGAGAAGAAGGAGGCTAGTGTGTGTGTGTTTGTGCATGTCTGTCTGTCTATGTTTCTGTCTCCCTCTATAATGGATGAGGAGGAGGAGGTTAGGATAGAGGGCTGTGTCTAAATGGAGGAAGACGCTAGTGTGTCTGACTGTCTATTTACTTGTCTCTCTGTCTGTCTAAGGGAGGAAGCCTCTCAGTATTCGACTCACCTGGAGGGATGGCAATTGCCACCCTGAAGCAACAGAGGGTGCCCCCATTGCAGTCTGAGGGGGACAATGGATGGGAAGCCACAGGCTTGCCAGGGCAGCCCGTGCCTGCCGCTTCTGCTCTTTCTATAGCTGCGCGCGCCAAGCCCCAGCCCGACCCCCGCCGCGCCCCACCCCACACCCGCTTCACGGGAGCCGGAAAACACAGAGATGTGCACCTCGAGTACCTAGGGTAGCAGAAACCAACCCTAGGACCGGCCAAGGGGGAGATCTGAGCAAATACAGGGGCTCGGTGGGGCAGACCCGCCTCCTCACTGCAGCCCCTTATCACACCGGGCCCGCCTTCGGGGCGAAGGCTGACATGGAAACATGGATACTGTGAACCCGGGGCAGGAGAGCCCGTTTCCAGGCCAGGCCCTTGTGAAGATGGGAGCAACCTGATCGGCTCACCCGATGTAGTCTGCTCCCCTCAACGTCCCTGTACCCAGAGATCACCGCAGCAGCCTCCCAGGACCTGGCTGACAAGGAGAATTAAATCCCGCACACCTGGGGTAGCAGAGGACACCCCGAGGCCAGGAGAGGGGGAGATGGTAGGAAAATGATCGACTCCCCGAGGCATCCCCCTTAGCTGCTGTGCCGCCTCCATATCTGCCGCTGAACTCTTCCCCTGACCTCAGCACGCCCGCTCCCAAAGCAGGGAGACTTCAAATGTCTGAGTCCGGTGAACTTGGGGGAGCGGATGCCACCCCCAGGCAAGGCAGGGTGGGACATGGGATAAAACGCTATGACTCGCCAGTGGCACTCCTGCCCCTGGTCAACGCTGCTGATCCCTGTCCACAGACCGCACCCCGACGCTAGTGTGTCTGTCTGTCTGACTGCCTGCCTGATTGCCTGCCTAGAGGAGGATGGGAGAGGCTAGCCTAAGTGTGTGCCCGTCTGCTTATCTAACGGAGGAGGAGGAGACTTGGATGTCTCTGTATCTTCCTGCCTGCCTATCTATCTATCTATCTATCTATCTATCAATCTATCTATCTATCTACCTACCTAACTACCTATCTATCTAAAGGAGGCACACCTATAGGCTAGTGTGCCTTTTTATGTGTCTGTGTATTGGAGGAGTAGGTGAGTGTGTCTGTCTACATAACGTCGAATTTGAGGAAGAGGAGGAGGCTACCGTGTGTGTGTGTGTGTGTGTCTGTGTGTCTGTGTGTCTGTGTGTGCGTGCGGGTCTGTGTATCAATGAACCGGAAAGTAAAGGGGGGTATTCTACTGTATATTTGTATCAGTCGATGTGTGCATCTAATGGAGGGGGAGTAAGCTAGTATGTCTGTCTCTCTGTCACTGTAACAGATATCTATATATGTACGTTTATCTAATCGAGAAGAAGGAGGCTAGAGTGTCTATCTCTCTGTGTCTCAGGGGAGGAGAAGACTAGTGTGTATGTCTGTCTGTGTGTCTGTGAGTCTGTCTGTATTATTATCTAATGGAGAAGAAGAAGGATTCCAAAGTGTCTGGCTATCTGTCTGTCCCTCTACAGGAGAACAAAGAGGCTAGTGTGTCTATCAGTCAATCTCACTATCAATCTAATGGAGGATGAGGAAGAGTCTATTGCGTTTCTCGATCTATTATCTAATGGAGGAGGAGATTAGTGTGTCTCACTACCTAATAAAGTGAGGAGAAGTAGGACGCCAGTGTGTGTATGTGTGTGTCTGTGGGTGTCTGCCTATGTATGTATGTGTCTACCTATAGAATGCATGAGGAAGAGGAGGTTAGGCTATATGGCTGTTTCTAAATGGAGGAAGAGGCTAGTGTGTCTGTCTGTCTATTTCTTTGTCTCTCTGTGTGTCTAATGGAGGAAGAATCCCAGTATTCGTGCCACCTGGGGGGATGGCAATTGCCACCCTGAAGCAGCAGGGGGCGCCCCAACTGCAGGCTGAGGGGGACACTGGATAGAAACCCACAGGCTTGCCTGGGCAGCCCATGCCTCCTGCTTCTGCCCTCTCTGTTTCCGCCACCGCCCCGCCCCAGCCCCGCCCCCGCCCCGCCCACAGGCCACCCCTGCCCGCCTCCCGGGAGCCGGGAAACGCAAAGATGTGCACCTCGTGTACCTAGGGTAGCAGAGATCAACCCTAGAACCGGCCAAGGGGGAGATCTGAGCAATAACAGGGGCTCGGTGGGGCAGCCCCGACTACTCACTGCAGCCCCTGATCGCAGCGCGCCTGCCTCCAGGGCGGACGCTGACATGGAAACATGCATACGGTGAACCTGGGGCAGGAGAGGCCGCCCCCAGGCCAGGCCGCTGTGGAGATGGGAGCCAACTGATCGGCTGATCAGAGGCAGTCCGCTCCCCACGACGTCCCTGTCCTCTGAAGTCACCTCACCAGCATCCCAGGACCTGGCTGGCAAGGAGAACTAAATCCCGGAAACCTGGGTTAGCAGAGGCCGCCCCGAGGGCAGAAGAGGTGCAGTTCGGAGGAAAATGACCAAGCCGCCGAGGCATCCCCGTTTGCTGCTGTGCAGCCTCTGTCTCCGCCTCTGCTGCCGACCTCTTCCCCTGACCTCACCACGCCCGCTCCCAGGAGCAGGGCGACTTTAAAGGTTTGAGTCCGGTGAACTTGGGGGAGCGGATGCCTCCTCCAGGCAAGGCAGCTAGGGACATGGGAGAATATCCTCTAGCTCGACAGTGGCACCCTATTCCCCAGTCGCTTCCGTCAAACCCCTTCCCCAGAACACCCATGTCTAGATTGTGTGTCTGTCTGACTACCAGCCTGACTGCCTAGATATTTAAGAATGGGAGCGGCTAGTCTACGTGTGTGTCTGTCGGTTTACCTAACGGAGGAGCAGCCGGCGAGTAGGTCTCTCTATTTGCCTGCCTATCTATCTATCAATCAAACTATCTATCTATCTATCTATCTATCTATCTATTTATCTATCTATCTATCTATCTATCTATCTATCTATCTATCTATCTATCTCTCTATCTATCTATCTATCTACCTACCTATCTATCAAGTGGAGGCATAGCAGGAGCCAAGTGTGACTTTTTACTTGTGTGTCTGTTGGAGGAGGAGGTGAGTTTGTCTATCTACCTATCTACCTATTGGAAGAGAAGGAGGAGGCTAGTGTGTGTGTGTTTGTGCATGTCTGTCTGTCTACGTTTCTGTCTCCCTCTATAATGGATGAGGAGGAGGAGGTTAGGATAGAGGGCTGTGTCTAAATGGAGGAAGACGCTAGTGTGTCTGACTGTCTATTTACTTGTCTCTCTGTCTGTCTAAGGGAGGAAGCCTCTCAGTATTCGACTCACCTGGAGGGATGGCAATTGCCACCCTGAAGCAACAGAGGGTGCCCCCATTGCAGTCTGAGGGGGACAATGGATGGGAAGCCACAGGCTTGCCAGGGCAGCCCGTGCCTGCCGCTTCTGCTCTTTCTATAGCTGCGCGCGCCAAGCCCCAGCCCGACCCCCGCCGCGCCCCACCCCACACCCGCTTCACGGGAGCCGGAAAACACAGAGATGTGCACCTCGAGTACCTAGGGTAGCAGAAACCAACCCTAGGACCGGCCAAGGGGGAGATCTGAGCAAATACAGGGGCTCGGTGGGGCAGACCCGCCTCCTCACTGCAGCCCCTTATCACACCGGGCCCGCCTTCGGGGCGAAGGCTGACATGGAAACATGGATACTGTGAACCCGGGGCAGGAGAGCCCGTTTCCAGGCCAGGCCCTTGTGAAGATGGGAGCAACCTGATCGGCTCACCCGATGTAGTCTGCTCCCCTCAACGTCCCTGTACCCAGAGATCACCGCAGCAGCCTCCCAGGACCTGGCTGACAAGGAGAATTAAATCCCGCACACCTGGGGTAGCAGAGGACACCCCGAGGCCAGGAGAGGGGGAGATGGTAGGAAAATGATCGACTCCCCGAGGCATCCCCCTTAGCTGCTGTGCCGCCTCCATATCTGCCGCTGAACTCTTCCCCTGACCTCAGCACGCCCGCTCCCAAAGCAGGGAGACTTCAAATGTCTGAGTCCGGTGAACTTGGGGGAGCGGATGCCACCCCCAGGCAAGGCAGGGTGGGACATGGGATAAAACGCTATGACTCGCCAGTGGCACTCCTGCCCCTGGTCAACGCTGCTGATCCCTGTCCACAGACCGCACCCCGACGCTAGTGTGTCTGTCTGTCTGACTGCCTGCCTGATTGCCTGCCTAGAGGAGGATGGGAGAGGCTAGCCTAAGTGTGTGCCCGTCTGCTTATCTAACGGAGGAGGAGGAGACTTGGATGTCTCTGTATCTTCCTGCCTGCCTATCTATCTATCAATCTATCTATCTATCTACCTACCTAACTACCTATCTATCTAAAGGAGGCACACCTATAGGCTAGTGTGCCTTTTTATGTGTCTGTGTATTGGAGGAGTAGGTGAGTGTGTCTATCTACATAACTTCGAATTTGAGGAAGAGGAGGAGGCTACCGTGTGTGTGTGTGTGTGTCTGTGTGTCTGTGTGTCTGTGTGTGCGTGCGGGTCTGTGTATCAATGAACCGGAAAGTAAAGGGGGGTATTCTACTGTATATTTGTATCAGTCGATGTGTGCATCTAATGGAGGGGGAGTAAGCTAGTATGTCTGTCTCTCTGTCACTGTAACAGATATCTATATATGTACGTTTATCTAATCGAGAAGAAGGAGGCTAGAGTGTCTATCTCTCTGTGTCTCAGGGGAGGAGAAGACTAGTGTGTATGTCTGTCTGTGTGTCTGTGAGTCTGTCTGTATTATTATCTAATGGAGAAGAAGAAGGATTCCAAAGTGTCTGGCTATCTGTCTGTCCCTCTACAGGAGAACAAAGAGGCTAGTGTGTCTATCAGTCAATCTCACTATCAATCTAATGGAGGATGAGGAAGAGTCTATTGCGTTTCTCGATCTATTATCTAATGGAGGAGGAGATTAGTGTGTCTCACTACCTAATAAAGTGAGGAGAAGTAGGACGCCAGTGTGTGTATGTGTGTGTCTGTGGGTGTCTGCCTATGTATGTATGTGTCTACCTATAGAATGCATGAGGAAGAGGAGGTTAGGCTATATGGCTGTTTCTAAATGGAGGAAGAGGCTAGTGTGTCTGTCTGTCTATTTCTTTGTCTCTCTGTGTGTCTAATGGAGGAAGAATCCCAGTATTCGTGCCACCTGGGGGGATGGCAATTGCCACCCTGAAGCAGCAGGGGGCGCCCCAACTGCAGGCTGAGGGGGACACTGGATAGAAACCCACAGGCTTGCCTGGGCAGCCCATGCCTCCTGCTTCTGCCCTCTCTGTTTCCGCCACCGCCCCGCCCCAGCCCCGCCCCCGCCCCGCCCACAGGCCACCCCTGCCCGCCTCCCGGGAGCCGGGAAACGCAAAGATGTGCACCTCGTGTACCTAGGGTAGCAGAGATCAACCCTAGAACCGGCCAAGGGGGAGATCTGAGCAATAACAGGGGCTCGGTGGGGCAGCCCCGACTACTCACTGCAGCCCCTGATCGCAGCGCGCCTGCCTCCAGGGCGGACGCTGACATGGAAACATGCATACGGTGAACCTGGGGCAGGAGAGGCCGCCCCCAGGCCAGGCCGCTGTGGAGATGGGAGCCAACTGATCGGCTGATCAGAGGCAGTCCGCTCCCCACGACGTCCCTGTCCTCTGAAGTCACCTCACCAGCATCCCAGGACCTGGCTGGCAAGGAGAACTAAATCCCGGAAACCTGGGTTAGCAGAGGCCGCCCCGAGGGCAGAAGAGGTGCAGTTCGGAGGAAAATGACCAAGCCGCCGAGGCATCCCCGTTTGCTGCTGTGCAGCCTCTGTCTCCGCCTCTGCTGCCGACCTCTTCCCCTGACCTCACCACGCCCGCTCCCAGGAGCAGGGCGACTTTAAAGGTTTGAGTCCGGTGAACTTGGGGGAGCGGATGCCTCCTCCAGGCAAGGCAGCTAGGGACATGGGAGAATATCCTCTAGCTCAACAGTGGCACCCTATTCCCCAGTCGCTTCCGTCAAACCCCTTCCCCAGAACACCCATGTCTAGATTGTGTGTCTGTCTGACTACCAGCCTGACTGCCTAGATATTTAAGAATGGGAGCGGCTAGTCTACGTGTGTGTCTGTCGGTTTACCTAACGGAGGAGCAGCCGGCGAGTAGGTCTCTCTATTTGCCTGCCTATCTATCTATCAATCAAACTATCTATCTATCTATCTATCTATCTATCTATCTATCTATCTATCTATCTATCTATCTATCTATCTATCTTTCTATCTATCTATCTATCTATCTACCTACCTATCTATCAAGTGGAGGCATAGCAGGAGCCAAGTGTGACTTTTTACTTGTGTGTCTGTTGGAGGAGGAGGTGAGTTTGTCTATCTACCTATCTACCTATTGGAAGAGAAGAAGGAGGCTAGTGTGTGTGTGTTTGTGCATGTCTGTCTGTCTATGTTTCTGTCTCCCTCTATAATGGATGAGGAGGAGGAGGTTAGGATAGAGGGCTGTGTCTAAATGGAGGAAGACGCTAGTGTGTCTGACTGTCTATTTACTTGTCTCTCTGTCTGTCTAAGGGAGGAAGCCTCTCAGTATTCGACTCACCTGGAGGGATGGCAATTGCCACCCTGAAGCAACAGAGGGTGCCCCCATTGCAGTCTGAGGGGGACAATGGATGGGAAGCCACAGGCTTGCCAGGGCAGCCCGTGCCTGCCGCTTCTGCTCTTTCTATAGCTGCGCGCGCCAAGCCCCAGCCCGACCCCCGCCGCGCCCCACCCCACACCCGCTTCACGGGAGCCGGAAAACACAGAGATGTGCACCTCGAGTACCTAGGGTAGCAGAAACCAACCCTAGGACCGGCCAAGGGGGAGATCTGAGCAAATACAGGGGCTCGGTGGGGCAGACCCGCCTCCTCACTGCAGCCCCTTATCACACCGGGCCCGCCTTCGGGGCGAAGGCTGACATGGAAACATGGATACTGTGAACCCGGGGCAGGAGAGCCCGTTTCCAGGCCAGGCCCTTGTGAAGATGGGAGCAACCTGATCGGCTCACCCGATGTAGTCTGCTCCCCTCAACGTCCCTGTACCCAGAGATCACCGCAGCAGCCTCCCAGGACCTGGCTGACAAGGAGAATTAAATCCCGCACACCTGGGGTAGCAGAGGACACCCCGAGGCCAGGAGAGGGGGAGATGGTAGGAAAATGATCGACTCCCCGAGGCATCCCCCTTAGCTGCTGTGCCGCCTCCATATCTGCCGCTGAACTCTTCCCCTGACCTCAGCACGCCCGCTCCCAAAGCAGGGAGACTTCAAATGTCTGAGTCCGGTGAACTTGGGGGAGCGGATGCCACCCCCAGGCAAGGCAGGGTGGGACATGGGATAAAACGCTATGACTCGCCAGTGGCACTCCTGCCCCTGGTCAACGCTGCTGATCCCTGTCCACAGACCGCACCCCGACGCTAGTGTGTCTGTCTGTCTGACTGCCTGCCTGATTGCCTGCCTAGAGGAGGATGGGAGAGGCTAGCCTAAGTGTGTGCCCGTCTGCTTATCTAACGGAGGAGGAGGAGACTTGGATGTCTCTGTATCTTCCTGCCTGCCTATCTATCTATCAATCTATCTATCTATCTACCTACCTAACTACCTATCTATCTAAAGGAGGCACACCTATAGGCTAGTGTGCCTTTTTATGTGTCTGTGTATTGGAGGAGTAGGTGAGTGTGTCTATCTACATAACTTCGAATTTGAGGAAGAGGAGGAGGCTACCGTGTGTGTGTGTGTGTGTCTGTGTGTCTGTGTGTCTGTGTGTGCGTGCGGGTCTGTGTATCAATGAACCGGAAAGTAAAGGGGGGTATTCTACTGTATATTTGTATCAGTCGATGTGTGCATCTAATGGAGGGGGAGTAAGCTAGTATGTCTGTCTCTCTGTCACTGTAACAGATATCTATATATGTACGTTTATCTAATCGAGAAGAAGGAGGCTAGAGTGTCTATCTCTCTGTGTCTCAGGGGAGGAGAAGACTAGTGTGTATGTCTGTCTGTGTGTCTGTGAGTCTGTCTGTATTATTATCTAATGGAGAAGAAGAAGGATTCCAAAGTGTCTGGCTATCTGTCTGTCCCTCTACAGGAGAACAAAGAGGCTAGTGTGTCTATCAGTCAATCTCACTATCAATCTAATGGAGGATGAGGAAGAGTCTATTGCGTTTCTCGATCTATTATCTAATGGAGGAGGAGATTAGTGTGTCTCACTACCTAATAAAGTGAGGAGAAGTAGGACGCCAGTGTGTGTATGTGTGTGTCTGTGGGTGTCTGCCTATGTATGTATGTGTCTACCTATAGAATGCATGAGGAAGAGGAGGTTAGGCTATATGGCTGTTTCTAAATGGAGGAAGAGGCTAGTGTGTCTGTCTGTCTATTTCTTTGTCTCTCTGTGTGTCTAATGGAGGAAGAATCCCAGTATTCGTGCCACCTGGGGGGATGGCAATTGCCACCCTGAAGCAGCAGGGGGCGCCCCAACTGCAGGCTGAGGGGGACACTGGATAGAAACCCACAGGCTTGCCTGGGCAGCCCATGCCTCCTGCTTCTGCCCTCTCTGTTTCCGCCACCGCCCCGCCCCAGCCCCGCCCCCGCCCCGCCCACAGGCCACCCCTGCCCGCCTCCCGGGAGCCGGGAAACGCAAAGATGTGCACCTCGTGTACCTAGGGTAGCAGAGATCAACCCTAGAACCGGCCAAGGGGGAGATCTGAGCAATAACAGGGGCTCGGTGGGGCAGCCCCGACTACTCACTGCAGCCCCTGATCGCAGCGCGCCTGCCTCCAGGGCGGACGCTGACATGGAAACATGCATACGGTGAACCTGGGGCAGGAGAGGCCGCCCCCAGGCCAGGCCGCTGTGGAGATGGGAGCCAACTGATCGGCTGATCAGAGGCAGTCCGCTCCCCACGACGTCCCTGTCCTCTGAAGTCACCTCACCAGCATCCCAGGACCTGGCTGGCAAGGAGAACTAAATCCCGGAAACCTGGGTTAGCAGAGGCCGCCCCGAGGGCAGAAGAGGTGGAGTTCGGAGGAAAATGACCAAGCCGCCGAGGCATCCCCGTTTGCTGCTGTGCAGCCTCTGTCTCCGCCTCTGCTGCCGACCTCTTCCCCTGACCTCACCACGCCCGCTCCCAGGAGCAGGGCGACTTTAAAGGTTTGAGTCCGGTGAACTTGGGGGAGCGGATGCCTCCTCCAGGCAAGGCAGCTAGGGACATGGGAGAATATCCTCTAGCTCGACAGTGGCACCCTATTCCCCAGTCGCTTCCGTCAAACCCCTTCCCCAGAACACCCATGTCTAGATTGTGTGTCTGTCTGACTACCAGCCTGACTGCCTAGATATTTAAGAATGGGAGCGGCTAGTCTACGTGTGTGTCTGCCGTTTTACCTAACGGAGGAGCAGCCGGCGAGTAGGTCTCTCTATTTGCCTGCCTATCTATCTATCAATCAAACTATCTATCTATCTATCTATATATCTATCTATCTATCTATCTATCTATCTATCTATCTATCTATCTATCTATCTATCTATCTATCTATCTCTCTATCTATCTATCTATCTACCTACCTATCTATCAAGTGGAGGCATAGCAGGAGCCAAGTGTGACTTTTTACTTGTGTGTCTGTTGGAGGAGGAGGTGAGTTTGTCTATCTACCTATCTACCTATTGGAAGAGAAGGAGGAGGCTAGTGTGTGTGTGTTTGTGCATGTCTGTCTGTCTATGTTTCTGTCTCCCTCTATAATGGATGAGGAGGAGGAGGTTAGGATAGAGGGCTGTGTCTAAATGGAGGAAGACGCTAGTGTGTCTGACTGTCTATTTACTTGTCTCTCTGTCTGTCTAAGGGAGGAAGCCTCTCAGTATTCGACTCACCTGGAGGGATGGCAATTGCCACCCTGAAGCAACAGAGGGTGCCCCCATTGCAGTCTGAGGGGGACAATGGATGGGAAGCCACAGGCTTGCCAGGGCAGCCCGTGCCTGCCGCTTCTGCTCTTTCTATAGCTGCGCGCGCCAAGCCCCAGCCCGACCCCCGCCGCGCCCCACCCCACACCCGCTTCACGGGAGCCGGAAAACACAGAGATGTGCACCTCGAGTACCTAGGGTAGCAGAAACCAACCCTAGGACCGGCCAAGGGGGAGATCTGAGCAAATACAGGGGCTCGGTGGGGCAGACCCGCCTCCTCACTGCAGCCCCTTATCACACCGGGCCCGCCTTCGGGGCGAAGGCTGACATGGAAACATGGATACTGTGAACCCGGGGCAGGAGAGCCCGTTTCCAGGCCAGGCCCTTGTGATGATGGGAGCAACCTGATCGGCTCACCCGATGTAGTCTGCTCCCCTCAACGTCCCTGTACCCAGAGATCACCGCAGCAGCCTCCCAGGACCTGGCTGACAAGGAGAATTAAATCCCGCACACCTGGGGTAGCAGAGGACACTCCGAGGCCAGGAGAGGGGGAGATGGTAGGAAAATGATCGACTCCCCGAGGCATCCCCCTTAGCTGCTGTGCCGCCTCCATATCTGCCGCTGAACTCTTCCCCTGACCTCAGCACGCCCGCTCCCAAAGCAGGGAGACTTCAAATGTCTGAGTCCGGTGAACTTGGGGGAGCGGATGCCACCCCCAGGCAAGGCAGGGTGGGACATGGGATAAAACGCTATGACTCGCCAGTGGCACTCCTGCCCCTGGTCAACGCTGCTGATCCCTGTCCACAGACCGCACCCCGACGCTAGTGTGTCTGTCTGTCTGACTGCCTGCCTGATTGCCTGCCTAGAGGAGGATGGGAGAGGCTAGCCTAAGTGTGTGCCCGTCTGCTTATCTAACGGAGGAGGAGGAGACTTGGATGTCTCTGTATCTTCCTGCCTGCCTATCTATCTATCTATCTATCTATCTATCTATCTATCTATCTACCTAACTACCTATCTATCTAAAGGAGGCACACCTATAGGCTAGTGTGCCTTTTTATGTGTCTGTGTATTGGAGGAGTAGGTGAGTGTGTCTATCTACATAACTTCGAATTTGAGGAAGAGGAGGAGGCTACCGTGTGTGTGTGTGTGTGTGTCTGTGTGTCTGTGTGTCTGTGTGTGCGTGCGGGTCTGTGTATCAATGAACCGGAAAGTAAAGGGGGGTATTCTACTGTATATTTGTATCAGTCGATGTGTGCATCTAATGGAGGGGGAGTAAGCTAGTATGTCTGTCTCTCTGTCACTGTAACAGATATCTATATATGTACGTTTATCTAATCGAGAAGAAGGAGGCTAGAGTGTCTATCTCTCTGTGTCTCAGGGGAGGAGAAGACTAGTGTGTATGTCTGTCTGTGTGTCTGTGAGTCTGTCTGTATTATTATCTAATGGAGAAGAAGAAGGATTCCAAAGTGTCTGGCTATCTGTCTGTCCCTCTACAGGAGAACAAAGAGGCTAGTGTGTCTATCAGTCAATCTCACTATCAATCTAATGGAGGATGAGGAAGAGTCTATTGCGTTTCTCGATCTATTATCTAATGGAGGAGGAGATTAGTGTGTCTCACTACCTAATAAAGTGAGGAGAAGTAGGACGCCAGTGTGTGTATGTGTGTGTCTGTGGGTGTCTGCCTATGTATGTATGTGTCTACCTATAGAATGCATGAGGAAGAGGAGGTTAGGCTATATGGCTGTTTCTAAATGGAGGAAGAGGCTAGTGTGTCTGTCTGTCTATTTCTTTGTCTCTCTGTGTGTCTAATGGAGGAAGAATCCCAGTATTCGTGCCACCTGGGGGGATGGCAATTGCCACCCTGAAGCAGCAGGGGGCGCCCCAACTGCAGGCTGAGGGGGACACTGGATAGAAACCCACAGGCTTGCCTGGGCAGCCCATGCCTCCTGCTTCTGCCCTCTCTGTTTCCGCCACCGCCCCGCCCCAGCCCCGCCCCCGCCCCGCCCACAGGCCACCCCTGCCCGCCTCCCGGGAGCCGGGAAACGCAAAGATGTGCACCTCGTGTACCTAGGGTAGCAGAGATCAACCCTAGAACCGGCCAAGGGGGAGATCTGAGCAATAACAGGGGCTCGGTGGGGCAGCCCCGACTACTCACTGCAGCCCCTGATCGCAGCGCGCCTGCCTCCAGGGCGGACGCTGACATGGAAACATGCATACGGTGAACCTGGGGCAGGAGAGGCCGCCCCCAGGCCAGGCCGCTGTGGAGATGGGAGCCAACTGATCGGCTGATCAGAGGCAGTCCGCTCCCCACGACGTCCCTGTCCTCTGAAGTCACCTCACCAGCATCCCAGGACCTGGCTGGCAAGGAGAACTAAATCCCGGAAACCTGGGTTAGCAGAGGCCGCCCCGAGGGCAGAAGAGGTGCAGTTCGGAGGAAAATGACCAAGCCGCCGAGGCATCCCCGTTTGCTGCTGTGCAGCCTCTGTCTCCGCCTCTGCTGCCGACCTCTTCCCCTGACCTCACCACGCCCGCTCCCAGGAGCAGGGCGACTTTAAAGGTTTGAGTCCGGTGAACTTGGGGGAGCGGATGCCTCCTCCAGGCAAGGCAGCTAGGGACATGGGAGAATATCCTCTAGCTCGACAGTGGCACCCTATTCCCCAGTCGCTTCCGTCAAACCCCTTCCCCAGAACACCCATGTCTAGATTGTGTGTCTGTCTGACTACCAGCCTGACTGCCTAGATATTTAAGAATGGGAGCGGCTAGTCTACGTGTGTGTCTGCCGTTTTACCTAACGGAGGAGCAGCCGGCGAGTAGGTCTCTCTATTTGCCTGCCTATCTATCTATCAATCAAACTATCTATCTATCTATCTATATATCTATCTATCTATCTATCTATCTATCTATCTATCTATCTATCTATCTATCTATCTATCTATCTATCTCTCTATCTATCTATCTATCTACCTACCTATCTATCAAGTGGAGGCATAGCAGGAGCCAAGTGTGACTTTTTACTTGTGTGTCTGTTGGAGGAGGAGGTGAGTTTGTCTATCTACCTATCTACCTATTGGAAGAGAAGGAGGAGGCTAGTGTGTGTGTGTTTGTGCATGTCTGTCTGTCTATGTTTCTGTCTCCCTCTATAATGGATGAGGAGGAGGAGGTTAGGATAGAGGGCTGTGTCTAAATGGAGGAAGACGCTAGTGTGTCTGACTGTCTATTTACTTGTCTCTCTGTCTGTCTAAGGGAGGAAGCCTCTCAGTATTCGACTCACCTGGAGGGATGGCAATTGCCACCCTGAAGCAACAGAGGGTGCCCCCATTGCAGTCTGAGGGGGACAATGGATGGGAAGCCACAGGCTTGCCAGGGCAGCCCGTGCCTGCCGCTTCTGCTCTTTCTATAGCTGCGCGCGCCAAGCCCCAGCCCGACCCCCGCCGCGCCCCACCCCACACCCGCTTCACGGGAGCCGGAAAACACAGAGATGTGCACCTCGAGTACCTAGGGTAGCAGAAACCAACCCTAGGACCGGCCAAGGGGGAGATCTGAGCAAATACAGGGGCTCGGTGGGGCAGACCCGCCTCCTCACTGCAGCCCCTTATCACACCGGGCCCGCCTTCGGGGCGAAGGCTGACATGGAAACATGGATACTGTGAACCCGGGGCAGGAGAGCCCGTTTCCAGGCCAGGCCCTTGTGATGATGGGAGCAACCTGATCGGCTCACCCGATGTAGTCTGCTCCCCTCAACGTCCCTGTACCCAGAGATCACCGCAGCAGCCTCCCAGGACCTGGCTGACAAGGAGAATTAAATCCCGCACACCTGGGGTAGCAGAGGACACTCCGAGGCCAGGAGAGGGGGAGATGGTAGGAAAATGATCGACTCCCCGAGGCATCCCCCTTAGCTGCTGTGCCGCCTCCATATCTGCCGCTGAACTCTTCCCCTGACCTCAGCACGCCCGCTCCCAAAGCAGGGAGACTTCAAATGTCTGAGTCCGGTGAACTTGGGGGAGCGGATGCCACCCCCAGGCAAGGCAGGGTGGGACATGGGATAAAACGCTATGACTCGCCAGTGGCACTCCTGCCCCTGGTCAACGCTGCTGATCCCTGTCCACAGACCGCACCCCGACGCTAGTGTGTCTGTCTGTCTGACTGCCTGCCTGATTGCCTGCCTAGAGGAGGATGGGAGAGGCTAGCCTAAGTGTGTGCCCGTCTGCTTATCTAACGGAGGAGGAGGAGACTTGGATGTCTCTGTATCTTCCTGCCTGCCTATCTATCTATCTATCTATCTATCTATCTATCTATCTATCTACCTAACTACCTATCTATCTAAAGGAGGCACACCTATAGGCTAGTGTGCCTTTTTATGTGTCTGTGTATTGGAGGAGTAGGTGAGTGTGTCTATCTACATAACTTCGAATTTGAGGAAGAGGAGGAGGCTACCGTGTGTGTGTGTGTGTGTGTCTGTGTGTCTGTGTGTCTGTGTGTGCGTGCGGGTCTGTGTATCAATGAACCGGAAAGTAAAGGGGGGTATTCTACTGTATATTTGTATCAGTCGATGTGTGCATCTAATGGAGGGGGAGTAAGCTAGTATGTCTGTCTCTCTGTCACTGTAACAGATATCTATATATGTACGTTTATCTAATCGAGAAGAAGGAGGCTAGAGTGTCTATCTCTCTGTGTCTCAGGGGAGGAGAAGACTAGTGTGTATGTCTGTCTGTGTGTCTGTGAGTCTGTCTGTATTATTATCTAATGGAGAAGAAGAAGGATTCCAAAGTGTCTGGCTATCTGTCTGTCCCTCTACAGGAGAACAAAGAGGCTAGTGTGTCTATCAGTCAATCTCACTATCAATCTAATGGAGGATGAGGAAGAGTCTATTGCGTTTCTCGATCTATTATCTAATGGAGGAGGAGATTAGTGTGTCTCACTACCTAATAAAGTGAGGAGAAGTAGGACGCCAGTGTGTGTATGTGTGTGTCTGTGGGTGTCTGCCTATGTATGTATGTGTCTACCTATAGAATGCATGAGGAAGAGGAGGTTAGGCTATATGGCTGTTTCTAAATGGAGGAAGAGGCTAGTGTGTCTGTCTGTCTATTTCTTTGTCTCTCTGTGTGTCTAATGGAGGAAGAATCCCAGTATTCGTGCCACCTGGGGGGATGGCAATTGCCACCCTGAAGCAGCAGGGGGCGCCCCAACTGCAGGCTGAGGGGGACACTGGATAGAAACCCACAGGCTTGCCTGGGCAGCCCATGCCTCCTGCTTCTGCCCTCTCTGTTTCCGCCACCGCCCCGCCCCAGCCCCGCCCCCGCCCCGCCCACAGGCCACCCCTGCCCGCCTCCCGGGAGCCGGGAAACGCAAAGATGTGCACCTCGTGTACCTAGGGTAGCAGAGATCAACCCTAGAACCGGCCAAGGGGGAGATCTGAGCAATAACAGGGGCTCGGTGGGGCAGCCCCGACTACTCACTGCAGCCCCTGATCGCAGCGCGCCTGCCTCCAGGGCGGACGCTGACATGGAAACATGCATACGGTGAACCTGGGGCAGGAGAGGCCGCCCCCAGGCCAGGCCGCTGTGGAGATGGGAGCCAACTGATCGGCTGATCAGAGGCAGTCCGCTCCCCACGACGTCCCTGTCCTCTGAAGTCACCTCACCAGCATCCCAGGACCTGGCTGGCAAGGAGAACTAAATCCCGGAAACCTGGGTTAGCAGAGGCCGCCCCGAGGGCAGAAGAGGTGCAGTTCGGAGGAAAATGACCAAGCCGCCGAGGCATCCCCGTTTGCTGCTGTGCAGCCTCTGTCTCCGCCTCTGCTGCCGACCTCTTCCCCTGACCTCACCACGCCCGCTCCCAGGAGCAGGGCGACTTTAAAGGTTTGAGTCCGGTGAACTTGGGGGAGCGGATGCCTCCTCCAGGCAAGGCAGCTAGGGACATGGGAGAATATCCTCTAGCTCGACAGTGGCACCCTATTCCCCAGTCGCTTCCGTCAAACCCCTTCCCCAGAACACCCATGTCTAGATTGTGTGTCTGTCTGACTACCAGCCTGACTGCCTAGATATTTAAGAATGGGAGTGGCTAGTCTACGTGTGTGTCTGTCGTTTTACCTAACGGAGGAGCAGACGGCGAGTAGGTCTCTCTATTTGCCTGCCTATCTATCTATCAATCAAACTATCTATCTATCTATCTATCTATCTATCTATCTATCTATCTATCTATCTATCTATCTACCTACCTATCTATCAAGTGGAGGCATAGCAGGAGCCAAGTGTGACTTTTTACTTGTGTGTCTGTTGGAGGAGGAGGTGAGTTTGTCTATCTACCTATCTACCTATTGGAAGAGAAGGAGGAGGCTAGTGTGTGTGTGTTTGTGCATGTCTGTCTGTCTATGTTTCTGTCTCCCTCTATAATGGATGAGGAGGAGGAGGTTAGGATAGAGGGCTGTGTCTAAATGGAGGAAGACGCTAGTGTGTCTGACTGTCTATTTACTTGTCTCTCTGTCTGTCTAAGGGAGGAAGCCTCTCAGTATTCGACTCACCTGGAGGGATGGCAATTGCCACCCTGAAGCAACAGAGGGTGCCCCCATTGCAGTCTGAGGGGGACAATGGATGGGAAGCCACAGGCTTGCCAGGGCAGCCCGTGCCTGCCGCTTCTGCTCTTTCTATAGCTGCGCGCGCCAAGCCCCAGCCCGACCCCCGCCGTGCCCCACCCCACACCCGCTTCACGGGAGCCGGAAAACACAGAGATGTGCACCTCGAGTACCTAGGGTAGCAGAAACCAACCCTAGGACCGGCCAAGGGGGAGATCTGAGCAAATACAGGGGCTCGGTGGGGCAGACCCGCCTCCTCACTGCAGCCCCTTATCACACCGGGCCCGCCTTCGGGGCGAAGGCTGACATGGAAACATGGATACTGTGAACCCGGGGCAGGAGAGCCCGTTTCCAGGCCAGGCCCTTGTGAAGATGGGAGCAACCTGATCGGCTCACCTGATGTAGTCTGCTCCCCTCAACGTCCCTGTACCCAGAGATCACCGCAGCAGCCTCCCAGGACCTGGCTGACAAGGAGAATTAAATCCCGCACACCTGGGGTAGCAGAGGACACCCCGAGGCCAGGAGAGGGGGAGATGGTAGGAAAATGATCGACTCCCCGAGGCATCCCCCTTAGCTGCTGTGCCGCCTCCATATCTGCCGCTGAACTCTTCCCCTGACCTCAGCACGCCCGCTCCCAAAGCAGGGAGACTTCAAATGTCTGAGTCCGGTGAACTTGGGGGAGCGGATG
Organism: Vicugna pacos; assembly: GCF_048564905.1. NCBI lineage: Eukaryota > Metazoa > Chordata > Mammalia > Artiodactyla > Camelidae > Vicugna > Vicugna pacos. Next base: position 22,771,861 of record NC_133019.1, read on the forward strand.
CCACCCCCAGGCAAGGCAGGGTGGGACATGGGATAAAACGCTATGACTCGCCAGTGGCACTCCTGCCCCTGGTCAACGCTGCTGATCCCTGTCCACAGACCGCACCCCGACGCTAGTGTGTCTGTCTGTCTGACTGCCTGCCTGATTGCCTGCCTAGAGGAGGATGGGAGAGGCTAGCCTAAGTGTGTGCCCGTCTGCTTATCTAACGGAGGAGGAGGAGACTTGGATGTCTCTGTATCTTCCTGCCTGCCTATCTATCTATCTATCTATCTATCAATCTATCTATCTATCTACCTACCTAACTACCTATCTATCTAAAGGAGGCACACCTATAGGCTAGTGTGCCTGTTTATGTGTCTGTGTATTGGAGGAGTAGGTGAGTGTGTCTATCTACATAACTTCGAATTTGAGGAAGAGGAGGAGGCTACCGTGTGTGTGTGTGTGTGTCTGTGTGTCTGTGTGTCTGTGTGTGCGTGCGGGTCTGTGTATCAATGAACCGGAAAGTAAACGGGGGTATTCTACTGTATATTTGTATCAGTCGATGTGTGCATCTAATGGAGGGGGAGTAAGCTAGTATGTCTGTCTCTCTGTCACTGTAACAGATATCTATATATGTACGTTTATCTAATCGAGAAGAAGGAGGCTAGAGTGTCTATCTCTCTGTGTCTCAGGGGAGGAGAAGACTAGTGTGTATGTCTGTCTGTGTGTCTGTGAGTCTGTCTGTATTATTATCTAATGGAGAAGAAGAAGGATTCCAAAGTGTCTGGCTATCTGTCTGTCCCTCTACAGGAGAACAAAGAGGCTAGTGTGTCTATAAGTCAATCTCACTATCAATCTAATGGAGGATGAGGAAGAGTCTATTGCGTTTCTCGATCTATTATCTAATGGAGGAGGAGATTAGTGTGTCTCACTACCTAATAAAGTGAGGAGAAGTAGGACGCCAGTGTGTGTATGTGTGTGTCTGTGGGTGTCTGCCTATGTATGTATGTGTCTACCTATAGAATGCATGAGGAAGAGGAGGTTAGGCTATATGGCTGTTTCTAAATGGAGGAAGAGGCTAGTGTGTCTGTCTGTCTATTTCTTTGTCTCTCTGTGTGTCTAATGGAGGAAGAATCCCAGTATTCGTGCCACCTGGGGGGATGGCAATTGCCACCCTGAAGCAGCAGGGGGCGCCCCAACTGCAGGCTGAGGGGGACACTGGATAGAAACCCACAGGCTTGCCTGGGCAGCCCATGCCTCCTGCTTCTGCCCTGTTTCCGCCACCGCCCCGCCCCAGCCCCGCCCCCGCCCCGCCCACAGGCCACCCCTGCCCGCCTCCCGGGAGCCGGGAAACGCAAAGATGTGCACCTCGTGTACCTAGGGTAGCAGAGATCAACCCTAGAACCGGCCAAGGGGGAGATCTGAGCAATAACAGGGGCTCGGTGGGGCAGCCCCGACTACTCACTGCAGCCCCTGATCGCAGCGCGCCTGCCTCCAGGGCGGACGCTGACATGGAAACATGCATACGGTGAACCTGGGGCAGGAGAGGCCGCCCCCAGGCCAGGCCGCTGTGGAGATGGGAGCCAACTGATCGGCTGATCAGAGGCAGTCCGCTCCCCACGACGTCCCTGTCCTCTGAAGTCACCTCACCAGCATCCCAGGACCTGGCTGCCAAGGAGAACTAAATCCCGGAAACCTGGGTTAGCAGAGGCCGCCCCGAGGGCAGAAGAGGTGCAGTTCGGAGGAAAATGACCAAGCCGCCGAGGCATCCCCGTTTGCTGCTGTGCAGCCTCTGTCTCCGCCTCTGCTGCCGACCTCTTCCCCTGACCTCACCACGCCCGCTCCCAGGAGCAGGGCGACTTTAAAGGTTTGAGTCCGGTGAACTTGGGGGAGCGGATGCCTCCTCCAGGCAAGGCAGCTAGGGACATGGGAGAATATCCTCTAGCTCGACAGTGGCACCCTATTCCCCAGTCGCTTCCGTCAAACCCCTTCCCCAGAACACCCATGTCTAGATTGTGTGTCTGTCTGACTACCAGCCTGACTGCCTAGATATTTAAGAATGGGAGCGGCTAGTCTACGTGTGTGTCTGCCGTTTTACCTAACGGAGGAGCAGCCGGCGAGTAGGTCTCTCTATTTGCCTGCCTATCTATCTATCAATCAAACTATCTATCTATCTATCTATCTATCTATCTATCTATCTATCTATCTATCTATCTATCTATCTATCTATCTACCTACCTATCTATCAAGTGGAGGCATAGCAGGAGCCAAGTGTGACTTTTTACTTGTGTGTCTGTTGGAGGAGGAGGTGAGTTTGTCTATCTACCTATCTACCTATTGGAAGAGAAGGAGGAGGCTAGGGTGTGTGTGTTTGTGCATGTCTGTCTGTCTACGTTTCTGTCTCCCTCTATAATGGATGAGGAGGAGGAGGTTAGGATAGAGGGCTGTGTCTAAATGGAGGAAGACGCTAGTGTGTCTGACTGTCTATTTACTTGTCTCTCTGTCTGTCTAAGGGAGGAAGCCTCTCAGTATTCGACTCACCTGGAGGGATGGCAATTGCCACCCTGAAGCAACAGAGGGTGCCCCCATTGCAGTCTGAGGGGGACAATGGATGGGAAGCCACAGGCTTGCCAGGGCAGCCCGTGCCTGCCGCTTCTGCTCTTTCTATAGCTGCGCGCGCCAAGCCCCAGCCCGACCCCCGCCGCGCCCCACCCCACACCCGCTTCACGGGAGCCGGAAAACACAGAGATGTGCACCTCGAGTACCTAGGGTAGCAGAAACCAACCCTAGGACCGGCCAAGGGGGAGATCTGAGCAAATACAGGGGCTCGGTGGGGCAGACCCGCCTCCTCACTGCAGCCCCTTATCACACCGGGCCCGCCTTCGGGGCGAAGGCTGACATGGAAACATGGATACTGTGAACCCGGGGCAGGAGAGCCCGTTTCCAGGCCAGGCCCTTGTGAAGATGGGAGCAACCTGATCGGCTCACCCGATGTAGTCTGCTCCCCTCAACGTCCCTGTACCCAGAGATCACCGCAGCAGCCTCCCAGGACCTGGCTGACAAGGAGAATTAAATCCCGCACACCTGGGGTAGCAGAGGACACCCCGAGGCCAGGAGAGGGGGAGATGGTAGGAAAATGATCGACTCCCCGAGGCATCCCCCTTAGCTGCTGTGCCGCCTCCATATCTGCCGCTGAACTCTTCCCCTGACCTCAGCACGCCCGCTCCCAAAGCAGGGAGACTTCAAATGTCTGAGTCCGGTGAACTTGGGGGAGCGGATGCCACCCCCAGGCAAGGCAGGGTGGGACATGGGATAAAACGCTATGACTCGCCAGTGGCACTCCTGCCCCTGGTCAACGCTGCTGATCCCTGTCCACAGACCGCACCCCGACGCTAGTGTGTCTGTCTGTCTGACTGCCTGCCTGATTGCCTGCCTAGAGGAGGATGGGAGAGGCTAGCCTAAGTGTGTGCCCGTCTGCTTATCTAACGGAGGAGGAGGAGACTTGGATGTCTCTGTATCTTCCTGCCTGCCTATCTATCTATCTATCTATCTATCTATCTATCTATCTATGTATCTATCTATCTATCTATCGATCTACCTAACTACCTATCTATCTAAAGGAGGCATACCTATAGGCTAGTGTGCCTTTTTATGTGTCTGTGTATTGGAGGAGTAGGTGAGTGTGTCTGTCTACATAACGTCGAATTTGAGGAAGAGGAGGAGGCTACCGTGTGTGTGTGTGTGTGTGTCTGTGTGTCTGTGTGTCTGTGTGTGCGTGCGGGTCTGTGTATCAATGAACCGGAAAGTAAAGGGGGGTATTCTACTGTATATTTGTATCAGTCGATGTGTGCATCTAATGGAGGGGGAGTAAGCTAGTATGTCTGTCTCTCTGTCACTGTAACAGATATCTATATATGTACGTTTATCTAATCGAGAAGAAGGAGGCTAGAGTGTCTATCTCTCTGTGTCTCAGGGGAGGAGAAGACTAGTGTGTATGTCTGTCTGTGTGTCTGTGAGTCTGTCTGTATTATTATCTAATGGAGAAGAAGAAGGATTCCAAAGTGTCTGGCTATCTGTCTGTCCCTCTACAGGAGAACAAAGAGGCTAGTGTGTCTATCAGTCAATCTCACTATCAATCTAATGGAGGATGAGGAAGAGTCTATTGCGTTTCTCGATCTATTATCTAATGGAGGAGGAGATTAGTGTGTCTCACTACCTAATAAAGTGAGGAGAAGTAGGACGCCAGTGTGTGTATGTGTGTGTCTGTGGGTGTCTGCCTATGTATGTATGTGTCTACCTATAGAATGCATGAGGAAGAGGAGGTTAGGCTATATGGCTGTTTCTAAATGGAGGAAGAGGCTAGTGTGTCTGTCTGTCTATTTCTTTGTCTCTCTGTGTGTCTAATGGAGGAAGAATCCCAGTATTCGTGCCACCTGGGGGGATGGCAATTGCCACCCTGAAGCAGCAGGGGGCGCCCCAACTGCAGGCTGAGGGGGACACTGGATAGAAACCCACAGGCTTGCCTGGGCAGCCCATGCCTCCTGCTTCTGCCCTCTCTGTTTCCGCCACCGCCCCGCCCCAGCCCCGCCCCCGCCCCGCCCACAGGCCACCCCTGCCCGCCTCCCGGGAGCCGGGAAACGCAAAGATGTGCACCTCGTGTACCTAGGGTAGCAGAGATCAACCCTAGAACCGGCCAAGGGGGAGATCTGAGCAATAACAGGGGCTCGGTGGAGCAGCCCCGACTACTCACTGCAGCCCCTGATCGCAGCGCGCCTGCCTCCAGGGCGGACGCTGACATGGAAACATGCATACGGTGAACCTGGGGCAGGAGAGGCCGCCCCCAGGCCAGGCCGCTGTGGAGATGGGAGCCAACTGATCGGCTGATCAGAGGCAGTCCGCTCCCCACGACGTCCCTGTCCTCTGAAGTCACCTCACCAGCATCCCAGGACCTGGCTGGCAAGGAGAACTAAATCCCGGAAACCTGGGTTAGCAGAGGCCGCCCCGAGGGCAGAAGAGGTGCAGTTCGGAGGAAAATGACCAAGCCGCCGAGGCATCCCCGTTTGCTGCTGTGCAGCCTCTGTCTCCGCCTCTGCTGCCGACCTCTTCCCCTGACCTCACCACGCCCGCTCCCAGGAGCAGGGCGACTTTAAAGGTTTGAGTCCGGTGAACTTGGGGGAGCGGATGCCTCCTCCAGGCAAGGCAGCTAGGGACATGGGAGAATATCCTCTAGCTCGACAGTGGCACCCTATTCCCCAGTCGCTTCCGTCAAACCCCTTCCCCAGAACACCCATGTCTAGATTGTGTGTCTGTCTGACTACCAGCCTGACTGCCTAGATATTTAAGAATGGGAGTGGCTAGTCTACGTGTGTGTCTGTCGTTTTACCTAACGGAGGAGCAGACGGCGAGTAGGTCTCTCTATTTGCCTGCCTATCTATCTATCAATCAAACTATCTATCTATCTATCTATCTATCTATCTATCTATCTATCTATCTATCTATCTATCTACCTACCTATCTATCAAGTGGAGGCATAGCAGGAGCCAAGTGTGACTTTTTACTTGTGTGTCTGTTGGAGGAGGAGGTGAGTTTGTCTATCTACCTATCTACCTATTGGAAGAGAAGGAGGAGGCTAGTGTGTGTGTGTTTGTGCATGTCTGTCTGTCTATGTTTCTGTCTCCCTCTATAATGGATGAGGAGGAGGAGGTTAGGATAGAGGGCTGTGTCTAAATGGAGGAAGACGCTAGTGTGTCTGACTGTCTATTTACTTGTCTCTCTGTCTGTCTAAGGGAGGAAGCCTCTCAGTATTCGACTCACCTGGAGGGATGGCAATTGCCACCCTGAAGCAACAGAGGGTGCCCCCATTGCAGTCTGAGGGGGACAATGGATGGGAAGCCACAGGCTTGCCAGGGCAGCCCGTGCCTGCCGCTTCTGCTCTTTCTATAGCTGCGCGCGCCAAGCCCCAGCCCGACCCCCGCCGTGCCCCACCCCACACCCGCTTCACGGGAGCCGGAAAACACAGAGATGTGCACCTCGAGTACCTAGGGTAGCAGAAACCAACCCTAGGACCGGCCAAGGGGGAGATCTGAGCAAATACAGGGGCTCGGTGGGGCAGACCCGCCTCCTCACTGCAGCCCCTTATCACACCGGGCCCGCCTTCGGGGCGAAGGCTGACATGGAAACATGGATACTGTGAACCCGGGGCAGGAGAGCCCGTTTCCAGGCCAGGCCCTTGTGAAGATGGGAGCAACCTGATCGGCTCACCTGATGTAGTCTGCTCCCCTCAACGTCCCTGTACCCAGAGATCACCGCAGCAGCCTCCCAGGACCTGGCTGACAAGGAGAATTAAATCCCGCACACCTGGGGTAGCAGAGGACACCCCGAGGCCAGGAGAGGGGGAGATGGTAGGAAAATGATCGACTCCCCGAGGCATCCCCCTTAGCTGCTGTGCCGCCTCCATATCTGCCGCTGAACTCTTCCCCTGACCTCAGCACGCCCGCTCCCAAAGCAGGGAGACTTCAAATGTCTGAGTCCGGTGAACTTGGGGGAGCGGATGCCACCCCCAGGCAAGGCAGGGTGGGACATGGGATAAAACGCTATGACTCGCCAGTGGCACTCCTGCCCCTGGTCAACGCTGCTGATCCCTGTCCACAGACCGCACCCCGACGCTAGTGTGTCTGTCTGTCTGACTGCCTGCCTGATTGCCTGCCTAGAGGAGGATGGGAGAGGCTAGCCTAAGTGTGTGCCCGTCTGCTTATCTAACGGAGGAGGAGGAGACTTGGATGTCTCTGTATCTTCCTGCCTGCCTATCTATCTATCTATCTATCTATCAATCTATCTATCTATCTACCTACCTAACTACCTATCTATCTAAAGGAGGCACACCTATAGGCTAGTGTGCCTGTTTATGTGTCTGTGTATTGGAGGAGTAGGTGAGTGTGTCTATCTACATAACTTCGAATTTGAGGAAGAGGAGGAGGCTACCGTGTGTGTGTGTGTGTGTCTGTGTGTCTGTGTGTCTGTGTGTGCGTGCGGGTCTGTGTATCAATGAACCGGAAAGTAAAGGGGGGTATTCTACTGTATATTTGTATCAGTCGATGTGTGCATCTAATGGAGGGGGAGTAAGCTAGTATGTCTGTCTCTCTGTCACTGTAACAGATATCTATATATGTACGTTTATCTAATCGAGAAGAAGGAGGCTAGAGTGTCTATCTCTCTGTGTCTCAGGGGAGGAGAAGACTAGTGTGTATGTCTGTCTGTGTGTCTGTGAGTCTGTCTGTATTATTATCTAATGGAGAAGAAGAAGGATTCCAAAGTGTCTGGCTATCTGTCTGTCCCTCTACAGGAGAACAAAGAGGCTAGTGTGTCTATCAGTCAATCTCACTATCAATCTAATGGAGGATGAGGAAGAGTCTATTGCGTTTCTCGATCTATTATCTAATGGAGGAGGAGATTAGTGTGTCTCACTACCTAATAAAGTGAGGAGAAGTAGGACGCCAGTGTGTGTATGTGTGTGTCTGTGGGTGTCTGCCTATGTATGTATGTGTCTACCTATAGAATGCATGAGGAAGAGGAGGTTAGGCTATATGGCTGTTTCTAAATGGAGGAAGAGGCTAGTGTGTCTGTCTGTCTATTTCTTTGTCTCTCTGTGTGTCTAATGGAGGAAGAATCCCAGTATTCGTGCCACCTGGGGGGATGGCAATTGCCACCCTGAAGCAGCAGGGGGCGCCCCAACTGCAGGCTGAGGGGGACACTGGATAGAAACCCACAGGCTTGCCTGGGCAGCCCATGCCTCCTGCTTCTGCCCTGTTTCCGCCACCGCCCCGCCCCAGCCCCGCCCCCGCCCCGCCCACAGGCCACCCCTGCCCGCCTCCCGGGAGCCGGGAAACGCAAAGATGTGCACCTCGTGTACCTAGGGTAGCAGAGATCAACCCTAGAACCGGCCAAGGGGGAGATCTGAGCAATAACAGGGGCTCGGTGGGGCAGCCCCGACTACTCACTGCAGCCCCTGATCGCAGCGCGCCTGCCTCCAGGGCGGACGCTGACATGGAAACATGCATACGGTGAACCTGGGGCAGGAGAGGCCGCCCCCAGGCCAGGCCGCTGTGGAGATGGGAGCCAACTGATCGGCTGATCAGAGGCAGTCCGCTCCCCACGACGTCCCTGTCCTCTGAAGTCACCTCACCAGCATCCCAGGACCTGGCTGGCAAGGAGAACTAAATCCCGGAAACCTGGGTTAGCAGAGGCCGCCCCGAGGGCAGAAGAGGTGCAGTTCGGAGGAAAATGACCAAGCCGCCGAGGCATCCCCGTTTGCTGCTGTGCAGCCTCTGTCTCCGCCTCTGCTGCCGACCTCTTCCCCTGACCTCACCACGCCCGCTCCCAGGAGCAGGGCGACTTTAAAGGTTTGAGTCCGGTGAACTTGGGGGAGCGGATGCCTCCTCCAGGCAAGGCAGCTAGGGACATGGGAGAATATCCTCTAGCTCGACAGTGGCACCCTATTCCCCAGTCGCTTCCGTCAAACCCCTTCCCCAGAACACCCATGTCTAGATTGTGTGTCTGTCTGACTACCAGCCTGACTGCCTAGATATTTAAGAATGGGAGCGGCTAGTCTACGTGTGTGTCTGCCGTTTTACCTAACGGAGGAGCAGCCGGCGAGTAGGTCTCTCTATTTGCCTGCCTATCTATCTATCAATCAAACTATCTATCTATCTATCTATCTATCTATCTATCTATCTATCTATCTATCTATCTATCTATCTCTCTATCTATCTCTCTATCTATCTATCTATCTACCTACCTATCTATCAAGTGGAGGCGTAGCAGGAGCCAAGTGTGACTTTTTACTTGTGTGTCTGTTGGAGGAGGAGGTGAGTTTGTCTATCTACCTATCTACCTATTGGAAGAGAAGGAGGAGGCTAGTGTGTGTGTGTTTGTGCATGTCTGTCTGTCTATGTTTCTGTCTCCCTCTATAATGGATGAGGAGGAGGAGGTTAGGATAGAGGGCTGTGTCTAAATGGAGGAAGACGCTAGTGTGTCTGACTGTCTATTTACTTGTCTCTCTGTCTGTCTAAGGGAGGAAGCCTCTCAGTATTCGACTCACCTGGAGGGATGGCAATTGCCACCCTGAAGCAACAGAGGGTGCCCCCATTGCAGTCTGAGGGGGACAATGGATGGGAAGCCACAGGCTTGCCAGGGCAGCCCGTGCCTGCCGCTTCTGCTCTTTCTATAGCTGCGCGCGCCAAGCCCCAGCCCGACCCCCGCCGCGCCCCACCCCACACCCGCTTCACGGGAGCCGGAAAACACAGAGATGTGCACCTCGAGTACCTAGGGTAGCAGAAACCAACCCTAGGACCGGCCAAGGGGGAGATCTGAGCAAATACAGGGGCTCGGTGGGGCAGACCCGCCTCCTCACTGCAGCCCCTTATCACACCGGGCCCGCCTTCGGGGCGAAGGCTGACATGGAAACATGGATACTGTGAACCCGGGGCAGGAGAGCCCGTTTCCAGGCCAGGCCCTTGTGATGATGGGAGCAACCTGATCGGCTCACCCGATGTAGTCTGCTCCCCTCAACGTCCCTGTACCCAGAGATCACCGCAGCAGCCTCCCAGGACCTGGCTGACAAGGAGAATTAAATCCCGCACACCTGGGGTAGCAGAGGACACTCCGAGGCCAGGAGAGGGGGAGATGGTAGGAAAATGATCGACTCCCCGAGGCATCCCCCTTAGCTGCTGTGCCGCCTCCATATCTGCCGCTGAACTCTTCCCCTGACCTCAGCACGCCCGCTCCCAAAGCAGGGAGACTTCAAATGTCTGAGTCCGGTGAACTTGGGGGAGCGGATGCCACCCCCAGGCAAGGCAGGGTGGGACATGGGATAAAACGCTATGACTCGCCAGTGGCACTCCTGCCCCTGGTCAACGCTGCTGATCCCTGTCCACAGACCGCACCCCGACGCTAGTGTGTCTGTCTGTCTGACTGCCTGCCTGATTGCCTGCCTAGAGGAGGATGGGAGAGGCTAGCCTAAGTGTGTGCCCGTCTGCTTATCTAACGGAGGAGGAGGAGACTTGGATGTCTCTGTATCTTCCTGCCTGCCTATCTATCTATCTATCTATCTATCTATCTATCTATCTATCTACCTAACTACCTATCTATCTAAAGGAGGCACACCTATAGGCTAGTGTGCCTTTTTATGTGTCTGTGTATTGGAGGAGTAGGTGAGTGTGTCTATCTACATAACTTCGAATTTGAGGAAGAGGAGGAGGCTACCGTGTGTGTGTGTGTGTGTGTCTGTGTGTCTGTGTGTCTGTGTGTGCGTGCGGGTCTGTGTATCAATGAACCGGAAAGTAAAGGGGGGTATTCTACTGTATATTTGTATCAGTCGATGTGTGCATCTAATGGAGGGGGAGTAAGCTAGTATGTCTGTCTCTCTGTCACTGTAACAGATATCTATATATGTACGTTTATCTAATCGAGAAGAAGGAGGCTAGAGTGTCTATCTCTCTGTGTCTCAGGGGAGGAGAAGACTAGTGTGTATGTCTGTCTGTGTGTCTGTGAGTCTGTCTGTATTATTATCTAATGGAGAAGAAGAAGGATTCCAAAGTGTCTGGCTATCTGTCTGTCCCTCTACAGGAGAACAAAGAGGCTAGTGTGTCTATCAGTCAATCTCACTATCAATCTAATGGAGGATGAGGAAGAGTCTATTGCGTTTCTCGATCTATTATCTAATGGAGGAGGAGATTAGTGTGTCTCACTACCTAATAAAGTGAGGAGAAGTAGGACGCCAGTGTGTGTATGTGTGTGTCTGTGGGTGTCTGCCTATGTATGTATGTGTCTACCTATAGAATGCATGAGGAAGAGGAGGTTAGGCTATATGGCTGTTTCTAAATGGAGGAAGAGGCTAGTGTGTCTGTCTGTCTATTTCTTTGTCTCTCTGTGTGTCTAATGGAGGAAGAATCCCAGTATTCGTGCCACCTGGGGGGATGGCAATTGCCACCCTGAAGCAGCAGGGGGCGCCCCAACTGCAGGCTGAGGGGGACACTGGATAGAAACCCACAGGCTTGCCTGGGCAGCCCATGCCTCCTGCTTCTGCCCTCTCTGTTTCCGCCACCGCCCCGCCCCAGCCCCGCCCCCGCCCCGCCCACAGGCCACCCCTGCCCGCCTCCCGGGAGCCGGGAAACGCAAAGATGTGCACCTCGTGTACCTAGGGTAGCAGAGATCAACCCTAGAACCGGCCAAGGGGGAGATCTGAGCAATAACAGGGGCTCGGTGGGGCAGCCCCGACTACTCACTGCAGCCCCTGATCGCAGCGCGCCTGCCTCCAGGGCGGACGCTGACATGGAAACATGCATACGGTGAACCTGGGGCAGGAGAGGCCGCCCCCAGGCCAGGCCGCTGTGGAGATGGGAGCCAACTGATCGGCTGATCAGAGGCAGTCCGCTCCCCACGACGTCCCTGTCCTCTGAAGTCACCTCACCAGCATCCCAGGACCTGGCTGGCAAGGAGAACTAAATCCCGGAAACCTGGGTTAGCAGAGGCCGCCCCGAGGGCAGAAGAGGTGCAGTTCGGAGGAAAATGACCAAGCCGCCGAGGCATCCCCGTTTGCTGCTGTGCAGCCTCTGTCTCCGCCTCTGCTGCCGACCTCTTCCCCTGACCTCACCACGCCCGCTCCCAGGAGCAGGGCGACTTTAAAGGTTTGAGTCCGGTGAACTTGGGGGAGCGGATGCCTCCTCCAGGCAAGGCAGCTAGGGACATGGGAGAATATCCTCTAGCTCGACAGTGGCACCCTATTCCCCAGTCGCTTCCGTCAAACCCCTTCCCCAGAACACCCATGTCTAGATTGTGTGTCTGTCTGACTACCAGCCTGACTGCCTAGATATTTAAGAATGGGAGCGGCTAGTCTACGTGTGTGTCTGTCGGTTTACCTAACGGAGGAGCAGCCGGCGAGTAGGTCTCTCTATTTGCCTGCCTATCTATCTATCAATCAAACTATCTATCTATCTATCTATCTATCTATCTATCTATCTATCTATCTATCTATCTATCTACCTACCTATCTATCAAGTGGAGGCATAGCAGGAGCCAAGTGTGACTTTTTACTTGTGTGTCTGTTGGAGGAGGAGGTGAGTTTGTCTATCTACCTATCTACCTATTGGAAGAGAAGAAGGAGGCTAGTGTGTGTGTGTTTGTGCATGTCTGTCTGTCTATGTTTCTGTCTCCCTCTATAATGGATGAGGAGGAGGAGGTTAGGATAGAGGGCTGTGTCTAAATGGAGGAAGACGCTAGTGTGTCTGACTGTCTATTTACTTGTCTCTCTGTCTGTCTAAGGGAGGAAGCCTCTCAGTATTCGACTCACCTGGAGGGATGGCAATTGCCACCCTGAAGCAACAGAGGGTGCCCCCATTGCAGTCTGAGGGGGACAATGGATGGGAAGCCACAGGCTTGCCAGGGCAGCCCGTGCCTGCCGCTTCTGCTCTTTCTATAGCTGCGCGCGCCAAGCCCCAGCCCGACCCCCGCCGTGCCCCACCCCACACCCGCTTCACGGGAGCCGGAAAACACAGAGATGTGCACCTCGAGTACCTAGGGTAGCAGAAACCAACCCTAGGACCGGCCAAGGGGGAGATCTGAGCAAATACAGGGGCTCGGTGGGGCAGACCCGCCTCCTCACTGCAGCCCCTTATCACACCGGGCCCGCCTTCGGGGCGAAGGCTGACATGGAAACATGGATACTGTGAACCCGGGGCAGGAGAGCCCGTTTCCAGGCCAGGCCCTTGTGAAGATGGGAGCAACCTGATCGGCTCACCCGATGTAGTCTGCTCCCCTCAACGTCCCTGTACCCAGAGATCACCGCAGCAGCCTCCCAGGACCTGGCTGACAAGGAGAATTAAATCCCGCACACCTGGGGTAGCAGAGGACACCCCGAGGCCAGGAGAGGGGGAGATGGTAGGAAAATGATCGACTCCCCGAGGCATCCCCCTTAGCTGCTGTGCCGCCTCCATATCTGCCGCTGAACTCTTCCCCTGACCTCAGCACGCCCGCTCCCAAAGCAGGGAGACTTCAAATGTCTGAGTCCGGTGAACTTGGGGGAGCGGATGCCACCCCCAGGCAAGGCAGGGTGGGACATGGGATAAAACGCTATGACTCGCCAGTGGCACTCCTGCCCCTGGTCAACGCTGCTGATCCCTGTCCACAGACCGCACCCCGACGCTAGTGTGTCTGTCTGTCTGACTGCCTGCCTGATTGCCTGCCTAGAGGAGGATGGGAGAGGCTAGCCTAAGTGTGTGCCCGTCTGCTTATCTAACGGAGGAGGAGGAGACTTGGATGTCTCTGTATCTTCCTGCCTGCCTATTTATCTATCTATCTATCTATCTATCAATCTATCTATCTATCTACCTACCTAACTACCTATCTATCTAAAGGAGGCACACCTATAGGCTAGTGTGCCTTTTTATGTGTCTGTGTATTGGAGGAGTAGGTGAGTGTGTCTGTCTACATAACGTCGAATTTGAGGAAGAGGAGGAGGCTACCGTGTGTGTGTGTGTGTGTGTCTGTGTGTCTGTGTGTCTGTGTGTGCGTGCGGGTCTGTGTATCAATGAACCGGAAAGTAAAGGGGGGTATTCTACTGTATATTTGTATCAGTCGATGTGTGCATCTAATGGAGGGGGAGTAAGCTAGTATGTCTGTCTCTCTGTCACTGTAACAGATATCTATATATGTACGTTTATCTAATCGAGAAGAAGGAGGCTAGAGTGTCTATCTCTCTGTGTCTCAGGGGAGGAGAAGACTAGTGTGTATGTCTGTCTGTGTGTCTGTGAGTCTGTCTGTATTATTATCTAATGGAGAAGAAGAAGGATTCCAAAGTGTCTGGCTATCTGTCTGTCCCTCTACAGGAGAACAAAGAGGCTAGTGTGTCTATCAGTCAATCTCACTATCAATCTAATGGAGGATGAGGAAGAGTCTATTGCGTTTCTCGATCTATTATCTAATGGAGGAGGAGATTAGTGTGTCTCACTACCTAATAAAGTGAGGAGAAGTAGGACGCCAGTGTGTGTATGTGTGTGTCTGTGGGTGTCTGCCTATGTATGTATGTGTCTACCTATAGAATGCATGAGGAAGAGGAGGTTAGGCTATATGGCTGTTTCTAAATGGAGGAAGAGGCTAGTGTGTCTGTCTGTCTATTTCTTTGTCTCTCTGTGTGTCTAATGGAGGAAGAATCCCAGTATTCGTGCCACCTGGGGGGATGGCAATTGCCACCCTGAAGCAGCAGGGGGCGCCCCAACTGCAGGCTGAGGGGGACACTGGATAGAAACCCACAGGCTTGCCTGGGCAGCCCATGCCTCCTGCTTCTGCCCTCTCTGTTTCCGCCACCGCCCCGCCCCAGCCCCGCCCCCGCCCCGCCCACAGGCCACCCCTGCCCGCCTCCCGGGAGCCGGGAAACGCAAAGATGTGCACCTCGTGTACCTAGGGTAGCAGAGATCAACCCTAGAACCGGCCAAGGGGGAGATCTGAGCAATAACAGGGGCTCGGTGGGGCAGCCCCGACTACTCACTGCAGCCCCTGATCGCAGCGCGCCTGCCTCCAGGGCGGACGCTGACATGGAAACATGCATACGGTGAACCTGGGGCAGGAGAGGCCGCCCCCAGGCCAGGCCGCTGTGGAGATGGGAGCCAACTGATCGGCTGATCAGAGGCAGTCCGCTCCCCACGACGTCCCTGTCCTCTGAAGTCACCTCACCAGCATCCCAGGACCTGGCTGGCAAGGAGAACTAAATCCCGGAAACCTGGGTTAGCAGAGGCCGCCCCGAGGGCAGAAGAGGTGCAGTTCGGAGGAAAATGACCAAGCCGCCGAGGCATCCCCGTTTGCTGCTGTGCAGCCTCTGTCTCCGCCTCTGCTGCCGACCTCTTCCCCTGACCTCACCACGCCCGCTCCCAGGAGCAGGGCGACTTTAAAGGTTTGAGTCCGGTGAACTTGGGGGAGCGGATGCCTCCTCCAGGCAAGGCAGCTAGGGACATGGGAGAATATCCTCTAGCTCGACAGTGGCACCCTATTCCCCAGTCGCTTCCGTCAAACCCCTTCCCCAGAACACCCATGTCTAGATTGTGTGTCTGTCTGACTACCAGCCTGACTGCCTAGATATTTAAGAATGGGAGCGGCTAGTCTACGTGTGTGTCTGTCGGTTTACCTAACGGAGGAGCAGCCGGCGAGTAGGTCTCTCTATTTGCCTGCCTATCTATCTATCAATCAAACTATCTATCTATCTATCTATCTATCTATCTATCTATCTATCTATCTATCTATCTATCTACCTACCTATCTATCAAGTGGAGGCATAGCAGGAGCCAAGTGTGACTTTTTACTTGTGTGTCTGTTGGAGGAGGAGGTGAGTTTGTCTATCTACCTATCTACCTATTGGAAGAGAAGAAGGAGGCTAGTGTGTGTGTGTTTGTGCATGTCTGTCTGTCTATGTTTCTGTCTCCCTCTATAATGGATGAGGAGGAGGAGGTTAGGATAGAGGGCTGTGTCTAAATGGAGGAAGACGCTAGTGTGTCTGACTGTCTATTTACTTGTCTCTCTGTCTGTCTAAGGGAGGAAGCCTCTCAGTATTCGACTCACCTGGAGGGATGGCAATTGCCACCCTGAAGCAACAGAGGGTGCCCCCATTGCAGTCTGAGGGGGACAATGGATGGGAAGCCACAGGCTTGCCAGGGCAGCCCGTGCCTGCCGCTTCTGCTCTTTCTATAGCTGCGCGCGCCAAGCCCCAGCCCGACCCCCCCGTGCCCCACCCCACACCCGCTTCACGGGAGCCGGAAAACACAGAGATGTGCACCTCGAGTACCTAGGGTAGCAGAAACCAACCCTAGGACCGGCCAAGGGGGAGATCTGAGCAAATACAGGGGCTCGGTGGGGCAGACCCGCCTCCTCACTGCAGCCCCTTATCACACCGGGCCCGCCTTCGGGGCGAAGGCTGACATGGAAACATGGATACTGTGAACCCGGGGCAGGAGAGCCCGTTTCCAGGCCAGGCCCTTGTGAAGATGGGAGCAACCTGATCGGCTCACCCGATGTAGTCTGCTCCCCTCAACGTCCCTGTACCCAGAGATCACCGCAGCAGCCTCCCAGGACCTGGCTGACAAGGAGAATTAAATCCCGCACACCTGGGGTAGCAGAGGACACCCCGAGGCCAGGAGAGGGGGAGATGGTAGGAAAATGATCGACTCCCCGAGGCATCCCCCTTAGCTGCTGTGCCGCCTCCATATCTGCCGCTGAACTCTTCCCCTGACCTCAGCACGCCCGCTCCCAAAGCAGGGAGACTTCAAATGTCTGAGTCCGGTGAACTTGGGGGAGCGGATGCCACCCCCAGGCAAGGCAGGGTGGGACATGGGATAAAACGCTATGACTCGCCAGTGGCACTCCTGCCCCTGGTCAACGCTGCTGATCCCTGTCCACAGACCGCACCCCGACGCTAGTGTGTCTGTCTGTCTGACTGCCTGCCTGATTGCCTGCCTAGAGGAGGATGGGAGAGGCTAGCCTAAGTGTGTGCCCGTCTGCTTATCTAACGGAGGAGGAGGAGACTTGGATGTCTCTGTATCTTCCTGCCTGCCTATTTATCTATCTATCTATCTATCTATCAATCTATCTATCTATCTACCTACCTAACTACCTATCTATCTAAAGGAGGCACACCTATAGGCTAGTGTGCCTTTTTATGTGTCTGTGTATTGGAGGAGTAGGTGAGTGTGTCTGTCTACATAACGTCGAATTTGAGGAAGAGGAGGAGGCTACCGTGTGTGTGTGTGTGTGTGTCTGTGTGTCTGTGTGTCTGTGTGTGCGTGCGGGTCTGTGTATCAATGAACCGGAAAGTAAAGGGGGGTATTCTACTGTATATTTGTATCAGTCGATGTGTGCATCTAATGGAGGGGGAGTAAGCTAGTATGTCTGTCTCTCTGTCACTGTAACAGATATCTATATATGTACGTTTATCTAATCGAGAAGAAGGAGGCTAGAGTGTCTATCTCTCTGTGTCTCAGGGGAGGAGAAGACTAGTGTGTATGTCTGTCTGTGTGTCTGTGAGTCTGTCTGTATTATTATCTAATGGAGAAGAAGAAGGATTCCAAAGTGTCTGGCTATCTGTCTGTCCCTCTACAGGAGAACAAAGAGGCTAGTGTGTCTATCAGTCAATCTCACTATCAATCTAATGGAGGATGAGGAAGAGTCTATTGCGTTTCTCGATCTATTATCTAATGGAGGAGGAGATTAGTGTGTCTCACTACCTAATAAAGTGAGGAGAAGTAGGACGCCAGTGTGTGTATGTGTGTGTCTGTGGGTGTCTGCCTATGTATGTATGTGTCTACCTATAGAATGCATGAGGAAGAGGAGGTTAGGCTATATGGCTGTTTCTAAATGGAGGAAGAGGCTAGTGTGTCTGTCTGTCTATTTCTTTGTCTCTCTGTGTGTCTAATGGAGGAAGAATCCCAGTATTCGTGCCACCTGGGGGGATGGCAATTGCCACCCTGAAGCAGCAGGGGGCGCCCCAACTGCAGGCTGAGGGGGACACTGGATAGAAACCCACAGGCTTGCCTGGGCAGCCCATGCCTCCTGCTTCTGCCCTCTCTGTTTCCGCCACCGCCCCGCCCCAGCCCCGCCCCCGCCCCGCCCACAGGCCACCCCTGCCCGCCTCCCGGGAGCCGGGAAACGCAAAGATGTGCACCTCGTGTACCTAGGGTAGCAGAGATCAACCCTAGAACCGGCCAAGGGGGAGATCTGAGCAATAACAGGGGCTCGGTGGGGCAGCCCCGACTACTCACTGCAGCCCCTGATCGCAGCGCGCCTGCCTCCAGGGCGGACGCTGACATGGAAACATGCATACGGTGAACCTGGGGCAGGAGAGGCCGCCCCCAGGCCAGGCCGCTGTGGAGATGGGAGCCAACTGATCGGCTGATCAGAGGCAGTCCGCTCCCCACGACGTCCCTGTCCTCTGAAGTCACCTCACCAGCATCCCAGGACCTGGCTGGCAAGGAGAACTAAATCCCGGAAACCTGGGTTAGCAGAGGCCGCCCCGAGGGCAGAAGAGGTGCAGTTCGGAGGAAAATGACCAAGCCGCCGAGGCATCCCCGTTTGCTGCTGTGCAGCCTCTGTCTCCGCCTCTGCTGCCGACCTCTTCCCCTGACCTCACCACGCCCGCTCCCAGGAGCAGGGCGACTTTAAAGGTTTGAGTCCGGTGAACTTGGGGGAGCGGATGCCTCCTCCAGGCAAGGCAGCTAGGGACATGGGAGAATATCCTCTAGCTCGACAGTGGCACCCTATTCCCCAGTCGCTTCCGTCAAACCCCTTCCCCAGAACACCCATGTCTAGATTGTGTGTCTGTCTGACTACCAGCCTGACTGCCTAGATATTTAAGAATGGGAGCGGCTAGTCTACGTGTGTGTCTGCCGTTTTACCTAACGGAGGAGCAGCCGGCGAGTAGGTCTCTCTATTTGCCTGCCTATCTATCTATCAATCAAACTATCTATCTATCTATCTATCTATCTATCTATCTATCTATCTATCTATCTATCTATCTATCTACCTACCTATCTATCAAGTGGAGGCATAGCAGGAGCCAAGTGTGACTTTTTACTTGTGTGTCTGTTGGAGGAGGAGGTGAGTTTGTCTATCTACCTATCTACCTATTGGAAGAGAAGGAGGAGGCTAGGGTGTGTGTGTTTGTGCATGTCTGTCTGTCTACGTTTCTGTCTCCCTCTATAATGGATGAGGAGGAGGAGGTTAGGATAGAGGGCTGTGTCTAAATGGAGGAAGACGCTAGTGTGTCTGACTGTCTATTTACTTGTCTCTCTGTCTGTCTAAGGGAGGAAGCCTCTCAGTATTCGACTCACCTGGAGGGATGGCAATTGCCACCCTGAAGCAACAGAGGGTGCCCCCATTGCAGTCTGAGGGGGACAATGGATGGGAAGCCACAGGCTTGCCAGGGCAGCCCGTGCCTGCCGCTTCTGCTCTTTCTATAGCTGCGCGCGCCAAGCCCCAGCCCGACCCCCGCCGCGCCCCACCCCACACCCGCTTCACGGGAGCCGGAAAACACAGAGATGTGCACCTCGAGTACCTAGGGTAGCAGAAACCAACCCTAGGACCGGCCAAGGGGGAGATCTGAGCAAATACAGGGGCTCGGTGGGGCAGACCCGCCTCCTCACTGCAGCCCCTTATCACACCGGGCCCGCCTTCGGGGCGAAGGCTGACATGGAAACATGGATACTGTGAACCCGGGGCAGGAGAGCCCGTTTCCAGGCCAGGCCCTTGTGAAGATGGGAGCAACCTGATCGGCTCACCCGATGTAGTCTGCTCCCCTCAACGTCCCTGTACCCAGAGATCACCGCAGCAGCCTCCCAGGACCTGGCTGACAAGGAGAATTAAATCCCGCACACCTGGGGTAGCAGAGGACACCCCGAGGCCAGGAGAGGGGGAGATGGTAGGAAAATGATCGACTCCCCGAGGCATCCCCCTTAGCTGCTGTGCCGCCTCCATATCTGCCGCTGAACTCTTCCCCTGACCTCAGCACGCCCGCTCCCAAAGCAGGGAGACTTCAAATGTCTGAGTCCGGTGAACTTGGGGGAGCGGATGCCACCCCCAGGCAAGGCAGGGTGGGACATGGGATAAAACGCTATGACTCGCCAGTGGCACTCCTGCCCCTGGTCAACGCTGCTGATCCCTGTCCACAGACCGCACCCCGACGCTAGTGTGTCTGTCTGTCTGACTGCCTGCCTGATTGCCTGCCTAGAGGAGGATGGGAGAGGCTAGCCTAAGTGTGTGCCCGTCTGCTTATCTAACGGAGGAGGAGGAGACTTGGATGTCTCTGTATCTTCCTGCCTGCCTATCTATCTATCTATCTATCTATCTATCTATCTATCTATGTATCTATCTATCTATCTATCGATCTACCTAACTACCTATCTATCTAAAGGAGGCATACCTATAGGCTAGTGTGCCTTTTTATGTGTCTGTGTATTGGAGGAGTAGGTGAGTGTGTCTGTCTACATAACGTCGAATTTGAGGAAGAGGAGGAGGCTACCGTGTGTGTGTGTGTGTGTGTCTGTGTGTCTGTGTGTCTGTGTGTGCGTGCGGGTCTGTGTATCAATGAACCGGAAAGTAAAGGGGGGTATTCTACTGTATATTTGTATCAGTCGATGTGTGCATCTAATGGAGGGGGAGTAAGCTAGTATGTCTGTCTCTCTGTCACTGTAACAGATATCTATATATGTACGTTTATCTAATCGAGAAGAAGGAGGCTAGAGTGTCTATCTCTCTGTGTCTCAGGGGAGGAGAAGACTAGTGTGTATGTCTGTCTGTGTGTCTGTGAGTCTGTCTGTATTATTATCTAATGGAGAAGAAGAAGGATTCCAAAGTGTCTGGCTATCTGTCTGTCCCTCTACAGGAGAACAAAGAGGCTAGTGTGTCTATCAGTCAATCTCACTATCAATCTAATGGAGGATGAGGAAGAGTCTATTGCGTTTCTCGATCTATTATCTAATGGAGGAGGAGATTAGTGTGTCTCACTACCTAATAAAGTGAGGAGAAGTAGGACGCCAGTGTGTGTATGTGTGTGTCTGTGGGTGTCTGCCTATGTATGTATGTGTCTACCTATAGAATGCATGAGGAAGAGGAGGTTAGGCTATATGGCTGTTTCTAAATGGAGGAAGAGGCTAGTGTGTCTGTCTGTCTATTTCTTTGTCTCTCTGTGTGTCTAATGGAGGAAGAATCCCAGTATTCGTGCCACCTGGGGGGATGGCAATTGCCACCCTGAAGCAGCAGGGGGCGCCCCAACTGCAGGCTGAGGGGGACACTGGATAGAAACCCACAGGCTTGCCTGGGCAGCCCATGCCTCCTGCTTCTGCCCTCTCTGTTTCCGCCACCGCCCCGCCCCAGCCCCGCCCCCGCCCCGCCCACAGGCCACCCCTGCCCGCCTCCCGGGAGCCGGGAAACGCAAAGATGTGCACCTCGTGTACCTAGGGTAGCAGAGATCAACCCTAGAACCGGCCAAGGGGGAGATCTGAGCAATAACAGGGGCTCGGTGGGGCAGCCCCGACTACTCACTGCAGCCCCTGATCGCAGCGCGCCTGCCTCCAGGGCGGACGCTGACATGGAAACATGCATACGGTGAACCTGGGGCAGGAGAGGCCGCCCCCAGGCCAGGCCGCTGTGGAGATGGGAGCCAACTGATCGGCTGATCAGAGGCAGTCCGCTCCCCACGACGTCCCTGTCCTCTGAAGTCACCTCACCAGCATCCCAGGACCTGGCTGGCAAGGAGAACTAAATCCCGGAAACCTGGGTTAGCAGAGGCCGCCCCGAGGGCAGAAGAGGTGGAGTTCGGAGGAAAATGACCAAGCCGCCGAGGCATCCCCGTTTGCTGCTGTGCAGCCTCTGTCTCCGCCTCTGCTGCCGACCTCTTCCCCTGACCTCACCACGCCCGCTCCCAGGAGCAGGGCGACTTTAAAGGTTTGAGTCCGGTGAACTTGGGGGAGCGGATGCCTCCTCCAGGCAAGGCAGCTAGGGACATGGGAGAATATCCTCTAGCTCGACAGTGGCACCCTATTCCCCAGTCGCTTCCGTCAAACCCCTTCCCCAGAACACCCATGTCTAGATTGTGTGTCTGTCTGACTACCAGCCTGACTGCCTAGATATTTAAGAATGGGAGCGGCTAGTCTACGTGTGTGTCTGCCGTTTTACCTAACGGAGGAGCAGCCGGCGAGTAGGTCTCTCTATTTGCCTGCCTATCTATCTATCAATCAAACTATCTATCTATCTATCTATCTATCTATCTATCTATCTATCTATCTATCTATCTATCTATCTATCTATCTATCTATCTATCTCTCTATCTATCTATCTATCTACCTACCTATCTATCAAGTGGAGGCATAGCAGGAGCCAAGTGTGACTTTTTACTTGTGTGTCTGTTGGAGGAGGAGGTGAGTTTGTCTATCTACCTATCTACCTATTGGAAGAGAAGGAGGAGGCTAGGGTGTGTGTGTTTGTGCATGTCTGTCTGTCTACGTTTCTGTCTCCCTCTATAATGGATGAGGAGGAGGAGGTTAGGATAGAGGGCTGTGTCTAAATGGAGGAAGACGCTAGTGTGTCTGACTGTCTATTTACTTGTCTCTCTGTCTGTCTAAGGGAGGAAGCCTCTCAGTATTCGACTCACCTGGAGGGATGGCAATTGCCACCCTGAAGCAACAGAGGGTGCCCCCATTGCAGTCTGAGGGGGACAATGGATGGGAAGCCACAGGCTTGCCAGGGCAGCCCGTGCCTGCCGCTTCTGCTCTTTCTATAGCTGCGCGCGCCAAGCCCCAGCCCGACCCCCGCCGCGCCCCACCCGACACCCGCTTCACGGGAGCCGGAAAACACAGAGATGTGCACCTCGAGTACCTAGGGTAGCAGAAACCAACCCTAGGACCGGCCAAGGGGGAGATCTGAGCAAATACAGGGGCTCGGTGGGGCAGACCCGCCTCCTCACTGCAGCCCCTTATCACACCGGGCCCGCCTTCGGGGCGAAGGCTGACATGGAAACATGGATACTGTGAACCCGGGGCAGGAGAGCCCGTTTCCAGGCCAGGCCCTTGTGAAGATGGGAGCAACCTGATCGGCTCACCCGATGTAGTCTGCTCCCCTCAACGTCCCTGTACCCAGAGATCACCGCAGCAGCCTCCCAGGACCTGGCTGACAAGGAGAATTAAATCCCGCACACCTGGGGTAGCAGAGGACACCCCGAGGCCAGGAGAGGGGGAGATGGTAGGAAAATGATCGACTCCCCGAGGCATCCCCCTTAGCTGCTGTGCCGCCTCCATATCTGCCGCTGAACTCTTCCCCTGACCTCAGCACGCCCGCTCCCAAAGCAGGGAGACTTCAAATGTCTGAGTCCGGTGAACTTGGGGGAGCGGATGCCACCCCCAGGCAAGGCAGGGTGGGACATGGGATAAAACGCTATGACTCGCCAGTGGCACTCCTGCCCCTGGTCAACGCTGCTGATCCCTGTCCACAGACCGCACCCCGACGCTAGTGTGTCTGTCTGTCTGACTGCCTGCCTGATTGC
The DNA here is from genome assembly GCF_048564905.1 of Vicugna pacos. Classification (NCBI taxonomy): domain Eukaryota; kingdom Metazoa; phylum Chordata; class Mammalia; order Artiodactyla; family Camelidae; genus Vicugna; species Vicugna pacos. The sequence continues at coordinate 22,794,908 of NC_133019.1, forward strand.
CTGCCTAGAGGAGGATGGGAGAGGCTAGCCTAAGTGTGTGCCCGTCTGCTTATCTAACGGAGGAGGAGGAGACTTGGATGTCTCTGTATCTTCCTGCCTGCCTATCTATCTATCTATCTATCTATCTATCTATCTATCTATCTATCTATGTATCTATCTATCTATCTATCGATCTACCTAACAACCTATCTATCTAAAGGAGGCATACCTATAGGCTAGTGTGCCTTTTTATGTGTCTGTGTATTGGAGGAGTAGGTGAGTGTGTCTGTCTACATAACGTCGAATTTGAGGAAGAGGAGGAGGCTACCGTGTGTGTGTGTGTGTGTGTCTGTGTGTCTGTGTGTCTGTGTGTGCGTGCGGGTCTGTGTATCAATGAACCGGAAAGTAAAGGGGGGTATTCTACTGTATATTTGTATCAGTCGATGTGTGCATCTAATGGAGGGGGAGTAAGCTAGTATGTCTGTCTCTCTGTCACTGTAACAGATATCTATATATGTACGTTTATCTAATCGAGAAGAAGGAGGCTAGAGTGTCTATCTCTCTGTGTCTCAGGGGAGGAGAAGACTAGTGTGTATGTCTGTCTGTGTGTCTGTGAGTCTGTCTGTATTATTATCTAATGGAGAAGAAGAAGGATTCCAAAGTGTCTGGCTATCTGTCTGTCCCTCTACAGGAGAACAAAGAGGCTAGTGTGTCTATCAGTCAATCTCACTATCAATCTAATGGAGGATGAGGAAGAGTCTATTGCGTTTCTCGATCTATTATCTAATGGAGGAGGAGATTAGTGTGTCTCACTACCTAATAAAGTGAGGAGAAGTAGGACGCCAGTGTGTGTATGTGTGTGTCTGTGGGTGTCTGCCTATGTATGTATGTGTCTACCTATAGAATGCATGAGGAAGAGGAGGTTAGGCTATATGGCTGTTTCTAAATGGAGGAAGAGGCTAGTGTGTCTGTCTGTCTATTTCTTTGTCTCTCTGTGTGTCTAATGGAGGAAGAATCCCAGTATTCGTGCCACCTGGGGGGATGGCAATTGCCACCCTGAAGCAGCAGGGGGCGCCCCAACTGCAGGCTGAGGGGGACACTGGATAGAAACCCACAGGCTTGCCTGGGCAGCCCATGCCTCCTGCTTCTGCCCTCTCTGTTTCCGCCACCGCCCCGCCCCAGCCCCGCCCCCGCCCCGCCCACAGGCCACCCCTGCCCGCCTCCCGGGAGCCGGGAAACGCAAAGATGTGCACCTCGTGTACCTAGGGTAGCAGAGATCAACCCTAGAACCGGCCAAGGGGGAGATCTGAGCAATAACAGGGGCTCGGTGGGGCAGCCCCGACTACTCACTGCAGCCCCTGATCGCAGCGCGCCTGCCTCCAGGGCGGACGCTGACATGGAAACATGCATACGGTGAACCTGGGGCAGGAGAGGCCGCCCCCAGGCCAGGCCGCTGTGGAGATGGGAGCCAACTGATCGGCTGATCAGAGGCAGTCCGCTCCCCACGACGTCCCTGTCCTCTGAAGTCACCTCACCAGCATCCCAGGACCTGGCTGGCAAGGAGAACTAAATCCCGGAAACCTGGGTTAGCAGAGGCCGCCCCGAGGGCAGAAGAGGTGCAGTTCGGAGGAAAATGACCAAGCCGCCGAGGCATCCCCGTTTGCTGCTGTGCAGCCTCTGTCTCCGCCTCTGCTGCCGACCTCTTCCCCTGACCTCACCACGCCCGCTCCCAGGAGCAGGGCGACTTTAAAGGTTTGAGTCCGGTGAACTTGGGGGAGCGGATGCCTCCTCCAGGCAAGGCAGCTAGGGACATGGGAGAATATCCTCTAGCTCGACAGTGGCACCCTATTCCCCAGTCGCTTCCGTCAAACCCCTTCCCCAGAACACCCATGTCTAGATTGTGTGTCTGTCTGACTACCAGCCTGACTGCCTAGATATTTAAGAATGGGAGCGGCTAGTCTACGTGTGTGTCTGCCGTTTTACCTAACGGAGGAGCAGCCGGCGAGTAGGTCTCTCTATTTGCCTGCCTATCTATCTATCAATCAAACTATCTATCTATCTATCTATCTATCTATCTATCTATCTATCTATCTATCTATCTATCTATCTATCTATCTATCTATCTATCTATCTCTCTATCTATCTATCTATCTACCTACCTATCTATCAAGTGGAGGCATAGCAGGAGCCAAGTGTGACTTTTTACTTGTGTGTCTGTTGGAGGAGGAGGTGAGTTTGTCTATCTACCTATCTACCTATTGGAAGAGAAGGAGGAGGCTAGGGTGTGTGTGTTTGTGCATGTCTGTCTGTCTACGTTTCTGTCTCCCTCTATAATGGATGAGGAGGAGGAGGTTAGGATAGAGGGCTGTGTCTAAATGGAGGAAGACGCTAGTGTGTCTGACTGTCTATTTACTTGTCTCTCTGTCTGTCTAAGGGAGGAAGCCTCTCAGTATTCGACTCACCTGGAGGGATGGCAATTGCCACCCTGAAGCAACAGAGGGTGCCCCCATTGCAGTCTGAGGGGGACAATGGATGGGAAGCCACAGGCTTGCCAGGGCAGCCCGTGCCTGCCGCTTCTGCTCTTTCTATAGCTGCGCGCGCCAAGCCCCAGCCCGACCCCCGCCGCGCCCCACCCGACACCCGCTTCACGGGAGCCGGAAAACACAGAGATGTGCACCTCGAGTACCTAGGGTAGCAGAAACCAACCCTAGGACCGGCCAAGGGGGAGATCTGAGCAAATACAGGGGCTCGGTGGGGCAGACCCGCCTCCTCACTGCAGCCCCTTATCACACCGGGCCCGCCTTCGGGGCGAAGGCTGACATGGAAACATGGATACTGTGAACCCGGGGCAGGAGAGCCCGTTTCCAGGCCAGGCCCTTGTGAAGATGGGAGCAACCTGATCGGCTCACCCGATGTAGTCTGCTCCCCTCAACGTCCCTGTACCCAGAGATCACCGCAGCAGCCTCCCAGGACCTGGCTGACAAGGAGAATTAAATCCCGCACACCTGGGGTAGCAGAGGACACCCCGAGGCCAGGAGAGGGGGAGATGGTAGGAAAATGATCGACTCCCCGAGGCATCCCCCTTAGCTGCTGTGCCGCCTCCATATCTGCCGCTGAACTCTTCCCCTGACCTCAGCACGCCCGCTCCCAAAGCAGGGAGACTTCAAATGTCTGAGTCCGGTGAACTTGGGGGAGCGGATGCCACCCCCAGGCAAGGCAGGGTGGGACATGGGATAAAACGCTATGACTCGCCAGTGGCACTCCTGCCCCTGGTCAACGCTGCTGATCCCTGTCCACAGACCGCACCCCGACGCTAGTGTGTCTGTCTGTCTGACTGCCTGCCTGATTGCCTGCCTAGAGGAGGATGGGAGAGGCTAGCCTAAGTGTGTGCCCGTCTGCTTATCTAACGGAGGAGGAGGAGACTTGGATGTCTCTGTATCTTCCTGCCTGCCTATCTATCTATCTATCTATCTATCTATCTATCTATCTATCTATGTATCTATCTATCTATCTATCGATCTACCTAACAACCTATCTATCTAAAGGAGGCATACCTATAGGCTAGTGTGCCTTTTTATGTGTCTGTGTATTGGAGGAGTAGGTGAGTGTGTCTGTCTACATAACGTCGAATTTGAGGAAGAGGAGGAGGCTACCGTGTGTGTGTGTGTGTGTGTCTGTGTGTCTGTGTGTCTGTGTGTGCGTGCGGGTCTGTGTATCAATGAACCGGAAAGTAAAGGGGGGTATTCTACTGTATATTTGTATCAGTCGATGTGTGCATCTAATGGAGGGGGAGTAAGCTAGTATGTCTGTCTCTCTGTCACTGTAACAGATATCTATATATGTACGTTTATCTAATCGAGAAGAAGGAGGCTAGAGTGTCTATCTCTCTGTGTCTCAGGGGAGGAGAAGACTAGTGTGTATGTCTGTCTGTGTGTCTGTGAGTCTGTCTGTATTATTATCTAATGGAGAAGAAGAAGGATTCCAAAGTGTCTGGCTATCTGTCTGTCCCTCTACAGGAGAACAAAGAGGCTAGTGTGTCTATCAGTCAATCTCACTATCAATCTAATGGAGGATGCGGAAGAGTCTATTGCGTTTCTCGATCTATTATCTAATGGAGGAGGAGATTAGTGTGTCTCACTACCTAATAAAGTGAGGAGAAGTAGGACGCCAGTGTGTGTATGTGTGTGTCTGTGGGTGTCTGCCTATGTATGTATGTGTCTACCTATAGAATGCATGAGGAAGAGGAGGTTAGGCTATATGGCTGTTTCTAAATGGAGGAAGAGGCTAGTGTGTCTGTCTGTCTATTTCTTTGTCTCTCTGTGTGTCTAATGGAGGAAGAATCCCAGTATTCGTGCCACCTGGGGGGATGGCAATTGCCACCCTGAAGCAGCAGGGGGCGCCCCAACTGCAGGCTGAGGGGGACACTGGATAGAAACCCACAGGCTTGCCTGGGCAGCCCATGCCTCCTGCTTCTGCCCTCTCTGTTTCCGCCACCGCCCCGCCCCAGCCCCGCCCCCGCCCCGCCCACAGGCCACCCCTGCCCGCCTCCCGGGAGCCGGGAAACGCAAAGATGTGCACCTCGTGTACCTAGGGTAGCAGAGATCAACCCTAGAACCGGCCAAGGGGGAGATCTGAGCAATAACAGGGGCTCGGTGGGGCAGCCCCGACTACTCACTGCAGCCCCTGATCGCAGCGCGCCTGCCTCCAGGGCGGACGCTGACATGGAAACATGCATACGGTGAACCTGGGGCAGGAGAGGCCGCCCCCAGGCCAGGCCGCTGTGGAGATGGGAGCCAACTGATCGGCTGATCAGAGGCAGTCCGCTCCCCACGACGTCCCTGTCCTCTGAAGTCACCTCACCAGCATCCCAGGACCTGGCTGGCAAGGAGAACTAAATCCCGGAAACCTGGGTTAGCAGAGGCCGCCCCGAGGGCAGAAGAGGTGGAGTTCGGAGGAAAATGACCAAGCCGCCGAGGCATCCCCGTTTGCTGCTGTGCAGCCTCTGTCTCCGCCTCTGCTGCCGACCTCTTCCCCTGACCTCACCACGCCCGCTCCCAGGAGCAGGGCGACTTTAAAGGTTTGAGTCCGGTGAACTTGGGGGAGCGGATGCCTCCTCCAGGCAAGGCAGCTAGGGACATGGGAGAATATCCTCTAGCTCGACAGTGGCACCCTATTCCCCAGTCGCTTCCGTCAAACCCCTTCCCCAGAACACCCATGTCTAGATTGTGTGTCTGTCTGACTACCAGCCTGACTGCCTAGATATTTAAGAATGGGAGGGGCTAGTCTACGTGTGTGTCTGCCGTTTTACCTAACGGAGGAGCAGCCGGCGAGTAGGTCTCTCTATTTGCCTGCCTATCTATCTATCAATCAAACTATCTATCTATCTATCTATCTATCTATCTATCTATCTATCTATCTATCTATCTACCTACCTATCTATCAAGTGGAGGCATAGCAGGAGCCAAGTGTGACTTTTTACTTGTGTGTCTGTTGGAGGAGGAGGTGAGTTTGTCTATCTACCTATCTACCTATTGGAAGAGAAGGAGGAGGCTAGGGTGTGTGTGTTTGTGCATGTCTGTCTGTCTATGTTTCTGTCTCCCTCTATAATGGATGAGGAGGAGGAGGTTAGGATAGAGGGCTGTGTCTAAATGGAGGAAGACGCTAGTGTGTCTGACTGTCTATTTACTTGTCTCTCTGTCTGTCTAAGGGAGGAAGCCTCTCAGTATTCGACTCACCTGGAGGGATGGCAATTGCCACCCTGAAGCAACAGAGGGTGCCCCCATTGCAGTCTGAGGGGGACAATGGATGGGAAGCCACAGGCTTGCCAGGGCAGCCCGTGCCTGCCGCTTCTGCTCTTTCTATAGCTGCGCGCGCCAAGCCCCAGCCCGACCCCCGCCGCGCCCCACCCGACACCCGCTTCACGGGAGCCGGAAAACACAGAGATGTGCACCTCGAGTACCTAGGGTAGCAGAAACCAACCCTAGGACCGGCCAAGGGGGAGATCTGAGCAAATACAGGGGCTCGGTGGGGCAGACCCGCCTCCTCACTGCAGCCCCTTATCACACCGGGCCCGCCTTCGGGGCGAAGGCTGACATGGAAACATGGATACTGTGAACCCGGGGCAGGAGAGCCCGTTTCCAGGCCAGGCCCTTGTGAAGATGGGAGCAACCTGATCGGCTCACCCGATGTAGTCTGCTCCCCTCAACGTCCCTGTACCCAGAGATCACCGCAGCAGCCTCCCAGGACCTGGCTGACAAGGAGAATTAAATCCCGCACACCTGGGGTAGCAGAGGACACCCCGAGGCCAGGAGAGGGGGAGATGGTAGGAAAATGATCGACTCCCCGAGGCATCCCCCTTAGCTGCTGTGCCGCCTCCATATCTGCCGCTGAACTCTTCCCCTGACCTCAGCACGCCCGCTCCCAAAGCAGGGAGACTTCAAATGTCTGAGTCCGGTGAACTTGGGGGAGCGGATGCCACCCCCAGGCAAGGCAGGGTGGGACATGGGATAAAACGCTATGACTCGCCAGTGGCACTCCTGCCCCTGGTCAACGCTGCTGATCCCTGTCCACAGACCGCACCCCGACGCTAGTGTGTCTGTCTGTCTGACTGCCTGCCTGATTGCCTGCCTAGAGGAGGATGGGAGAGGCTAGCCTAAGTGTGTGCCCGTCTGCTTATCTAACGGAGGAGGAGGAGACTTGGATGTCTCTGTATCTTCCTGCCTGCCTATCTATCTATCTATCTATCTATCTATCTATCTATCTATCTATCTATGTATCTATCTATCTATCTATCGATCTACCTAACAACCTATCTATCTAAAGGAGGCATACCTATAGGCTAGTGTGCCTTTTTATGTGTCTGTGTATTGAAGGAGTAGGTGAGTGTGTCTGTCTACATAACGTCGAATTTGAGGAAGAGGAGGAGGCTACCGTGTGTGTGTGTGTGTGTGTCTGTGTGTCTGTGTGTCTGTGTGTGCGTGCGGGTCTGTGTATCAATGAACCGGAAAGTAAAGGGGGGTATTCTACTGTATATTTGTATCAGTCGATGTGTGCATCTAATGGAGGGGGAGTAAGCTAGTATGTCTGTCTCTCTGTCACTGTAACAGATATCTATATATGTACGTTTATCTAATCGAGAAGAAGGAGGCTAGAGTGTCTATCTCTCTGTGTCTCAGGGGAGGAGAAGACTAGTGTGTATGTCTGTCTGTGTGTCTGTGAGTCTGTCTGTATTATTATCTAATGGAGAAGAAGAAGGATTCCAAAGTGTCTGGCTATCTGTCTGTCCCTCTACAGGAGAACAAAGAGGCTAGTGTGTCTATCAGTCAATCTCACTATCAATCTAATGGAGGATGAGGAAGAGTCTATTGCGTTTCTCGATCTATTATCTAATGGAGGAGGAGATTAGTGTGTCTCACTACCTAATAAAGTGAGGAGAAGTAGGACGCCAGTGTGTGTATGTGTGTGTCTGTGGGTGTCTGCCTATGTATGTATGTGTCTACCTATAGAATGCATGAGGAAGAGGAGGTTAGGCTATATGGCTGTTTCTAAATGGAGGAAGAGGCTAGTGTGTCTGTCTGTCTATTTCTTTGTCTCTCTGTGTGTCTAATGGAGGAAGAATCCCAGTATTCGTGCCACCTGGGGGGATGGCAATTGCCACCCTGAAGCAGCAGGGGGCGCCCCAACTGCAGGCTGAGGGGGACACTGGATAGAAACCCACAGGCTTGCCTGGGCAGCCCATGCCTCCTGCTTCTGCCCTCTCTGTTTCCGCCACCGCCCCGCCCCAGCCCCGCCCCCGCCCCGCCCACAGGCCACCCCTGCCCGCCTCCCGGGAGCCGGGAAACGCAAAGATGTGCACCTCGTGTACCTAGGGTAGCAGAGATCAACCCTAGAACCGGCCAAGGGGGAGATCTGAGCAATAACAGGGGCTCGGTGGGGCAGCCCCGACTACTCACTGCAGCCCCTGATCGCAGCGCGCCTGCCTCCAGGGCGGACGCTGACATGGAAACATGCATACGGTGAACCTGGGGCAGGAGAGGCCGCCCCCAGGCCAGGCCGCTGTGGAGATGGGAGCCAACTGATCGGCTGATCAGAGGCAGTCCGCTCCCCACGACGTCCCTGTCCTCTGAAGTCACCTCACCAGCATCCCAGGACCTGGCTGGCAAGGAGAACTAAATCCCGGAAACCTGGGTTAGCAGAGGCCGCCCCGAGGGCAGAAGAGGTGCAGTTCGGAGGAAAATGACCAAGCCGCCGAGGCATCCCCGTTTGCTGCTGTGCAGCCTCTGTCTCCGCCACTGCTGCCGACCTCTTCCCCTGACCTCACCACGCCCGCTCCCAGGAGCAGGGCGACTTTAAAGGTTTGAGTCCGGTGAACTTGGGGGAGCGGATGCCTCCTCCAGGCAAGGCAGCTAGGGACATGGGAGAATATCCTCTAGCTCGACAGTGGCACCCTATTCCCCAGTCGCTTCCGTCAAACCCCTTCCCCAGAACACCCATGTCTAGATTGTGTGTCTGTCTGACTACCAGCCTGACTGCCTAGATATTTAAGAATGGGAGCGGCTAGTCTACGTGTGTGTCTGCCGTTTTACCTAACGGAGGAGCAGCCGGCGAGTAGGTCTCTCTATTTGCCTGCCTATCTATCTATCAATCAAACTATCTATCTATCTATCTATCTATCTATCTATCTATCTATCTATCTATCTATCTATCTATCTATCTATCTATCTCTCTATCTATCTATCTATCTACCTACCTATCTATCAAGTGGAGGCATAGCAGGAGCCAAGTGTGACTTTTTACTTGTGTGTCTGTTGGAGGAGGAGGTGAGTTTGTCTATCTACCTATCTACCTATTGGAAGAGAAGGAGGAGGCTAGGGTGTGTGTGTTTGTGCATGTCTGTCTGTCTACGTTTCTGTCTCCCTCTATAATGGATGAGGAGGAGGAGGTTAGGATAGAGGGCTGTGTCTAAATGGAGGAAGACGCTAGTGTGTCTGACTGTCTATTTACTTGTCTCTCTGTCTGTCTAAGGGAGGAAGCCTCTCAGTATTCGACTCACCTGGAGGGATGGCAATTGCCACCCTGAAGCAACAGAGGGTGCCCCCATTGCAGTCTGAGGGGGACAATGGATGGGAAGCCACAGGCTTGCCAGGGCAGCCCGTGCCTGCCGCTTCTGCTCTTTCTATAGCTGCGCGCGCCAAGCCCCAGCCCGACCCCCGCCGCGCCCCACCCGACACCCGCTTCACGGGAGCCGGAAAACACAGAGATGTGCACCTCGAGTACCTAGGGTAGCAGAAACCAACCCTAGGACCGGCCAAGGGGGAGATCTGAGCAAATACAGGGGCTCGGTGGGGCAGACCCGCCTCCTCACTGCAGCCCCTTATCACACCGGGCCCGCCTTCGGGGCGAAGGCTGACATGGAAACATGGATACTGTGAACCCGGGGCAGGAGAGCCCGTTTCCAGGCCAGGCCCTTGTGAAGATGGGAGCAACCTGATCGGCTCACCCGATGTAGTCTGCTCCCCTCAACGTCCCTGTACCCAGAGATCACCGCAGCAGCCTCCCAGGACCTGGCTGACAAGGAGAATTAAATCCCGCACACCTGGGGTAGCAGAGGACACCCCGAGGCCAGGAGAGGGGGAGATGGTAGGAAAATGATCGACTCCCCGAGGCATCCCCCTTAGCTGCTGTGCCGCCTCCATATCTGCCGCTGAACTCTTCCCCTGACCTCAGCACGCCCGCTCCCAAAGCAGGGAGACTTCAAATGTCTGAGTCCGGTGAACTTGGGGGAGCGGATGCCACCCCCAGGCAAGGCAGGGTGGGACATGGGATAAAACGCTATGACTCGCCAGTGGCACTCCTGCCCCTGGTCAACGCTGCTGATCCCTGTCCACAGACCGCACCCCGACGCTAGTGTGTCTGTCTGTCTGACTGCCTGCCTGATTGCCTGCCTAGAGGAGGATGGGAGAGGCTAGCCTAAGTGTGTGCCCGTCTGCTTATCTAACGGAGGAGGAGGAGACTTGGATGTCTCTGTATCTTCCTGCCTGCCTATCTATCTATCTATCTATCTATCTATCTATCTATCTATCTATGTATCTATCTATCTATCTATCGATCTACCTAACAACCTATCTATCTAAAGGAGGCATACCTATAGGCTAGTGTGCCTTTTTATGTGTCTGTGTATTGGAGGAGTAGGTGAGTGTGTCTGTCTACATAACGTCGAATTTGAGGAAGAGGAGGAGGCTACCGTGTGTGTGTGTGTGTGTGTCTGTGTGTCTGTGTGTCTGTGTGTGCCTGCGGGTCTGTGTATCAATGAACCGGAAAGTAAAGGGGGGTATTCTACTGTATATTTGTATCAGTCGATGTGTGCATCTAATGGAGGGGGAGTAAGCTAGTATGTCTGTCTCTCTGTCACTGTAACAGATATCTATATATGTACGTTTATCTAATCGAGAAGAAGGAGGCTAGAGTGTCTATCTCTCTGTGTCTCAGGGGAGGAGAAGACTAGTGTGTATGTCTGTCTGTGTGTCTGTGAGTCTGTCTGTATTATTATCTAATGGAGAAGAAGAAGGATTCCAAAGTGTCTGGCTATCTGTCTGTCCCTCTACAGGAGAACAAAGAGGCTAGTGTGTCTATCAGTCAATCTCACTATCAATCTAATGGAGGATGAGGAAGAGTCTATTGCGTTTCTCGATCTATTATCTAATGGAGGAGGAGATTAGTGTGTCTCACTACCTAATAAAGTGAGGAGAAGTAGGACGCCAGTGTGTGTATGTGTGTGTCTGTGGGTGTCTGCCTATGTATGTATGTGTCTACCTATAGAATGCATGAGGAAGAGGAGGTTAGGCTATATGGCTGTTTCTAAATGGAGGAAGAGGCTAGTGTGTCTGTCTGTCTATTTCTTTGTCTCTCTGTGTGTCTAATGGAGGAAGAATCCCAGTATTCGTGCCACCTGGGGGGATGGCAATTGCCACCCTGAAGCAGCAGGGGGCGCCCCAACTGCAGGCTGAGGGGGACACTGGATAGAAACCCACAGGCTTGCCTGGGCAGCCCATGCCTCCTGCTTCTGCCCTCTCTGTTTCCGCCACCGCCCCGCCCCAGCCCCGCCCCCGCCCCGCCCACAGGCCACCCCTGCCCGCCTCCCGGGAGCCGGGAAACGCAAAGATGTGCACCTCGTGTACCTAGGGTAGCAGAGATCAACCCTAGAACCGGCCAAGGGGGAGATCTGAGCAATAACAGGGGCTCGGTGGGGCAGCCCCGACTACTCACTGCAGCCCCTGATCGCAGCGCGCCTGCCTCCAGGGCGGACGCTGACATGGAAACATGCATACGGTGAACCTGGGGCAGGAGAGGCCGCCCCCAGGCCAGGCCGCTGTGGAGATGGGAGCCAACTGATCGGCTGATCAGAGGCAGTCCGCTCCCCACGACGTCCCTGTCCTCTGAAGTCACCTCACCAGCATCCCAGGACCTGGCTGGCAAGGAGAACTAAATCCCGGAAACCTGGGTTAGCAGAGGCCGCCCCGAGGGCAGAAGAGGTGGAGTTCGGAGGAAAATGACCAAGCCGCCGAGGCATCCCCGTTTGCTGCTGTGCAGCCTCTGTCTTCGCCTCTGCTGCCGACCTCTTCCCCTGACCTCACCACGCCCGCTCCCAGGAGCAGGGCGACTTTAAAGGTTTGAGTCCGGTGAACTTGGGGGAGCGGATGCCTCCTCCAGGCAAGGCAGCTAGGGACATGGGAGAATATCCTCTAGCTCGACAGTGGCACCCTATTCCCCAGTCGCTTCCGTCAAACCCCTTCCCCAGAACACCCATGTCTAGATTGTGTGTCTGTCTGACTACCAGCCTGACTGCCTAGATATTTAAGAATGGGAGCGGCTAGTCTACGTGTGTGTCTGCCGTTTTACCTAACGGAGGAGCAGCCGGCGAGTAGGTCTCTCTATTTGCCTGCCTATCTATCTATCAATCAAACTATCTATCTATCTATCTATCTATCTATCTATCTATCTATCTATCTATCTATCTATCTATCTATCTACCTACCTATCTATCAAGTGGAGGCATAGCAGGAGCCAAGTGTGACTTTTTACTTGTGTGTCTGTTGGAGGAGGAGGTGAGTTTGTCTATCTACCTATCTACCTATTGGAAGAGAAGGAGGAGGCTAGGGTGTGTGTGTTTGTGCATGTCTGTCTGTCTATGTTTCTGTCTCCCTCTATAATGGATGAGGAGGAGGAGGTTAGGATAGAGGGCTGTGTCTAAATGGAGGAAGACGCTAGTGTGTCTGACTGTCTATTTACTTGTCTCTCTGTCTGTCTAAGGGAGGAAGCCTCTCAGTATTCGACTCACCTGGAGGGATGGCAATTGCCACCCTGAAGCAACAGAGGGTGCCCCCATTGCAGTCTGAGGGGGACAATGGATGGGAAGCCACAGGCTTGCCAGGGCAGCCCGTGCCTGCCGCTTCTGCTCTTTCTATAGCTGCGCGCGCCAAGCCCCAGCCCGACCCCCGCCGCGCCCCACCCCACACCCGCTTCACGGGAGCCGGAAAACACAGAGATGTGCACCTCGAGTACCTAGGGTAGCAGAAACCAACCCTAGGACCGGCCAAGGGGGAGATCTGAGCAAATACAGGGGCTCGGTGGGGCAGACCCGCCTCCTCACTGCAGCCCCTTATCACACCGGGCCCGCCTTCGGGGCGAAGGCTGACATGGAAACATGGATACTGTGAACCCGGGGCAGGAGAGCCCGTTTCCAGGCCAGGCCCTTGTGAAGATGGGAACAACCTGATCGGCTCACCCGATGTAGTCTGCTCCCCTCAACGTCCCTGTACCCAGAGATCACCGCAGCAGCCTCCCAGGACCTGGCTGACAAGGAGAATTAAATCCCGCACACCTGGGGTAGCAGAGGACACTCCGAGGCCAGGAGAGGGGGAGATGGTAGGAAAATGATCGACTCCCCGAGGCATCCCCCTTAGCTGCTGTGCCGCCTCCATATCTGCCGCTGAACTCTTCCCCTGACCTCAGCACGCCCGCTCCCAAAGCAGGGAGACTTCAAATGTCTGAGTCCGGTGAACTTGGGGGAGCGGATGCCACCCCCAGGCAAGGCAGGGTGGGACATGGGATAAAACGCTATGACTCGCCAGTGGCACTCCTGCCCCTGGTCAACGCTGCTGATCCCTGTCCACAGACCGCACCCCGACGCTAGTGTGTCTGTCTGTCTGACTGCCTGCCTGATTGCCTGCCTAGAGGAGGATGGGAGAGGCTAGCCTAAGTGTGTGCCCGTCTGCTTATCTAACGGAGGAGGAGGAGACTTGGATGTCTCTGTATCTTCCTGCCTGCCTATCTATCTATCTATCTATCTATCTATCTATCTATCTATCTATGTATCTATCTATCTATCTATCGATCTACCTAACAACCTATCTATCTAAAGGAGGCATACCTATAGGCTAGTGTGCCTTTTTATGTGTCTGTGTATTGGAGGAGTAGGTGAGTGTGTCTGTCTACATAACGTCGAATTTGAGGAAGAGGAGGAGGCTACCGTGTGTGTGTGTGTGTGTGTCTGTGTGTCTGTGTGTCTGTGTGTGCGTGCGGGTCTGTGTATCAATGAACCGGAAAGTAAAGGGGGGTATTCTACTGTATATTTGTATCAGTCGATGTGTGCATCTAATGGAGGTGGAGTAAGCTAGTATGTCTGTCTCTCTGTCACTGTAACAGATATCTATATATGTACGTTTATCTAATCGAGAAGAAGGAGGCTAGAGTGTCTATCTCTCTGTGTCTCAGGGGAGGAGAAGACTAGTGTGTATGTCTGTCTGTGTGTCTGTGAGTCTGTCTGTATTATTATCTAATGGAGAAGAAGAAGGATTCCAAAGTGTCTGGCTATCTGTCTGTCCCTCTACAGGAGAACAAAGAGGCTAGTGTGTCTATCAGTCAATCTCACTATCAATCTAATGGAGGATGAGGAAGAGTCTATTGCGTTTCTCGATCTATTATCTAATGGAGGAGGAGATTAGTGTGTCTCACTACCTAATAAAGTGAGGAGAAGTAGGACGCCAGTGTGTGTATGTGTGTGTCTGTGGGTGTCTGCCTATGTATGTATGTGTCTACCTATAGAATGCATGAGGAAGAGGAGGTTAGGCTATATGGCTGTTTCTAAATGGAGGAAGAGGCTAGTGTGTCTGTCTGTCTATTTCTTTGTCTCTCTGTGTGTCTAATGGAGGAAGAATCCCAGTATTCGTGCCACCTGGGGGGATGGCAATTGCCACCCTGAAGCAGCAGGGGGCGCCCCAACTGCAGGCTGAGGGGGACACTGGATAGAAACCCACAGGCTTGCCTGGGCAGCCCATGCCTCCTGCTTCTGCCCTCTCTGTTTCCGCCACCGCCCCGCCCCAGCCCCGCCCCCGCCCCGCCCACAGGCCACCCCTGCCCGCCTCCCGGGAGCCGGGAAACGCAAAGATGTGCACCTCGTGTACCTAGGGTAGCAGAGATCAACCCTAGAACCGGCCAAGGGGGAGATCTGAGCAATAACAGGGGCTCGGTGGGGCAGCCCCGACTACTCACTGCAGCCCCTGATCGCAGCGCGCCTGCCTCCAGGGCGGACGCTGACATGGAAACATGCATACGGTGAACCTGGGGCAGGAGAGGCCGCCCCCAGGCCAGGCCGCTGTGGAGATGGGAGCCAACTGATCGGCTGATCAGAGGCAGTCCGCTCCCCACGACGTCCCTGTCCTCTGAAGTCACCTCACCAGCATCCCAGGACCTGGCTGCCAAGGAGAACTAAATCCCGGAAACCTGGGTTAGCAGAGGCCGCCCCGAGGGCAGAAGAGGTGGAGTTCGGAGGAAAATGACCAAGCCGCCGAGGCATCCCCGTTTGCTGCTGTGCAGCCTCTGTCTCCGCCTCTGCTGCCGACCTCTTCCCCTGACCTCACCACGCCCGCTCCCAGGAGCAGGGCGACTTTAAAGGTTTGAGTCCGGTGAACTTGGGGGAGCGGATGCCTCCTCCAGGCAAGGCAGCTAGGGACATGGGAGAATATCCTCTAGCTCGACAGTGGCACCCTATTCCCCAGTCGCTTCCGTCAAACCCCTTCCCCAGAACACCCATGTCTAGATTGTGTGTCTGTCTGACTACCAGCCTGACTGCCTAGATATTTAAGAATGGGAGGGGCTAGTCTACGTGTGTGTCTGCCGTTTTACCTAACGGAGGAGCAGCCGGCGAGTAGGTCTCTCTATTTGCCTGCCTATCTATCTATCAATCAAACTATCTATCTATCTATCTATCTATCTATCTATCTATCTATCTATCTATCTATCTATCTATCTACCTACCTATCTATCAAGTGGAGGCATAGCAGGAGCCAAGTGTGACTTTTTACTTGTGTGTCTGTTGGAGGAGGAGGTGAGTTTGTCTATCTACCTATCTACCTATTGGAAGAGAAGGAGGAGGCTTGGGTGTGTGTGTTTGTGCATGTCTGTCTGTCTATGTTTCTGTCTCCCTCTATAATGGATGAGGAGGAGGAGGTTAGGATAGAGGGCTGTGTCTAAATGGAGGAAGACGCTAGTGTGTCTGACTGTCTATTTACTTGTCTCTCTGTCTGTCTAAGGGAGGAAGCCTCTCAGTATTCGACTCACCTGGAGGGATGGCAATTGCCACCCTGAAGCAACAGAGGGTGCCCCCATTGCAGTCTGAGGGGGACAATGGATGGGAAGCCACAGGCTTGCCAGGGCAGCCCGTGCCTGCCGCTTCTGCTCTTTCTATAGCTGCGCGCGCCAAGCCCCAGCCCGACCCCCGCCGCGCCCCACCCCACACCCGCTTCACGGGAGCCGGAAAACACAGAGATGTGCACCTCGAGTACCTAGGGTAGCAGAAACCAACCCTAGGACCGGCCAAGGGGGAGATCTGAGCAAATACAGGGGCTCGGTGGGGCAGACCCGCCTCCTCACTGCAGCCCCTTATCACACCGGGCCCGCCTTCGGGGCGAAGGCTGACATGGAAACATGGATACTGTGAACCCGGGGCAGGAGAGCCCGTTTCCAGGCCAGGCCCTTGTGAAGATGGGAGCAACCTGATCGGCTCACCCGATGTAGTCTGCTCCCCTCAACGTCCCTGTACCCAGAGATCACCGCAGCAGCCTCCCAGGACCTGGCTGACAAGGAGAATTAAATCCCGCACACCTGGGGTAGCAGAGGACACTCCGAGGCCAGGAGAGGGGGAGATGGTAGGAAAATGATCGACTCCCCGAGGCATCCCCCTTAGCTGCTGTGCCGCCTCCATATCTGCCGCTGAACTCTTCCCCTGACCTCAGCACACCCGCTCCCAAAGCAGGGAGACTTCAAATGTCTGAGTCCGGTGAACTTGGGGGAGCGGATGCCACCCCCAGGCAAGGCAGGGTGGGACATGGGATAAAACGCTATGACTCGCCAGTGGCACTCCTGCCCCTGGTCAACGCTGCTGATCCCTGTCCACAGACCGCACCCCGACGCTAGTGTGTCTGTCTGTCTGACTGCCTGCCTGATTGCCTGCCTAGAGGAGGATGGGAGAGGCTAGCCTAAGTGTGTGCCCGTCTGCTTATCTAACGGAGGAGGAGGAGACTTGGATGTCTCTGTATCTTCCTGCCTGCCTATCTATCTATCTATCTATCTATCTATCTATCTATCTATCTATGTATCTATCTATCTATCTATCGATCTACCTAACTACCTATCTATCTAAAGGAGGCATACCTATAGGCTAGTGTGCCTTTTTATGTGTCTGTGTATTGGAGGAGTAGGTGAGTGTGTCTGTCTACATAACGTCGAATTTGAGGAAGAGGAGGAGGCTACCGTGTGTGTGTGTGTGTGTGTCTGTGTGTCTGTGTGTCTGTGTGTGCGTGCGGGTCTGTGTATCAATGAACCGGAAAGTAAAGGGGGGTATTCTACTGTATATTTGTATCAGTCGATGTGTGCATCTAATGGAGGGGGAGTAAGCTAGTATGTCTGTCTCTCTGTCACTGTAACAGATATCTATATATGTACGTTTATCTAATCGAGAAGAAGGAGGCTAGAGTGTCTATCTCTCTGTGTCTCAGGGGAGGAGAAGACTAGTGTGTATGTCTGTCTGTGTGTCTGTGAGTCTGTCTGTATTATTATCTAATGGAGAAGAAGAAGGATTCCAAAGTGTCTGGCTATCTGTCTGTCCCTCTACAGGAGAACAAAGAGGCTAGTGTGTCTATCAGTCAATCTCACTATCAATCTAATGGAGGATGAGGAAGAGTCTATTGCGTTTCTCGATCTATTATCTAATGGAGGAGGAGATTAGTGTGTCTCACTACCTAATAAAGTGAGGAGAAGTAGGACGCCAGTGTGTGTATGTGTGTGTCTGTGGGTGTCTGCCTATGTATGTATGTGTCTACCTATAGAATGCATGAGGAAGAGGAGGTTAGGCTATATGGCTGTTTCTAAATGGAGGAAGAGGCTAGTGTGTCTGTCTGTCTATTTCTTTGTCTCTCTGTGTGTCTAATGGAGGAAGAATCCCAGTATTCGTGCCACCTGGGGGGATGGCAATTGCCACCCTGAAGCAGCAGGGGGCGCCCCAACTGCAGGCTGAGGGGGACACTGGATAGAAACCCACAGGCTTGCCTGGGCAGCCCATGCCTCCTGCTTCTGCCCTCTCTGTTTCCGCCACCGCCCCGCCCCAGCCCCGCCCCCGCCCCGCCCACAGGCCACCCCTGCCCGCCTCCCGGGAGCCGGGAAACGCAAAGATGTGCACCTCGTGTACCTAGGGTAGCAGAGATCAACCCTAGAACCGGCCAAGGGGGAGATCTGAGCAATAACAGGGGCTCGGTGGGGCAGCCCCGACTACTCACTGCAGCCCCTGATCGCAGCGCGCCTGCCTCCAGGGCGGACGCTGACATGGAAACATGCATACGGTGAACCTGGGGCAGGAGAGGCCGCCCCCAGGCCAGGCCGCTGTGGAGATGGGAGCCAACTGATCGGCTGATCAGAGGCAGTCCGCTCCCCACGACGTCCCTGTCCTCTGAAGTCACCTCACCAGCATCCCAGGACCTGGCTGGCAAGGAGAACTAAATCCCGGAAACCTGGGTTAGCAGAGGCCGCCCCGAGGGCAGAAGAGGTGGAGTTCGGAGGAAAATGACCAAGCCGCCTAGGCATCCCCGTTTGCTGCTGTGCAGCCTCTGTCTCCGCCTCTGCTGCCGACCTCTTCCCCTGACCTCACCACGCCCGCTCCCAGGAGCAGGGCGACTTTAAAGGTTTGAGTCCGGTGAACTTGGGGGAGCGGATGCCTCCTCCAGGCAAGGCAGCTAGGGACATGGGAGAATATCCTCTAGCTCGACAGTGGCACCCTATTCCCCAGTCGCTTCCGTCAAACCCCTTCCCCAGAACACCCATGTCTAGATTGTGTGTCTGTCTGACTACCAGCCTGACTGCCTAGATATTTAAGAATGGGAGGGGCTAGTCTACGTGTGTGTCTGCCGTTTTACCTAACGGAGGAGCAGCCGGCGAGTAGGTCTCTCTATTTGCCTGCCTATCTATCTATCAATCAAACTATCTATCTCTCTATCTATCTATCTATCTATCTATCTATCTATCTATCTATCTATCTATCTACCTATCTATCTATCTATCTATCTATCTATCTATCTATCTATCTATCTATCTACCTACCTATCTATCAAGTGGAGGCATAGCAGGAGCCAAGTGTGACTTTTTACTTGTGTGTCTGTTGGAGGAGGAGGTGAGTTTGTCTATCTACCTATCTACCTATTGGAAGAGAAGGAGGAGGCTTGGGTGTGTGTGTTTGTGCATGTCTGTCTGTCTATGTTTCTGTCTCCCTCTATAATGGATGAGGAGGAGGAGGTTAGGATAGAGGGCTGTGTCTAAATGGAGGAAGACGCTAGTGTGTCTGACTGTCTATTTACTTGTCTCTCTGTCTGTCTAAGGGAGGAAGCCTCTCAGTATTCGACTCACCTGGAGGGATGGCAATTGCCACCCTGAAGCAACAGAGGGTGCCCCCATTGCAGTCTGAGGGGGACAATGGATGGGAAGCCACAGGCTTGCCAGGGCAGCCCGTGCCTGCCGCTTCTGCTCTTTCTATAGCTGCGCGCGCCAAGCCCCAGCCCGACCCCCGCCGCGCCCCACCCCACACCCGCTTCACGGGAGCCGGAAAACACAGAGATGTGCACCTCGAGTACCTAGGGTAGCAGAAACCAACCCTAGGACCGGCCAAGGGGGAGATCTGAGCAAATACAGGGGCTCGGTGGGGCAGACCCGCCTCCTCACTGCAGCCCCTTATCACACCGGGCCCGCCTTCGGGGCGAAGGCTGACATGGAAACATGGATACTGTGAACCCGGGGCAGGAGAGCCCGTTTCCAGGCCAGGCCCTTGTGAAGATGGGAGCAACCTGATCGGCTCACCCGATGTAGTCTGCTCCCCTCAACGTCCCTGTACCCAGAGATCACCGCAGCAGCCTCCCAGGACCTGGCTGACAAGGAGAATTAAATCCCGCACACCTGGGGTAGCAGAGGACACTCCGAGGCCAGGAGAGGGGGAGATGGTAGGAAAATGATCGACTCCCCGAGGCATCCCCCTTAGCTGCTGTGCCGCCTCCATATCTGCCGCTGAACTCTTCCCCTGACCTCAGCACACCCGCTCCCAAAGCAGGGAGACTTCAAATGTCTGAGTCCGGTGAACTTGGGGGAGCGGATGCCACCCCCAGGCAAGGCAGGGTGGGACATGGGATAAAACGCTATGACTCGCCAGTGGCACTCCTGCCCCTGGTCAACGCTGCTGATCCCTGTCCACAGACCGCACCCCGACGCTAGTGTGTCTGTCTGTCTGACTGCCTGCCTGATTGCCTGCCTAGAGGAGGATGGGAGAGGCTAGCCTAAGTGTGTGCCCGTCTGCTTATCTAACGGAGGAGGAGGAGACTTGGATGTCTCTGTATCTTCCTGCCTGCCTATCTATCTATCTATCTATCTATCTATCTATCTATCTATGTATCTATCTATCTATCTATCGATCTACCTAACTACCTATCTATCTAAAGGAGGCATACCTATAGGCTAGTGTGCCTTTTTATGTGTCTGTGTATTGGAGGAGTAGGTGAGTGTGTCTGTCTACATAACGTCGAATTTGAGGAAGAGGAGGAGGCTACCGTGTGTGTGTGTGTGTGTGTCTGTGTGTCTGTGTGTCTGTGTGTGCGTGCGGGTCTGTGTATCAATGAACCGGA